>NC_140772.1:188872346-189475846 GCF_044657685.1 Stegodyphus dumicola | reverse complement strand
ACAGTACATCAAGATCTTGCTCTGCAATGAAATCTCTCACTTCATGGATCTTATTATAGATACCATTTGCATTCCAAGTACAAATGGAGAGTGAGGTTTTTGTGACAGGTCTTATATCACGTTGGGAGTTGAATTTTAGGCCGTAAATTGTAGGTTCTGCAAATATAACAGGAGACATAGGCCGAAAGTTTAGCCGAATCGGTCTGAAAGTTTAATATAACTTTCATATATATAGAATGCTCTCATTAAGGCGTCAGCCTGCCTAAGCTTTGGCATAGCCTTTTTGAAAGCAAGAAACAGAATATGTTTGTTTACCGCTGGGTCGCGGGAGATTGCAATCAAGAATTTTAGAGTGCAGGCGAAAATATCGTCCGAGTCGGCACTCTCTGCTGAAGTGACTGCTGGGGTTACAAAAGTGAAAGCTGCGCTTACAGCTTTAGTTTTTTAAGTAACCGGCAGTATTGGATGTCTGGAATCACATCCTGGCTCTATGGTAACATTCCCTATTGCCGCTGAATAACTCAAAGGGTTAACACCACTGGGGCGAGCATGTGCGGGATGTCTTGGTGGTTTGGCGTTTGCCGTGGTGGTTGTAGTGCCCTGAGATGGAGCTGCCGAGGCAGCGGCCCTATTCCTAGGCGTGGATTTGTTACCACGAGTCCGTTGATTGCCTGGGAAACGAGGACAAGATCTAAAATTGGCCGGGTGATCTCTGTATTTGCAGCAAGTAGCAGGAATATCCATGGGTCTGGTACATTCAGAAGCCCAGTGTGGCCCAGAGCATCTCACACAACGGATTTGTAAGGTGCAGACTTACGAAGAGTGGAAGAAACCCTGACACCGAAAGCATTGAGTAGGGCCCTTACAGCCGCGATAACGCTCAGTGCTGACCTCTGTGCCCCACATGTCATGGACAGCAAACAGATGGTCGATGAAGGGGTGTGAGAGTACTTGTAAATAAACAAGTGGCATTGGATGTTTGGAACGTGGCTGAGTAAGCCGAACGCACCGATTCACTTTAAAGCAATGATTTCATGAGCCACGTGCCTGGAAAAATACTTTCGTTTAGCACGTTTAATTTTTAATCATATAACATTATTCTTAATTATTTAATCTTTTCAAATTAGTTTAGTACGTCATTAATTTTAGTTAATTTGAATTTAATGCAATAATTTTAATGAATAAAATTTAAGTAATTCCATGAGTTTAAAAAAAACACAGCTTGGATTGGAACCCGCAACGTCTAGCATAGAAGGCGAATGCCAAAACCACTGTGCTAGGAAATTCTTTGAAACGAAATCAGATTACAGCGTTGAGTAGAAAAACAACCAGGACGTCTCTAGGCTTGGGGAAACACGCAAATGTCATAGCTTTCACGTTCCAGCATACCGAAACCACTTCAGAGTTTCTTGCTAATTTAAGCAAACAAACTGGCAAAAAGATTATGGGAACACTGTGAAAAACCGAACAAGGTGAAAAATTACATATTGAGCTCCCTGATATTGATACTTACCGCTACGTCCGAAAAATAATTGAAAAAACGAAACTAAAAGCTCACACTTTCCAACTACGAGATGGAAAAGTACTCAAAGTCGTTATCCGAGGTTTACTAACTACGATGAACACTAAGTATATCGTCCAAGAATTAAATAACCAAGGATTTAATGTTAGCTGTATAACCTTAATGCGGAATAGAAAAGAAAATAAACCAATACCGCTCTTTTTAATACAAATTCAAAAAACGGATTCTGTCACCAAAATCTTTGACCTAAAACACATCAGACATATGAATATTTCGGCTGAATACTTGAAACGGAAGCCCGGCCCACCCCAGTGCTACCGATGTCAGCAATTTTTTCATAGTTCGCTTCTGTGTACTAGAGACTGGGTTGCGTACGTTGTGGAGATAACCATGAACCCCAAAATCGTCCTGTTGACAAGAATAAACCTGCAACGTGTTATCACTGCAAAGGACCACATTAGGCAAATTTCTCTCAGTGCCCAGCAAGACCTCAACAAAATACATCAAAATTTACTCCCACCCAACCTCCTATCAGAAATCCATGGAATCTGCATAAAAATGATTTCCCTCCTCTCAACACAAAATCCAGAAAACAACCAAAATGCGCACATCGCTGAACCCCAGAAGCAAATAATTCGCTCTCAGAAATTTTGAATTTTGTATCTTTAAAAACTATATATATGGACTACAATAACCGAAGGCCTAAAAGAAATGAAAAAACAAAAATCTGCTATTGACAAAATCATCATCATAGTTAACATCATTGATAAAGTCTGCAGTTACATTTAATATGCCTAAAAACGTCAATATGAGGAACTTTAAAATTATTTCCTGGAATGCAAATGGCTTAAATAACAAAAAGAATGAATCGGGTGATCTTATTCTTGAATTAGAACAGGATATTCTGTTAATACAAGACACTCACTTACAACCTGCAAACAAAGTACTTTATGCAAATTATGCTACTTTCAGATCTGATAGAACTACAGGGCGAGGAGGTGGAATTATTACTTTCGTTAAAAGGAGTATACAGCATCAACTTAAACAAAACCAATCTACTTCTTTTGAGAGTAATTCTATTGAAATTGAAATTAAATTTAACAAATTCATAATCTCCAATATTTATATTCCATCGGATCATAGACCAATTGTAGCTGAAATTGAACATCTTTTGGACTCGAATTATCCCTCTCTTGTAGGTGGTGATTTTAATGCGAAACACCAATGTTGGAATCCTGGCGCAAGCAATGGAAAAAGTACTGAAATTTTCAATTTGATCCAAGATAAAAATTATGTTATACATGCTCCTGATGAACCAACACATTTGATTATCATAGCTCCTCCATCATTGACTTTTTCTTTCAAATAACCTCAGTTACAATAGTCAAACTTCTGTTATTCCTGCTTTATCTTCTGATCATAATCCTATCTTGCTTGAAATTAATATCATCTGCTTCCTTCCTGCATTAGGTCGCAGCATTGGAATTACCAATTGGAATAAATATTCTCAAATTCTGACTGAAACTATACCAGGAAATCCTTGCATTAGCATTAAAGAAGCCTTAGACACGGAAATTCAAAATTTTACCAACAATGCTGAACAAGCTTTAAGTTCTGCTACCAATAAATTCATCAGTAATCATCATTTTCTTCCTCTTCCGAATAACATAAGGCAAAATATTAAATATAAAAATCGCATCCGGAAATTATGGCAATCTACTAGAGACCCAAGAATTAAAGCTCACCCAAACGTTCTTCAAAAGACCAAAAGACCATTAAAAAGATATCAGGGAATTTAAATCTCAACGGTGGAGCAACTTCTTAAACATGAAGAGAATTCTCTCTATGACATTGCTCGTAAATTCAAAAAGCCTTTTAAGCAGATTCTTCCACTTCATGGTTGAAATGGACTTGTTTATTCTGATGAAGATAAAGCCAATACTTTCGCTGACATTCTTGAAGATAATTTTACTCCCAATGCTTCCCAATATGATAATGATCATATCACCAAAGTCAATAGCACAGTATCTTCTTTCCTCGATAGCCCTGGACCACTAAATTTCACCTTTCTCGCTTCTCCGAGAATTGTTGCGGATTTTATTAGCTCTTTAAAAACTAAAAAAGCTGCTGGATGTGATGGCATTTCTTCCAAAGCACTCAAGCATCTTCCAATTAATGCAATTACGTGCTTAACTAAAATAATTAACTCAGTTATCAAGCTCTTTTTAATTCCCAAAAGTATGGAAACATGCAGCTGTTGTCCTACCTAAGCCTCATCAAAGGTCTACTTTTCCTCAAAATTTTCAGCCTATCAGTTTACTTATTTAAATTTCTAAAATTGCTGAAAAAATAATTCTGTTTTATATTAATCGAATCATGCCTCCTAGCTCTTATACTCCTGATGAACAACTTGGATTCAGACATCTGCACAGCACCAACCATCAGCTTCTCCATGTTATCAATTACATTACTGATGGATTCAACTGCAAATTTCCTATCGGCGCAACTTTCTTAGATATTGCCAAAGCCTTTGACAGAGTGTGTCACCAAGGACTTATATTCAAACTAATTCAGCTCAATTTTTCGAACCACTTTATTCGACAAATTGCCTCTTACCTCAGAAATCGCACTTTTGTTGTCAAAATTGGAAACACCCTCTCAACTACACGAAATATTACTAAAGGTGTCCCTCAAGGCTCCGTTCTCTCTCCTTTTCTTTACAATATTTATACTAAAGGCATTCCAAAACAATCTCATATTACTATCACCTTATTTGCCGACGATATCTCTATCCTAACTCAAGCTTCAACCATCAATACTGTACAAATCTTCAAACTGATACTATACAAAATTATATAAAAAAACTTGCAACAAATTTTTTCCTTTCTGTACTACATCCAAACAGCTGTATCAGTTCTTTGCGATGCTCACCTTTTTCTAGAGAAAAACACAAATATCCTTCGGATATTCTTACCTAACATTTTGTTAATTATTTGAAGTGCTTACTACCTTACTGATCCAACTTTTTTTCACATTGCTGGTCTATTTTCATTCATTACATCTTTCTTCGCCGACTGATGGCGGCTAAGTGAAATGTCTCATTGTACCATCTCGATTCTTCTTATCATCCTTTTGTTGTACCAGACATTCTTTTATCTGATGCAAAGTAAAAGCGCGCTGTCACTCTCTTTCCATTCGACACAAGTCAAGAAACCACTTCACGCTTTCTGCATCCACCATGGCGGGCGTACACAATCTTAATGACCAGTCAGATTCTCGCTAACAATATCTATCTCATTTTAGCCAATCAGCGTTTTTGTGTCTTGAAACGGCCATAGATTTCTTATAGCTTTCTAAATCATTACTCTGTTCTCTGTTGTTTTAAATGTAAGATTTTCCCACAGTTAAAATTTTTTCTTTATTATTTTACAGGCATATTTTTATTGCTTTCTTTTTTTCAAGCTTACTGAATTGAATTTATCAGTTTTTTTTTCCTTCCATTTTATACGTTTTGTTTTGTAAACGTCAATTTTACTGTCCAAAATTAATATTTCCACAATTTTGTTTCTACACAAGTAAATTTACATTTTCTTTTCACTTTTTTATTTTACAAAAGTTTTTTCCTCAAATTTTTTCCTTTTCACTTTTTTTACTCTAAAAAGTTTTCTATGTTTAAACTTATTTTTTTTTTTAAGTCATATTTATTTTTGCAAGTTTAATTTTTCCTTTTCGCTTTTTATTTTTTTAAAAAAGGTTGTTTTACATTTTTTCACTTTATTTTAAAAATGTAATATTTATTTTCATATTTTTCACTTCTGTTTTCACAAATGCAGTTTTTGTTTTTATTTTTCACTAATGTATTTTTAATTCAAAGAGTAAATTTTAGTTTTTTTTCGTTTTTATAAATGCAAATTTTTCTATTCTTGAAAACTTTTCGTGTCGTATTTTTATTTTACTCTTAACTTATTTCCCTTGTTTTAAATACAACATGATGTTACGGCTCCATTTCTACAAACGTAAACTTATATAAATTTCTCTTTCTACAAAATTTAAGCTAGAATTTACGTGCATATAATTTCTCTCTGGATGGATATTTTCTGTAAAAATTTAAACCAATACGTACAGCAAGGATGTCAAACTCGCGGCCCGCAACAAATATTTTTGCGGCCCGGCCAATATATCGGCAAATAATAATATATAATAATAAAATAATATCGACGAAGAAAAAAATGAAATGTTTACTGATAAGTAATTAACGATAATTTATTCAGTGTTGTTAGATTACTCACAGCGAGCTGACACACACACTACTTAAATTACAAATGCGTGTGAGTAGCTTGCGTTCAGCTACCTTCGGCTTTTGGGGGACACGTGCACTCAGAACTTGTACGCATCCCCCGATAGCCGAACTCATGGTCTCAGTTTTCCAGTCATAGTTTTGTACGATATATTGGTGCATGCACTTTGCTTTATTATTAATTATTACTTAATTCATATTGTTACGGATTTCATAGTTATTTATTTATTTAGAATTGTAATTAGATTTGCTTCATGTTGCCTTAGCAACGCAGACGATTTTTGAAAAGACAGCTGCGTTGGAAGGTTAAAAATAGAACAGCGCGTGCATTTAATACCTAATAAATAAATATCTCGTAATTGCTGTTGCCATCCGCAAAAACAACTCATCTCAGTAGTAGCTGTAGTTCTAGCGAACTGTTTGTTTACTTAATGCTGTGATTGATTTGTAGCGATTTCGCTGTTTCTCTCTTTTGAATTGCTTTTTGCTAAACATTTGACATTTTGTGATATTGTTAGAATATTTTTGAAGAAATATTTCAGCATTTTGATTTATCTCTTGTGGAAAGAATAAATTTTTGTTAACTTTTTAACGTTAACCGTGTTTATTCCAGCCCTTTGTATTCAGTATGTCTATATCAAAACCAAGTGGTAGTAAAATTAAACGAAAAATCGCTGACGAACATAGAATATTCCAAGTAAAATGGGAATTAGAATATTTTTGCTGTGAAATAAAAGATAAAATAATCTGCCTGATATGTAATAATACTATTAATGTACCAAAGTTATATAATATTAAACGTCATTATTACGAGCAACGCAAATCGAAAGATAACAATTACGAAGGATGAATGAGAGAAGAAAAGTTGAAAGAGCTCAAGTTAGGAGTGAAAAAGCAACAGTCCATGTTTAGTAAAGTATTGCAAGAAAGTGAAGCGGCGGTACATGCAAGCTATATCTTGTCCGAGTTGATAGCTAAACATTCGAAGCCTTTTACTGACGGTGATTTCATCAAGGCATGCCTAATGAAAGCTGGAGAAATTGTTTGTCCTGGAAATGTGAAGGCTTTTCAATCAATTTCATTGTCTCGAAAACAGTTGCGGAAAGAGTTACTGATTTAGCCGCGAATTTAAGTGATCAGATCAAAGCAAAATCATCTAGTTTCGAAAGTTTCTCCATTGCCTGTGACGAGAGCACGGACATTAGTGGCAAAGCTCAATTAGCAGTGTTTCTTCGTTCTTGTGACAAGAATTGTAACATTTTTGAGGAATTACTGGAACTAATACCGATGCCTGGTACTACCACAGGAGAAGATATATTTATTTGCGTTTTTGGACTTCTGCAGAAATACAATCTACCTTTGGCAAAATTAAATTCTGTAGCTACAGATGGCGCTCCATCAATGACCGGGAAAAACAAGGGCTTCGTAGCATTACTAAGAAAATAACTTAGTGAAATTCACGGTTCAAACATTAATCATATGCATTGTATTATACATCAAGAAGTTCTATGCACGAAAGTAATAAATATGAAGAATGTTTTGTCATATATAAAAAAAGTTATAAATTTTATAAGATCTCGAGGTTTAAATCAGCGTCAATTCACTGCTTTCTTAAGTGAGTTAGATAGTGAATATTCGGGTTTGTCCTACTATACCGAGGTACGTTGGTTATCTTGCTCCAAGATTCTCAAACAATTCTGGGATTTGAAAGAAGAAATATGTCAGTTTTTAAAAACGAAAAATCAAGACGTAAGTTTGTTTTACGATCCAATATGGATACAAGATTTATCTTTCTTAGTTGATATAACCAAAGAAATACCCTCATTTGCGGTCAGGTCATAAATTTACAATCCCTTTTTTCAGGGGGAGAGCTGACAAGGTGCGGACAATCTCGCTAGGGATCTTGAGAAAATGCGGGGGTTGTTTAAACATCTAACTTCTCTACTTTCAGTTTTATATACAGGAAAATACAAATTGAATTCTTCGAATGAATGCAATTTTGTACAATGAAAATGTATTACTTAACGATAAACTGTAAGATAAATACCATCTTTTTTTAAAGCCATAGGTGTAGAAAGACAGATATTTGTTACACGAATGAATTTGTAGTAAATATTGAGTTTTTCATTTCGAATGCTATGTTCCATGTATGCGAAGTAGCTGAGTATGTGAGATAATAGTCATAACCGAATGGCTTTCAACCTTTTCACGGCTAAGGACTGTTTCTCAATTACATTGTGGTCGCTGCTTTTTGGTTAATTTTCTAATGGCATATAAACAATAATTGTTTTTATTTGAGACTTATGAATAAAATAACGCAAACTAGACTGCAGAAAATTCCTAAGAATGAAGTTAAATAATATTGAAAAATACATTATTTATGCACTTTTGTGTTTTATATGTAGTAGTATTAACTACTACTATAATCCTTAAATTATATATATCTATGTATAGGTATATATAAATGGAACCAAATATAGAATAAGGTATAAAATATCTTTATTTATACAATGTTCATTACCATACGTATATTTACGTAATATCAATATAAATAGTTAGTTAGGTTTCGTACATATATAATTTATTTTTATATTTTGTATTAGATTCACTATTGTGTACGTATCTGAAGTTTAATTTGTTATCTTTTTGGGTTACGACTTTAAGTGAGAAAGAATTGTTTAGGGCCTACATAGGGATTACATTATATACAATCAGTTAGGATCCGACTTTTCCTTTCTTTTAATCATTATATATATTGAAATACTACTTAATGAGTATACATAAAATATAGCAGTTTTTAAGCTACTTATTTATATATCTATTGTTTGGTCTGGTTTGTTTGATTATAGCAAAGCATTCGACGGTTATTTGCCTAAGGATAAGGGTGCCTCGTGGAGAACTTTCTAAGCAAAACTGACTCTTATGCACGTTACACGTGGGGAAAACCTCGAAAACGCCAATACAGCCATCCCCGTCGATCCGGATTCGAACCCCGGATCGACCTGCCAGAGTTCAACGACTTTACAGCTCAGCCGCTAGTGAGCCACACACACATCCACACATATACATTAAATAGTATTTACATGTCGTTTATAAAGTATAATTGAGTGCAATTTAATCATAAAGAGTTAGAAAATATTCTACGGAATTACTTCACTTCGTAGACTTTTTGTTAAGCTTCACCATATTTCTTAAAGAGAATCTCAATGCTAGTTCCATTTCCAAGCTGTTTATGTACCTTATTTTTCATGCTTATTATATTTAGAAAATTATTTCACTTGGTTATAGCTGAAAATGCAGTTTCTTTATTGAAGAATTTAAGGGTAAGAAGAGAATTATGCTTTTTTCTAATTAATTATTCTTGAAGCATTTAATTTTTTTTTAAAAAAGTGCACATTAATACGAATCTGAACTAAAGTGGTCGATACAAGACAGATTAATTAGCTACTAAATTTTGATTTTCGTTGAGTAAAAATGAATTCATCTGCATTCTATAAGAAAGTAAATATTCAAAAAATGTTTTTTTTCCTATTCTCGCAGTCATAATATTTTTCTTAAATATTCATCTAATTCATATTCAAATATTCCAATCCATTACAATAAGTAATAAATCGATACAGTAAATAAATAATTAAAATCAATTAAATGGAATTTTAAATTGATTTTAATTGCCCTTTTCCCTCTGATAAACCCCTCTTTAGAGTTCAATAGCAGTCGATCAGCTTTTGTTGGGGGTTCATTTTTCTTTATGGTATGCTTACGTTATATATGTACGTATGTATTATGCATTGCTCATACTTGTCAATTGCAGCTTTTAATATCTTTTGGAAAAAAATCAATAGAATCCAGAAAATGATTCTTAGCGACGCTAAAACTATTATTACTAGGCACTCTCATGCCACAGTGTTTAAAAACAAATCCCATTGTTTAAAGGTAGATTCTATGCTCATATTTTAGTCTAAAATTAAAAGCTGCGAGTCAAAATTAAGGGGGTTGCTCTTAGAAAGCCTCAATTAGAAGTAGTTATAGGAAATGTTAATCAATACTTATAATCTTAAGGTATGTAAATATGAGCCCATTTCCCTTAGAAAATTCTCCATGAAATCATGCCTAGCCAACCCTCATATGTTTTGCCATATTCAACACAAAATCATTCTTAAAATGATTAATTAATTAATTTTATGTTAGATGATACGAAGCTTTTCAAAAACTAGGATGCTTTCCGTAAACAATTAGTATTAATAAGCGCTGTTCAACTGGAATTGGGTTGGATTATTTATTTATAGCAGTGCTTTTCAGCCGACTTACATGTACCTGTTCGTATTGCTCAGAGGGGGTGGAAGGAAATTCCTATACGAAAACAATGTAATAATGAAATGTTAATAAACAAATAAATATAACTTTTCGTATCTTATGTAATTTGTCTCCATTCTGATACCATGTGCATTATTTATTTCTGAGATACTGATACTGAATGAGACCTCAAAACACTTTTTTTTTAAATATATCACCTCTTATGATCCCTGACACAGCCGTTTACTTTCCCCTTCCGTAATTAACGTCAGTCTCCTGCTCTCGACCGCATTTGCCAAGCCACCATAACCAAACACTTAACCGATTTAAATTTATCGTTACAAGGAAAAGATCATACCATTACGAACATGTTTGACATAATTAAAGCATTCAAATGTCAACTAGTTCTTTGGGAAAAACAACTTAAAAATGAAGATTTGACGCACTTCCCGACGTGCAGCACGAACAAATCAAGTTTAGATGATACTTGTTCGTATCAAAAATACGCAGAAAAAAATAGCAAATTTAACAACTGAATTTGAAACGAGGTTTAATGATTTTAGTTCCCTCGAAGACAATTTTTTTTTGTTTTGTTCGATTTTCTCAATAAGTATTGACTCAGTACCCAGCCATATGCAAATGGAGGTGATCGAGATTCAATGCAACTCAAATTTGAAAGCAAAATTCATTGAAGTGGGCGTGCCTGAATTTTACAAATATTTACCAGCCGGGTTTGAAAATACTCGAAAATTCGCATATGAAATTATTTCCATGTTTGGTAGCCCTTATCGGTGCGAGCAGTTATTTTCAGTCATGAAAGAAAATAATTCTCCTATTAGAAACCGTATTAATGATGCTCACCTTGGGTCAGCGTTGAAAGTTATCACTGCAAACAAAATTTCTCCCGAAATAGGAAAGATAATAGCAGAGAAGAGATGTCAAGTATCAGGACGTAAACATTAAATTTTTCTTGTTCTTTTCTATATAAATATATATATATATATATGTTTATTATTGTATTATTCGAAATAAATCTACGTTTCTATAAATATTGATTTTTTTTTTTTTTTTTTTTTTTTTTTTTTTGGCCAGCCTAAAGTTAAACCTTGTTTGTTTGGCCCAAGTGTACCTATGAGTTTGACATCCCTGACGTACAGTGTTCTTCTATTACAATTTGATTGGAATGCTACATTTCTTACTTTTTATGCTACTAACACTTAATACTCAAAACGTTTCCTTCTAATGCATTGTACTAACTATTAATGAATGTATTAATTTTTTGGAACACTATAGAAAACATGGATTCTCTTTTACACATCTTACTTTTATTCAAAGGATTCACCAAACTATGTCTGACAAACGTAAATTTTACATTTTCTAATTTCTGTTTACATATTTATCCTGCTTTTAAAACATATTCATGCTGTATTTCTGATTCCTTTTCCCCAACAATAAATACAGACTTGCACATGTTTTTTTTATTGTAAGACATACTGACTTGGAGCAAATCTTATAAGCAGTAATAAATTTTCATAGCATAAAGTTCACTCAAACCAATATATGGGCATGTCTAGCCTCTTTATTTCAAACACGTGTCAAAAATACTAAATTTCTAATTATTGTCTACCCAGTTTTAGTTCAAATACATGCCCAAAATTATTTCACTTATTAATATTATTTTACACTACAGGCATTACAAGAATATACACAGAACACTTTTTTTATTCAACAAAAGGCTTCCTTTAAATTACTAATACACATTAACTCTTTGAAACACTTTACAAAAAATATCTTGGATTTTATTGTGCACACCCATCTAACACCACTAAAGATTTTCTAAACCTTGATTTTTTTTTCTTGTGAAAACATCACTTGGATTCTTAACATGATGCCACGCATCTACCACAGAATCTCATAACACAACTATTATTGAGCTTACCGCAGCCTTGACTTTCTTAACAAGGTACACAAAATGGAATTATTCTTAACTACACTGAAGAATATCCACACTGCAGCGTATTTTAAATTTGAATTATAGTCACATTTGTGAAGGAGAACTCAAAGTCTTAAAGAACGAATATACATCTAGAATTAATATCCAGCCATGGAAAAGAAACTTTGTCGCCTTTTTCCAGCTTGGAATATAAAAATTTCTTAACTGGGAATACTTTTTTCAACAAGTAAATATGATCCCTTTTTTTTTTTTTTTTTTTTGCTGAGTCCCATAGCTTTTTAACGTATTCAGTGTAACTTAACTAAAAGTACCTGGTAAGACCCGCGTAACGCTAGAGGGCGCTGAGAGCGCCATTGAGTGTGTTCAGATAGTTGATGGAAGATGTGACGTAGTGATGATGTGAGATTTCTGAGATTGTTACATTATTATATATAATTAAATCAATTTATATTTTATTGATTGCCTTAATTGAAATTTTATGTAATACTATGAACACCACACTATTAGAAAGTTGGACTACCACTGAATCTTCAAACCACTGATGCGCATTTGGTGCATCTCAGCCGAAAACCAGGTAAGAGAATCTTTATTGAATTATGAAACTGAATTATACCTAGATAGAAATTAAATATGGCTGAAAATCTGTCAAAGTTGTTGACGAAATTAATTAACAAAATAGAAGTTACTATTAGCAAAGAAAACGAAACAGTTGATCAGTTCGAAGCATTTTTGGAACAATTAATCGGAAAAGAAACTGACTTAAATTCTTTAAATGATATCTTTTATTTAAATTGAAAATCTTTTGAGCGTCGAGACAGGAATTACAAGTGAATCAGATGCAAATCTATTGAAACCAATTTTTATGAAATTAATTGCTTCAGAACTCGTTTTAGAATTTAATCGCATTCAAGGCGACAAAGAATTTGACTTAAAAACTCTTTTGCAATTCATTAATAAAGAAATTCGAAGCTGTGAGAGATCCTTTTCAATTAATAATTATGAATCATCGAATCAGCGAGGGCACTTATTTTCCCCTCAAGAGAAAATAAAAAGTAAAAATTCTACTTCCGTTAGACATAACTCTTCAAGACCTCCGCATAAGAGTTTGGGAGCATCACTTGTATCAGTAGAATTAGTTACTTTCGATTTCACGTCCATTGCATGAAGCTCAGTAGGACTCATGATGTCAGAGGTTTTGTCAGCCATAGCTGCTAATTTTTTAAGTTTGATATCAGAAGAGGCCAATATAGCTTGCATCTGGGCTGGAGGCGTTGAAGCCACAATGATTTTAGTAATTCAGTTCCGACGAGAGGTCCAGCCAGTTCTTGCATTGATGGGCGTTTGTCGCCTAAATGAATGTCTCTCAAAAGTTTTTTTAATTTTTGTTCTTCAGAGTCAGAAAATACTTCAATCAATCTTTTATTAAGAGTGTCATAAGCATCAATAACTGGAGGAGGATCAATTATATCATTTACCTGACTTAAGATGTCAGTCTCTATATGGTATTTTGTGATATCGGTAGTTATCCCACTGTTAAAAAATTGGCTTTCAACCCGGCGAAACCAAATACTTGGATTATCTTTCCAAAACGGCGGTACTTTAACTGAGATTCTGTTGATTTCAGGTGCTTGCGTTGAAACGATAGTATCGTCTTTAACAAACATGTTCGAACGATTAAAAACGTGTTGTTTTTAATGCCGTAGTCACTAATTTGGGGTCTGATTAATGGCTAGACACCCAATTTAGAAAAATAAATTCTTCAATTAATCAAAATACGTACATGGCAATAAATAACAGGAATTTCAGCGATGAGTAAAACGCGTACATGAACTTGTAAAAACAGAAGGCGAAAGTTCTCTTTTGCAGTCGCGCAGAGATGATAGTCTTATCGCGCATGCGCGAAGAGGTTTGGTTATGGCAAAGCACACTAGGGCTATCTGCCTAAGGGGAGGGATGCCTTCGTGGAGGACTTTCTAAGGATGCGCGAAGAGGAGAACTCGGCAAAAAAGAATACTATATTGAAAACATATTCAGCCTTAAATCGATAATGGAAAAGAGCAGGAAATTGTTAGAATTTTCCTGAACAATGGTTCACACCGCTCCTTTGTTTTGTCAGCTATTTCCAAAAGGTTTAACTTTCCAGTTCCACACAAAACGTTAAAAAACGCTTCCTTGGGCATAATATAAAATCTGAAAACTTTGAGATATATTTTATTTTTTTACCATTGAATATGCCGTGCAACTGATGACTGTTGCAGCTATGCTTATCTTGATACAATAAAATCTTCTCAACTGCTCCTCAGTTACTGGAGAGCATTCATTCTGACGTTCAATGCTATTTCTAAAGCGCTCCTTCTGTACTATCCCTTTCAGTGCTTCTAATGTGCTATCATCTGGCAGGAGATTCGAGTCAACTACTAAGTGATCCTCCTCATCGTGCAAATTTGTAAGAATATCACAGACCTCACTCAGCTGGATTTGGCTATCCATTATGTTAGAAGTTTTATCCTACCAAATTAGGCTTAATATCGGTCAAGTTCTTTTATTCTTGAGTTTTTATCTTTTTTTTCATTTGCAGCATTAGACAACCAGCATGCCTATTAGTCTTGAGAGGGATCTTGACATCTTTTCCTTCGAGAAGAAAAGTTATCCCAGGCATAACCAAGTTTCTAAGTGGCTTTAATTAATTTTCATTTTCTATGCTTGCTATGCATATACCTGGCGACAATCTGGAAAGCGATCTTGGCAGATTTTTCTTGGAGGAAGTCATAATCGCCGCCTTAACCAAGCTTCTAGATAAAGTAACTTTAATTTTCTTTTTTGTCCTTTGCCACTCTGAATATTCTACAAGTTTCAAAAAGCAAGCTGCCACAAAATTTAAGGAAGGAGGAATAATATTTATCTTTCAACCTAATACTTTTTTCTACTAGAGAAAAAGTAATTGATATACAGTCAAAAGTCGTTAATCCGGACTCGCCGGGACTTCGGCGATTCCGGATTATCGATTTTTCCGGATTATAGATCATCAGTTTAAATCTCGTAAGATGGCATGCAGAAATTCTAAAATTAAAAATATGAAACCGTAATTTATGAAATAAAGAACAATTATGATCTAAAGGGTATCAAAATTTACAAAAAAAAAAAAAAAAAAAAAAAAAAAAAAAAAGAGCTTAATATTTATTTGTTTACTTTATTAAACATTTCTTTCAATCTAAGTTGTTTAAGTTGCTTCGTTTTATGTGATAATACTTTCTCTTTAATTCTATAAACAGACATAATTTCTTGTTCAGTTACAAAGTTCCGCTGTTCAAGTCCCGTAATTGCTGTGCCGAGAATACCGACTAACTTGTCAATCGAAATTTTTTCGTTTTCACTAACCTCTCTGTCACCTTCTTCATGTCTTTATCCGTTTTTTGCAGCAATTCCACTTTTTGTTTGATGGACATCGAAACATACTTTCGTTTTGCAGATCCTTTGGGAGCTCCAGCATCGGAAATTCTATTTGACATAATCGAAAGTTCAAGTTTACTTTTATAAAATTGCTCTTACAGTCTGCAAAAAATAATAAACCGGATCCAATTCGAAGATTAAGGAACAACGCAATCATCAACATTAACTGAAATAGATAATTAGATAATTTTAGCTTATACCGTCCGTTATACATAAAACACGCACGCGAAAACGTATTCTGCACTTGCGCACACGCATATGCGCAGTCGTAAAGGTCTTACGCGCACGCGTAAACGCCTATGCGCATGTGTGGCATGCGCAGAAAGTTTTTAGCTTTGAGGTCCGGATTATAGATCATTCCGGATTATGGGTGTCCGAATTAACGACTTTTGACTGTACTAATAAAATGTATGCAATAAATTGATTTTGTTTCCCCTGCATTCCCCTGAAAACACAAACAGGATTTCGGGAATGACATAAATGATTTAAGCTCACAGTAACAAAGACAGAATTATCTGCCAAAAATGTTTGCTAATTATTCACTACCTTGGACTTGTATTTATACATCTCTTTGATATTCACTCCTTTCTATACGTAAGTTGTTCCAATTTATACAAAGCCGAGGAATTGATATCATTCATTGGACATCAGGCAAGTAAGTAAATAAGAAAAATCTGATGAGACACTACATGAATTTCTTATATAGCCTAATAAATTACACATTTTTGCAGCACTTCATTTATTCCTCGAATTATTTAACTTAATTAACCAATCTCTCAAAGCAAGTTGGAAATGTCATCAAAAATCTCAAATTTTGAAATTAAATATCCTGGTCAATCTTTGTCGTGCGAGTATCAAACTTATCATAATTTTATTTTTTTCATAACGACTATAAAACTTTCTTAAATTAAGTACAAGAACAAAGAGACGGCATTAAGAATTAAATTTTGTTATTTGTCGAAAATTTTCTTTTTTTTTAATTTGGCATTGTCAAAACATGAATATTTTCGTCATATAAAACACTTCACCAAGAAGAGTAGTCATGGAAGGTATCGATAGGTTAAGTGTCGTAGAAGTGTATCATCACGACCAACGATTGCGAAAATAGACTGGGTAAGGGCTTTTTAGCTGGGCAAGGGTATTTGTGTCTAACATATATACACTTGGTTCTGCCGATTGCAATAAAAAAAAAAAAAAATAAAAGGAGATGTGCATAAATAGATATTATAGTAGTTCCCTATACAAAATTCCAACGTTCTAAAGCCAACTGTTTTTGAATTATGCGAGCTACATTCATACATACGTATACTGCGGGGAAAAAAAGGGGGCTACAGTTCTATATCTCCCGTTCTACTGGGCCAATTGACGAAATTCAATTTGCTTTTTTCATGTTTCGAAAGCGCGATTTAGGATATGAATTATATTTATATATAGCGTTGTTCCAATGTAGGTATTCTGACACAAAATCGGACTTTTTCTGAAATGACATGCCAATTTTTTTTCATATTTCGATTCTATGACTCAAACTATGCCAGACTGCCAAGTTTTGTAAAAATCAAAGTAGTTTTTAAAAAAATGAGGTCTAAAAATTTGAGCTCCTCAATGTTAATTCAAATTGGTATGTATTTATTAATATCTCTTTTTTTATTACACTTCCTTGATTTCTTCTTTCACAGTTCGAAATTTAGGTTCATTCCAAATAACATTCACCCAATTTTTATGATTTATATTTAAAGTTTGTATTTTTAAATAATTTTCGAAAAACGTTTTGAATTGTAACCTATAAAATTTTTACCATCATCTTAAAGAAGCTGTATTTCTAAGCATAGTTGCAAAAAATTAGACCTTTTTATTCAAAATTGACGAAGATATACGTGAATTTATATATTGGAGGGTTTTGAAATTTGGCATATTTGTTGAAAGCGATAATAACATCTAATGTGGTTTACACACTTTGTTAAAATTATTTGGAAGTAGAAACAAGGAGGTTAGAATAGAAGGAGGGAGGGGTTCGCAGTTTTCTCCACTATCGGGGGAATGAAACTCCACCGAACAATCGGCTTCCATGTTTCTAACTTCAAAACATTGCATTACGACAGTAAAACGTACGTGTTTCTAAGCTGTTCCTTGCATGTATTTTGAGAAAAATATGATAAATTTATAACGAAATGCTTTGCTATTGTTAAGTTCTTGTTTTAAAGTTATAAAGATGATATCCGTAATTTACTACGTACAGAAAATCATTAAGAAATAGTTCGAAATCTAAATGCATTAAAGCCTTTAAAAATGATGCTTCTGCATATTTCAAGAATTTGTTTAGGTTTTATTAGCAACCTGTTGGGTGTACTTTCTAATTTCTCTTTTAAGAAGTGATACATCTGATTTATTCACAATATTACCATAATTTATTAAAGAATCATTTCATATACAAAATTTAGGAGATAGGAAAGAAAGTTATTTTTATATGCTTAAATACTTCAGCTTTAAGTTGTACTACACTAAAACAGAAATTCAAATATTATTTATTGGCTATTGCAGTTATTGTAATAGCTAATTTCAGGAGACTGGTACTTGATGCAAATTTTTTAAAGCATTCATTGGCATAAAAATTAAAATAATTCTTAATTTCAATTAAAAAACACATTGTAACCTTTAGCCATCTATCAATTTTTAGAAGTATTTTAGGGAAGTATTTAGGGAAGACATTATAGTGGAAAACCTGCGAAAAGTGTTAATTTTGATTAAGCTACAGTAAATGAAATAACTTCATGGAATCAAAAAATCTAAAATGCTTAAGTAAATAGAGATAAAAATAAACAGGGAATAGATTTGCATTATACATGTCAAAAACGACAGCTCATTAAGGGATGATGGATTTAGATGGTTGCTCAGCTCAGTGCATCTCTAAGTTATAAAACTTAAAAGTTTATTAAATTCTAACTTATTTCTAATGCTTTTCCTGATCAGAAAATTTCTACGCATAATGGGAAAATGTCTTTGTCTGATATTGAATAAAAAATGCAACAGTGCAAAAAATATCATCATATTTCATATTTACGAATCTCAAAGAAATTGCCTTGAATTAAGCTGAATTACAGAAATATACCTATATAAATTTTTGGATACATCTTTCCACATGTTCAATTGCACAAATATTTTACTTACTTTTATCACTATACGGCCCAGAAATTTGTAAGTTTATGCAAAAAAATTTTAACAACAGAACAGTTTATCTTGATCAAATGCACAAATTATATTTGTGGTGATGGCGATAAGGAGCGCGCCTTGCGCCCTCCGATAAGTGTGGCAACCCTAGAGGAGAAGTTTCTTACGAGTAGCGAGCAGAGCGAAACAGGCAGGCTGTCGGGCAGTGTGCGCGAAGTTCCTAAATAAAGCTTAATTTTTATTGTGCACTATGTCTTGTTATATATTGAATTTCATTTTGATCTATTCTAATTTTGTAATCATGTAAAAATACCCGACAGTACGGATACTCTGAGATAATTTCATAACCTATGTCGTTCCTTTGAATAGCCATTAAAGGAACTGGGGGGAAACTCTGTGGTGATGGCGATAAGGAGCGCGCCTTGCGCCCTCCGATAAGTGTGGCAACCCTAGAGGAGAAGTTTCTTACGAGTAGCGAGCAGAGCGAAACAGGCAGGCTGTCGGGCAGTGTGCGCGAAGTTCCTAAATAAAGCTTAATTTTTATTGTGCACTATGTCTTGTTAATATTATATTAATGCAGTAAGAACATAATCTGTGATATGGAATTTGAGGATTGGTGGTAAAAACATAACAGGAAATTTCCATATATTCACAAAGGTTCATAAAACGTAAAATGAATAATTAATACATAAAAAAAAGCATTGCTTTATTTAACACCTTTAGAATTCATAAAAATGGTAACAAATGATTTCTTACTTTTCATGAAAATTATAAAACGAATTACCTAAAACGTCCTAATTATGCAGTTTAAATCCTAGCATATATCACTGTATGTTAAGGAACGAAGATACCAGCTACAAACAGAAACATTAAAATGTATTTAACATATTCAGATTATTATTAAGTCCTCTTTTTCACATCTGGAAAGAAAACAACATGACATTGTTATATTTTTTAACATAGTTATCAAATTACATAAAAAAAGAAAATCAATACTTACGCGTGAAAACTAATCCCAGGAATCTTTTTCGAAAATCTATTTGTGCATCCATATGCAACACAAGTTGACATGTTTCAAAAGAAAAGAAAAGAAAAAAAAAAAAAAAAATAATAAAAAAAATTTTGCAATTAAAGACTTCCTTGCACAAGTCACAGCGATCATAGTAACATGGCCGCCAAGCTTCACCATTTGAGTTGAACCTTCTCTCCTTCTATTCTAATCTCCTTGAGTAGGAATGATGTGACATTTTTTCCATTCATGCACAATGTAAAAAGGGAGAGGAAAATAGGTTGCCATATATTAAGAAGTTCGCCAAGTGAATTAGCGAACTAAGCAAAGTGAACAAATACGCCAAGATAATTTTTTTAATTCCTCTGTCAATTTTGCACCATATTTAAAAAAATTTAATATATAGGCATAATTTGAGTCGTAGAATCGAAATATGGAAAAACATTGTCATGTCATTTCAGAAAAAGTCCGATTTTGTGTGAAAATACCTATATTAGAACAAAGTTACGTATAAATCTAATACAAAAGTCGTTAATCCGGACTCGCCGGGTATAGATCATCAGTTTAAATCTCGTAAGATGGCATGCAGAAATTCTAAAATTAAAAATATGAAACCGTAATTTATGAAATAAAGAATTAAAGGGTATCAAAATTTACAAAAAAAAAAAAAAAAAAAAAAAAGAGCTTAATATTTATTTGTTTACTTTATTAAACATTTCTTTCAATGTAAGTTGTTTAAGTTGCTTCGTTTTATGTGATAATACTTTCTCTTTAATTCTATAAACAGACATAATTTCTTGTTCAGTTACAAAGTTCCGCTGTTCAAGTCCCGTAATTGCTGTGCCGAGAATACCGACTAACTTGTCAATCGAAATTTTTTCGTTTTCACTAACCTCTCTGTCACCTTCTTCATGTCTTTATCCGTTTTTTGCAGCAATTC
Source organism: Stegodyphus dumicola (assembly GCF_044657685.1). Lineage (NCBI taxonomy): Eukaryota > Metazoa > Arthropoda > Arachnida > Araneae > Eresidae > Stegodyphus > Stegodyphus dumicola. The sequence goes on along the minus strand of NC_140772.1, from coordinate 189,455,216 downwards.
CACTTTTTGTTTGATGGACATCGAAACATACTTTCGTTTTGTAGATCCTTTGGGAGTTCCAGCATCGGAAATTCTATTTGACATAATCGAAAGTTCAAGTTTACTTTTATAAAATTGCTCTTACAGTCTGCAAAAAATAATAAACCGGATCCAATTCGAAGATTAAGGAACAACGCAATCATCAACATTAACTGAAATAGATAATTAGATAATTTTAGCTTATACCGTCCGTTATACATAAAACACGCACGCGAAAACGTATTCTGCACTTGCGCACAAGCATATGCGCAGTCGTAAAGGTCTTATGCGCACGCGTAAACGCCTATGCGCATGTGTGGCATGCGCAGAAAGTTTTTAGCTTTGAGGTCCGGATTATAGATCATTCCGGATTAACGACTTTTGACTGTACATATCCTAAGTCGCGTTTCCGAGATATAAGAAACACAATTTGAATTTCGTCAATTGGCTCAGCAGAATGGGAAATTTAGAAATGTCCCCCCCCCTTTTTTTTACGAATCGTACATAAATCACGAAAAAATAGCTTTTAATCCATTTGAGGGGGATAAAAGGCAGAATAAGCCACTAAAATTATGATAGGTGATTTCAGTTTTTCATAATCTATATCCATAATTTGTATCTCTTTATTATCTAACTAACTAAAGAACAATCTGTTCATTTAAACTTCTACTGGAACAATTGGCAATATCTCTTCCAATATTTGGCAGGATTTCATAATAATCGAAATAAAAATAAAATACGTCAGCTTTTATGACTGAAATGCGATTTGTTTTCCCGAAATCTTTTATAGTTTAAATATAAGCTTTTGATATTCAAGTTGGTAACAAATAAGATGGTTGTTTTTATAATTTTATAGCCGAAATTTTTCCAATTTTCCCTTTTCTAGCGTTAATTCCATTTTTCATACACTCAACTATCCAGAATTCGATAATTCTCAACCCATTTACTGTACTGTATTTTGAATCTTTGTAATTATTTATTGTAGCCACCTAAAACTCTTATTTACTGTCTAGAGTTCAGCTACAATACAATGCAATAATCATTTAAAATTTAACAACAATCAATATAATTTACATTTATTTAGGAATCTTAGATCCAAGCAACAACTAGTGGGATGACTAAAATCTATAATAATGTAATAAAATTTGTAAGGACTGAGTTTGCTTATGTTCACAGTTTAAATTCCAAATAAAAATTAAAAGTTACTAGTATATGTCAATGAAAACATTTTATTGTGAACCACATATTTTCGACATTTTTATTTACATGTTCAACTGAATATTACACAGTTTTTATTTACATAATATTTAGGTGAATGTTCCACATTCAAACAAATATATTAATAGGATTTTTAAACAATAAATACATTTAATAATTTGGTGAATAAATTTGCTGATAGCAAGCCAAATAAAAAGCTGCACAAACTACTTACCCAAAACATATGACACTGAATATAAAAGGCTGCATACATCCAATAGAAAACATAGTTAAATATTTTTTTCGATTAATGCAGAAAATATTGTTAATAAAATTTTTCGAAAAATAGTTTTTCTGATTTATGTTACTTCCATTTGTTTATCAATAGGCTATATGTATATACTATGTGGAATACGATAAGTAATGAGAAAGAAATCAGATCTTTTAGATAATTCCCCTGCATGCTGAAAACATAAATAAGATTTTGGAAATCATACAAAGGACTTACAATCACAGTAACAAAGAATGAATTATCTTGAAAAAAAAGTCAACCAAAATTTTGCTAATTATTCACTACCTTGGACTTGTATCCCTGTATCTTTTTCGTATTCACTACTTTACATAGGTTTATGGGCATAAGTTTTCACATTTTATACGATGACGAGGAATTGATATTATTCAGCCAGGCATTAATAAGTAAATAAGAAACAATCTGATAAGACATTACATGAATTCCTTGTATGGCCTAATAAATTACACACATTTTTTGTTGAGGTAACTTGAAAATGACATAAGAAATTGTAGTTTAAAATTAAATATCCTGGTCAATTTTTGCCATATGTGAGTCAAACTTCTTGTAATTTTATTGTTTCCAAAACAAGTATAAAACTTTCCAAAATATAAGTATAGGATACAGGAGACTATTAAAAATTAGATTTCATTACTGGTAAAAAATTATATTCTTTCTTTAAATTTGACCATGCCTGAGTCTGAATATTTTCACCATTTTAATGTAATGGGAAGCATATGAGTATGATCAATGATTGCAAAAATAAAGGCCAGGTGAAGATTTTTAAGCCAGGTAAGGATGGGATGGATATACATATGTGTGTGTGTATGTGTGTGTATACACTTGCACACACACATATTTGTTTCTGCTTATTGCAATAAAAAAGGAGGGTGCACAAATAGGTATTATAGCAATCCTATATAAAAAATTTCAACATTTGATGGCTAATTATATTGTCCAAATGCGTATTCCCATTGAAATATGATACCTGAATTTTTCAATTACATTACTTCCTTTACTTCATACAAAGAAGTAAAAATGCACAGAACAAATATATAAGGCCATTTAGAAACTGATGGAAACAAAGTTTATGCTGGGGGACTGATTACAGCAAGCATGTCCAATTAGTTGATAGTAAAAAGATTTGCAAGGAATGTATGCCAATGTGTATTTAAGTAGCATACATGGCTGGGTATAGTTGAGATTTTTATCATTATTATGTTTAAGAAACAAATACAACTTTTAAGATAATTTTATTATACTGATAAACTTCAGTTTTTCTAAATGAATATTGCAAAGTAAAAAAAAAAAAAAAAAAAAAAAAAAAAAAACACCTTTTGAAATTTTACTCAATTAGAAGATATGCACAATATCTAGCCTTTTGTTTTTCATTTATACCTATCCTCAAGAATTTTCATTTCACTAATCTGAATAATTGTTCAGAAAATTTATGCTGACCAATTTAATCTACATGAAAGAAAGCTGTACAATGATCATTTCTCATAATACATTTAAATAAAAATTAAAAAAGCAACAACTGTTTATGGGTGATATAAAAATTTATACAAAGCTACCCAAGTAATAGTATCCCCAGATATTTCAGTACAACAGTGCTTTTATTGGCATAAATATAAAACAGATGTATATGTAACATACCACATTGTGACGCATATAAAACTGCTACAAAAAACACTGTTCCTAACTGCATAAACACATATTAAATTACAATGTTTTGTGTTTGGGTAAATTTTTAAGATATCCTGTATGATCAATAAAAATTGCAGGATATTTAAGCTGTAATAAACTAGACTGTAATGCCTAAAACACAAAATATCTAATTAGTTTAAACGTATGAAGTAATGGATTATTTTTATTTTGACACTCACAAATTTTTTTGAGTGACACTATTCAAATGACAAAATTGATGATTAAAGTTATAAAACTTACAACCACAGTTTTGCAAAAATAAAGAAGAAATACCATAAAAATTTTAATTTTTACAAAAATTCTATAACAAAATTAACCTTAGAATTGTTTGTTTTGTTAGGAAACTCTTTTCCTAAGACACCAATATCAATGTAAAGTTGATTTTTACTTAACTGTAATTTTTATATCATGTTGAAAACTCATATATCTGACAAAATTTCCTTATAGAAAGAATATTTTTTTTTTTTTTTTTTGACACAGCAACAGATGATTACTTTATAACATGTTTTCTTAAAGAAAGAATAAAAATTTGATGATACTCAATTAGAGTTTCAGCTTAAAGAAGAGAGAGATACTTGAAATGCAGAGATTTGACAACTTATGCTATTTTATGTATTTTTTTAAATGTAACTAGAAAGTTTATACAAATAAAAACTTTTGTACACTATTTATAGATTTTTAATCAAATTATACAGCTTTAAAAAAAACTAGATATCAGTATCACACAATTTTTTAATAAAAAATGCACACTATGAAAGCAACTTGCAATTACACTGCTTAAAAACCACTGTATATACACTGTGCAAAAAAAAAAAAAAAAAAAAAAAAAAAAAAAAAAAAAAAAAAAAGGAAGGGGGACAGTTCTATATCTCCCGTTCTACTGGGCCAATTGACAAAATTAAAATTGTGTTTTTCATGTCTCGAAAGAGCGACTTAGGATATATATTAGATTTTTATGTAGCACTATTCTAACATAGGTATTTTGACACAAAATCAGGCTTTTCTGGACTATTTTTTTTACATATTTCGATTCTATGACTCAAATTATGAATTAATATTAAATTTTGTAAAATTTGGTCCGAAATTTTTGGAGAAATTGAAAAATTTATATTGGCACTTTTTTTTTAGTTGCGCCATTTTACATTGAGCATAAGAGGAAAAAAATTCACATCGTTCTTTCTTTCAAACAATGTTCTTTATGTTATATTTTTATGTTATTATTTTAAATATTTTTTCTTTTTCGAATTTCATTTTATATGTTTAAGTTGCACAGTTTGTTTCAAATAACTGTTTTAAAAATTTCTATTTACTCATTTGAACTGTGAAGTTTAAACAAAATGTGCAACATTTACTATTTTTTTTTTTTTTTTTTTTTCAAATAGTTTTCTTCATACTATATTTTTTAGTCAGAATTATTATTTTAGGTAATTTTTGAAATTTTAGACTTTTATTTTAATTTTTTGTGAGCATTCTCTTCAGATAATTGTTTTAAAATTTCTTATTCATTCAAGCGAACTGCACATTTTAAATACATTTATTAATATAAATTTTCCAGAATTTGATTTTATTTGAATTGCATTTCTTTCGCAAGAATACTTTGTGACCCAGACTGCAATGTTAATATACAATACAGTAAAGCACAGTTAACAAGCCTTTCAATGTTCCGTTCAGAAAAGATATATATATCTGACATTTTAATTTAGGATGACTTGTATACATTGCTTTAAACAGTTTTATAATTGTGCCCATTGCTTTACACAATTTTTATGATTCTATATTTAATTTCTTAAAATGTTATTAATATTTTAGTCAAATATTTTATTTTTGAAATCGCAAGAATCAAATACCATAAAATAAAAAAATAAAAAAATAAAAAAAATATAAAAAATACTAAATTTTATGCAAAAACTTATTTTTTCTTCTTAATTGGCTTGCTTTTTTTTTTCAGGCATTCTGCAAGTATTATTAAAAAGGCATCCAACTTTTTGAAACACCTTAGTATTTCTGGCATTAATTTTAAATAAATTTATCGCCTTCCATTTCAAAAAGGGCCCCAAAACGACCGAGCGGTAAAGTCGCTGAATATCGATAGTTTGCTCCAGGGTTCGAATCCTAGCAAACGGGTTAATTGCATGCCCATTTTCGTGTTTTTTTCTCATGTGTAACATGTATACGAGCTGGTTTCACCGAGGAAAGTTCTTCACGAAGGCATCCCCCCTTTAAGGCAGATAGCCCGTCTTTGCAATAATCCAAATCAATCCATTTCATCAGTATTTGGTCAGAGCCTTTATCATTCTTTACAGGCTAAGCATTTTGAAGGTGTGAGATGAAATGAAAGATTGTTTCCATCAAGAGGGAAAATGTCTTTAGCTGATATCTATATACGTCACTGGATAAATTCCGGAATCTTTAAATACTTCGACTGAGAAATCATGGGATGCTCCGTTTATGATACGATATGATGTTTTATGAAGTAATTTAAATTTATACAACCATATAGTCAAAAATCACTTTAATCTGCAATTATATCGCTTTTGTCTTTTCCATTAGCACAAACTGAATTGCTGCTATTTGCTGGTGCACACGTTCAAGTGTTTTCTCCTTGAACTCTCAACTTCCTTGAAGTAGATTCCCCTTTAAATTTTTGCTTTCCCCCCTCCCTGATTTCCTTCTACATTTGTTTTCAGTGCTGACACAAGAAAATTAAGATTTTTAGTTTGTTATACTTCCATAAATTTTGCATTCATGTCGATTTTTTTTTTTAAAATATCAGTTGCATTAAATGCATTTCAGCTGAAGACAGCTTCTAGACATTTTAACTATAAAGTTTAAAACAAAATCCAAAGGATTAATATTTTAATTAAAAGATTTTTGTTAAATGAGAAAGAAATAAACCACTCCAGCAGCGCTTTTCCTGTAGCACAGTGTGACCCGATTCTTATATCGGATGCAAAAAATTTTAATCATATTATTTAGAGTTTTTAAGCCTAAAAATTTCTATATCAAAGTAGATGTTTTTTATATAATCTACAACATAAGAGAAAATTACTACTTAAAACATTCATTCTAAGAGGATTAATGTAAAAATTTATGTTTATATATATGTTTTTTTCCCTAAAGCTAGGACATAAACTAAAGTGTCAACATCTTGTTTGCTTAAAAACATTGTAAAAATAGACATCAAACAAACTTTTGTCAGTTTTAGACAATTCAATTTAAATGAAGTAAAGTAGCAGACGATAAGACGGCGAAGGTAAAAATTTACTGTTACACACACACACACACAAAAAAAAAAAAAAAAAAAAAAAAAAAAAAAAAAAAAAAAGAGTAAAAAAGAAAGAAATAAAAAAAATTTAAAATTGAATAACATCATCTATAATTTAAAAGGGAAAGCTTTTCATATAGTATTAATAAATATTTATTACGCAACATTGAGGGAAAAAATTTCATATAATTAATTTTCCGTAACAATTTATTTAAAATTTAAGGTTAAAAATAGCTGTGGCAATTCACTGTAACAAAATCCATAAACTACATTTGGTGTTATTATTGCCCGCAAAAAGATGCCAAATTTCAAACCATGCAAATATGTAAATTCATGTATATCTCAGAAAATTTTGAATAAAAAAAGTCTAATTTTTTACAGGTATGCTTAGAAATGTACCTACTTTAAGATGATGGTAAATACTTTACAGGTTATAATTCAAAATATTTATTAAAATTATTAAAAAATATAAATTTTTTAAATAAATCATAAAAAATGGGTGAATTTTATTTGGAATGAACCTAAATTTTGAAATGTGAAAGGAAGAATAGAAAAAGTTTTATAAAAAATGAGATATTAATAAATATATACAAAATTCAATTAACACCGAGGAGCTAAAATTTTGAGAGATAATTTTTTAAAAAATACTCGTGCAATTTTTATAAAACTTGGTAGTCTGGCATAATTTGAGCCATAGAATTGAAACATGGAAAAAAATGGCATGTCATTTCAGAAAAAGTCCGATTTTGTGTCAAAATTCCTATATTAGAATGATGCTATATATAAATGTGATATATATATCCTAAGTCGCGCTTTTGAGACATGACAAACACAATTTGAATTTTGTCAATCGGCCCAGTAGAACAGGAGATGTACAGTCTGTCTATCATAAGGAAAACTCTCGGCAGTTAGTCTACAGCTGTCTGTTGCCATAGAAACGAACCTCAACAAATTTTCCATTGGGGTGTCTAAAGGACGAATGATAAATTCTTTTCCTCCAGCCAACAGTTGCCAAAAACAAAATAACAATAAAGCAACACCTGATTTGTCCCTATTTGAAATATACTAGCCCTGTTGCTATAGCGACCACCACCCACCAGAAACTGTGGCAGGAGCTATTCTTCTCGTAGACAGACAGTAGAACTGTCCCCCCCTTTTTTTTGTGCATTGTACAATCTAAAAGGCAACATACACAAACTGAAACACTTAAATTAGGTCTTAGTAACAGAACGCAGATCGGATTAAAAATGAAAACACACAGAATATTTCTTCATGATAACTTAATTCATTTTAAGTTATAATTTAATCTGAAATTTTTATTTATTTTGAATTACTATTTTCTGAGCACAATATTTAATTAAAAAGGTAGCTAGGGAGTTAATTATCACTAAAAATGGAATTATATTTCCTTTTTATAACCACTACACATAAAATTTAAAACAAAGAAGTTACTACAAAAATTTCATTTTTGCAAATTGCAAGGTAAAAATCGTAATATAGTTTACATACATTTTTTTTCCCTAACATACCTATTTTCTTCATATTATATAATTTTTGCTTAAAATTCAAATTCTAGAAACACACACGAAAACTCTTCTACAGAATTATATATTATGAAGAAATTCATGATATTAAATAAACAAAAGCAAATATTTTACTATAACTGAATATTGTTATAAAAATATTTCCAAGAAAAATGTTTCATTGCATGGATGATTTTCAGTTAAAATGTGTTAACTTTTCATGTACAAAAGTAACACGTATATAAGATGATGATACACTCAAAGCATGGAGAATCGAATCTAGATTCAGACATGAAAGTTCATACAGAAAATACTGATGATGGCTATCTTGTATACATCTTATGCAAAAGAAGATATAATGAATATTGCCAAAAATGGGAATATGTATATAAACAAATGATGTAAATACTCCACAAACATTTATTTATTTACAGAGACTTCTATTCAAGTCATGATTTGAAATTTTTCAGCATGAACGAAGAATTACCAAAGACTTGTTTCTTTAAAGCCTTCTCCTAAAAAAAAAAAAAAAAAAAAAAAAATATATATATATATATATATCACTTTAAGCCCTTAAACAGTAATACTAGCAAATTTCCATCTTTAATGGCCATTACAAATACAATACTATAATACCTTACTTCCAATCATTTATTCAATTTCTTCAATTGTAACAGATGACGTATGAGTTGTTTTTTCCTCAGCTTGTTTATCTGGTAAGATATAGCAATCATTTTCAGTAACTATGGGCTGTGAAGATGTCGAATTTGATGCTTGAAATGGAGGATTTGAAGGATGTGCTGGAGGATTTGAAGGATGTGCCATGCGAGGAACACCAGGTGGTTTAGTGTGAAAAACAAACCTCTGGGGTTGATTCCCAAATACATTATTTAGTAAGGGAATATTATATTGCTTGCCACCGATAGTTGCTCTAGCATATGTCCCAGGTCTTATATTCATTGGACGTTGTTGTATTCTTATCTGTGGAGCAGTATTCATAATGGGCTGTTGAGCTGCTGCTTTCCTTATAGCTTCTAACTTTTGCTGATCTTGAGACACACGCTTTAAGAAATATGAAATAATATTATAACAAGGGAATTATGACATTAGAAATCAGTATAAATTAAATAATAATCTGAAAACACATACACAGTTTCTAACCAAGTAATTTGAAAAACCAGGAAGTTTTCACGCTATGCAGCAATACAATATCGAGAGAATGTCAAATTAAATTCATTTTATAATGTCTGATTCAAGCTACTGAACTATTTATAATGTGGTTCTGATGTATAGTAATTTTTATACTAACAAAATCCTGAACATAAAGAAAAGTTTTTAATTGTTTAGTATGTCAAATATAATAATAAAAATAATAATCAATGTACGTACAGTTATACAAACTTAATGTTCAATTTATTGACGCAAAACGAAATTAAATTCAAGTATTATCTTTACACATTGGTTGAATCTTCATAAAAATTTTCACAAATGTCTACAGTAGATTCAAACAATCAGATCAAATTAAAATTAATAAGAAAAAATATGTTACACATTAAATGCAGAAGGAGTTGATGGAATTTATATAATTTAAGTTTCACTGAGAGATGACAATTTTACTGCCTTAATTTTCTTTAAGAATGTATCACCATAACATTCTTTGTAGCATCTAAGTGAAAGTGATGATCTAAATTCTGTTCTTTTTTCCTTGTCTGACTGAATATCTATTCACATTCAGCATGACACTGGACCCCTGACTTGGACGATAAGCTGTGTTACACCCATAATTAATTTTTTCTTATTTATATCAATAAGTAAGTTATATTTGTGAAGAAAGTCAACTTCTAAAATACTCTTGTAACATCAGCACAATTATGAATGGAAACTGAAAATGAAAGCATAATCCCAAATCAAGCTTAGCAGTTTTATACTATATGTGGAGATGTCTCTGTCAATAGCTGCATACAGTTCGTATTCAGTTTTACATTTATTCTGAGAAGTAGCTGGAATTATGCTTACATCAGCACCACTACTGGCAAGAAAGAGCAAATTTAAACGTCAGTCATGAACAAATAAAAGAAATGTGCAACAATCCCTCATATTTTCTGCAGAAAACTTTGCTGTTGAATCTACCTCCATCTGTGTTTTCATGGTTTTTGGAATGGCTGTTTACCCAAGTGCACAGGTGGGCAATATTTCTCTAGAATGCATTTTGGTCTAATTCAAAAGTGATGGAAATAAAATTTGCCATTGAGATCATATTTTTTTACGAATCAGCTTCCACATCATGTAGTGTTCTCACAGATAGTTTAAATTCTGTTCAAGAGATGGCACCACCTGTCAAATCCAGTTGGTAATCAGTGAAGGAAGTGATGTCAGTAGTCACGTGAGACTTCGCGTAAAGAAACTATGCGATTAACTCTGTTCCTGGCTGTTGTTGGTGAAGCACGTGCTCACCGGTCTTCTGCTTCGTGATGTCTTCGTAGCTGTAATATGACTTTTATGATTTTTTACCTACGTGGACTTGCTACCTGCAAAAATGCTTATCGTGTGAACTGCAATCAGTGTGACTGTGTATAAGTAAACGTGTATTGAAATATATATCTTTTCTAGTATTAAATAAAAATGTTAATATTACCGAGCCAAGCTATCCTCATTTTATCTACAGCAACAACACACACCACCTAAAATGCACATGAATTTGAATCCCTTCATCTTGATTGAATGATAATTTGATTATTTTTTCGTTCAAGAAAAGCAATTTTATGCAACAAATCATTTATAGAAATGGAAGGTGCATTAAGAATAAATACTTCTGGTTTGTGATTCATATTATTAATTTTAACACGTTGAGTGCCATGTCAGCCATCTGTGGCTGACACTAGACTTTCCATTTAGGCCGCATCAGCCATCTGTGGCTGACGCTAGACTTTCCGTTTAGACCACGTCAGCCATCTGTGGCCGACACTAGACTTTCTGTTTAGGTCGCATCGACCACCGCTGGCTGACAGCTTGTAACATGATATATAACTATACAATTTACACTGTTTTATGGAATTACAGAAAAATTATTTAAAATTTACTTAACTTTGATACATTACAGAACTAATGGATTTCACTGAAACACGTAAGCATAAAAACGGTTCTATATTACAGCTGCTAACTAATGTGACAACTGTCTTAGTCTTTTTTCTGGCCATTACTCTACCAGCTTCAGTTGCATTTTTATCATAACATAATTTACAATATTTCCGTACTCCAGAGGCTTTTCCTGGTTTTCTTTGGAGTTTATGTTGTCGTTTTTTAGATATTCTTGCATTTTTGTTCAATGGAATATCTTCTTTCCCACAACTTGTAAGGGATAGCGCTAATTCTTTCCGGGCTTCAGTAATGCTAATTTTCTGCTTTGTAATATGTTTGCATAGAATGTAACTATTTACAAAACAGGCTTAGTGCGTAACGTGTTGAATGAATGTCTATAGGAATCACGTTCCAAACGTAAACTATCTTCTACTGCGATAAGAATCGCTGGCCCTACGCTTTTAAGCGACGTGCATGGCCTGAACGGGATTGCCTAAGAAATATGCTTGCCGCTCAATGTGTAAGCTAACTTTGTTAAATCTTCATCACTAACTAAAAAATATATTTCTTATTGAATCAGGTAGCTTCTAAAGCCATAATGTTTTAATTAAATTTTTAGATACATCAGTAGCAACAACTGATCTTAATTTTTTTTTAAAGCTGGCTTGGTTTCATGTTGCCAAACTCAATACTAACTTTGTTAAATCTTCATCACTAACTAAAAGATATATTTCTTATTGAATCACGTAGCTTCTAAAGGCATAATGTTTTAATTAAATTTTTAGATACATCAGTAGCAACAACTGATCTTATTTTTTTTTTTTAAAGCTGGCTTGGTTTCATGTTGCCAAACTCAATACTAACGATCAAACATTTAAAGCGTAGATTTTTGCTTTCCTTAAACAAATGTAACAGTTCAGTTTTAGAAATTGATTATTTTGTAGCACTTTCGCTTGTTTCAATATCCCAAATGTTTTCAACGAACTTTGGCTTAAGTTATGAAACTAAATAATTAAATTTCATTTCTTCTGAAACAATGTTACTGATTTTGAAGTGAACTTCAATTTGGGGGGGGGAAATCTGATGTGTACGCCACATGACTTCCTTGTATTAGAATATTAAATTATATGCATTTTTTCTTGCATTTCATTTAAACTTATTGGATTGAATTAAATCTACTTCGCCGACAGCACATAAACCACAACAGAATAAATGCATTCTTTAAAATTCACTACTATTTGTTTACCATGGCGACACTCTGGCGCTAGATTCACTTAACAGTATTAATAATTATATAACAGTTAACTTATATAATAATTATATAACGGAAACTAAGTTAACTGTTACATAATCCAATAATTATATATAACAGTTAACGTATATATTTCGTTCATATTATAACTCATAATGCACAAAATTTATATCATTTAAAGAATAGAATTATCTAATCGTTGCCACATATTCTATTCAAATATTACAATAAAGCTAGAATGATGTATAAAAGAAATTAAGCAAACAAAACAAAAAAGAAACAGTTTTTCACAGACGATTGAGTATTTCTAATTTAATTAATTCAGTTCTCACTTTGCGAGAAGGCAAAAATACATAAAAACTCAAAATATCTATATTAAAAATTACGAAGTAAATCTCAAACACTTATTTCCTCGAAAAAATTCCAGAAAGAATTAAGCATGATTTAATTGGCAATAATAAATGAATGCGTTATCTTTGTTGTTGCGAAGCTAAGTTTCTCTAGACTGGCAACAAATCCACTAGTCTCCTGTTTCAAATGTAAACATCAATGGACGCCATTAAAAACAGACCTAGCGGCAATTAAACAACTTTAAAATTGCTGATAATTCTAAAAATATTGCATATTCTAAAAAAAGGCATAAAATCCTTAACCGGAAGATAAAAACAACATAATTCAATCATTTTTAAAGCAAAAAATGTACAATTTACAAACATATAAGAGTAAAGAAACTGAGATCACTGAGCCGGGTAACAAAGTAGATATATATATATATAAATATATTTATATACGTTTGGTGCGGCCGATTGCAACCAAAATACGAGGTGCATATCTACATGTTATAGCAGTCCTATATACAAAATTTCAACGTTCTGAGGCTACTCGTTTTTGAGTTATGCGAGATACATACGTACATATGTTCGTACAGACGCCAGGAAAAATTCTCTTCAGAATTAATTTTAAAGCAGTTTTATAATTTTTTTGAAGGAAAAGAGTATTTTATTCTGTCCTTACGTACAGATATAACGCAAAAACATCGTTAAATTGCATTCGATAGCGGTCAAAATGGATATTTTTGTTGAAATATGCTGCCTGAAACTTTTCGCGATTACAATACTTCCTTTTTACTTCATACAAGGAAGTAAAAAAAAGGCTCAGGGTTATCAGTGCAAACAAAGAGGGTATTTTTACAATCACCTTATGAAGTTCTACTGACTGCATCAATTCTTTCACAATAGTTTCAGAAGACTCATTTGTTGTCATTTCAGAAGTTAAACTGAGCTAATAATATATGGCCTTTAACTACTGATATTCAAACTGAATTACAATGGAAAGAAGCACTACTGATTAAGTAAGCTTACTATATATTGTTTTTTAGGCCTGCTACGTAGAACAGCATAAGAAAATCAAAATTTGAAAACAAAATCACCACAAACAATTATTTGCTGCCATTTAACAAAAAAATAAATAAATACCAATATTAACAAAATGTGAAAGTTAATTTAACACGTGCTAAAACATAAAATATTTGAAATTAAAAATAATTATTATTCATGCAATAAACGAACCATTACAAAGGAATTCTCAACTCTCAACAGATGTGAATAATTTTGAGACCTTTAATTGATGTTTTTCTAACCGGATATTCAATTACCTTTTATCCTGAACTTGATTTATCACATCATGCAGATAGTAAACTTTCTAAATGGGAGATTCTTATCAAACTCATTCATATTACTTGGGCGGGGGGACTATCCATTTAGACCGCACAGCAATAGGCCAGAACATGTCTGTAGAATGTTTATAATGCATCAATAACAGTTGTTTTATTTCTTTAGTACAGCCCACCCCTTTAGTTTAGCTTAAAACATAGAGACTGCTGATACCAGTTTTTAATAGTCCAGCCTTAATTCATTAAATATTTTGCATTAGTTAATAACATTGTTTATTCTCAGCATTGAATCAGAGATTTAAAATTTTAAAAGTTTACTTAACCCTCTGAGTGCCATGACCAGATAAAGTCAGTCATTAGATTTTTTGTCACTTGGTATATATTGGCTTATAATTTAAGATATTTTGCTCCTTAATTTTTTTATAGTATAAAAGTCATCTTAATAAATGCAAGTTTATGAAAATAAAGAATAAAATAAGGAAATATACAAATTTAACTAATAAAGACTATTTAAATACAAAACTTCATGACAGATCCCAAACCCCACACTGCTCAGAGGGTTAAAAAGAATCAACAGATTTAAAGTAAAAAGCCTTAATTAATTTTTATACAAAAAATATATATATTTAAAAAACATTAATGTAGCACACTTATTACTGTATACTACTTAAAAACACATTTTATATAAGAAAAATTAAAAAAAATTCAAATAGCAAATTATGGATGATAAAATTATATGAATCAAAAAATAATTTAAACATGCATGCAATACAATAAAATAACTTACATTGAATATAACTTCATGTTGTTTACTAATATCTTTGATAATCACATTCAGTTCATCTAAATACTTATTAACTGCTAAAGGAACAGAGCCACGAGAAACAAACTAAAGAGAAAAAAAGTTTATTATACATGTGCAATGTGCATTATAAACAAGTACAATTTATTTACGAGTAAAGGCCAATTCTTGCATAATCCAACAGGTAAGATTTTATTAAAAAATTCAATCAAAACTGAAAACCATATACCAAATTTAAATTGTCTCATAAATCTAACTATATACATATATATCACTAAAACTGTGAATAACTAACTGATAGTCAAATTTATTTAAATCTATCAGATGAGTTGAAAGTAAATGCTTTCATTTTCAACTTCCATTTGAAAAATAATGCACTTCCTCTTTCTCAGTTTTCCCAACTTTTGAATGCTTTGTCAATAACACAAATTTTAGTCCAGTTCACAACTGTAGTAACTATCAAGAAATGATAAGATATTTCTCCCTCATTTGCACTCTTGCTTTTAGGAATGATTCCAAATCTCTGCTATACAGTCAAAGACAAAAAAAAAAAAAAAAAGAACCACATATTCTGCTAGTTTTAGATTCAAGGCTCTGACTTTTGCTGAGCAATGCTATTGATGGAAATGAATATATTACCTATGAAGTGGATGAAAACAATGGTGAAACAGAAGATAATGATATTCACCTCAACTTAATTCAAGCACAAATGTGAAAGGATTGGTAAAAAAATTTTTAGTCAGCTACCAATATTAAGAAACTTGATTCAGATCAAATAAAATAAAAATGATATATTTCTTTCAGTTACTTAAATTATAATTCTACTTCTGTAATCAAATTATTTTAAATCATTTTGAATTCACATATAAGGCAGCCCCAACATTTCAGCAATAAAAGATTGCTAAAAATTCTTGGTTTATACAAAAAAATAACTGGCGATTTAAAAACTCAAAACACAGATTTAGTACTGTTTGAGAGAACATAATTACCACATAATTTGTATCTCATTTCTGTATTGTACCAATATATGTAAGAGGCTAACAAACTAGTGTGGTAGGAGGCAGCATGAACTCTTCAGAGGCAGAAAGCAATTATTACATCTTTGTGGAAAGCAGGTGTTAAAAAGTACCATACTGTGCATTTCAACTTGGCTGTTGTTCTGAAACAAATTCATTTGTGAAGACACTTTCATTTCATATCAGATACTTTTCAGACATAAGGAATTGTTTCATGGAAATGGATACATCTGTAACCAAATTTACCAGGAGAGCCCTTAAAAACAAAATCTAGAATTGTTTAAGATAAAATTCACAGCTGTCAACTTTGTAACATGGAAACAGGGAGTTTCTGGAAGGTTTTTGCATTGTGTAGTTCTATTGTGTAGCAATGCCATTTTAAAAGAACACTAAATTGACTTAAATTCACTTTATAATGCATTATTATTGGATTATATATATGATTCTGATCCAAAATATTTAATTAGATATATTAAATTTTCCAGCCATATTTAAAAAAAAAAAAAAAAAAAAAAAAACTTTTAAACAATGGAAATAAATGTATAAAAAGAAGCAATTTCATTTACTTTCAAGTACAATCAATTATAAGAACCTGAAAAAAATTAATTTCTTTTTTAGATAGCTATAAATCAGTAATAGCAGCTAAAATAGCATCAAACACATTACAGGCATTTTATTGTTGCCATATGAACTCAGCCAGTTATGACTGAAGGTTTTGACAAGTTCTATCATGTCGTTTTTTATTTCTCCACTTCACAGAACCCAACAGTTTTTCAATATTTTATATATGAGTGCTGGTTTCCAAACAACAAAGCCATTTTGCTTGCTATTCTGATGGGATGGCCATTTTGCTTGCTATTCACAATGCATTTCATGATGATATTTAACCTCATTTTATATCCGTTTCTCATAAATTTGTGTGAAGAGTAAAATATTCCTTTCTAAGTGCAACAGCTTTATTTTCACTTAATGGTAAATTACACTGTCATAATTTTGAATCTAGAGGTGTGGAGAGACAATTTTTTATGAATGAAAGAAAAATGATTTTAAATTCTTATTACTTGGTTTTTGATCTTAAACAAGGATGCATATTAGAGTAAAGTGAAAAATCTTTTTTTTTTTTTTTTTTTTTTTTTTTAAATTCATAATGCTTGAGTCATTATATGGTTTCAAATGAGCTAGAAAAAACTGTATTCAAATTTCAGTCCAAAATATTCACATATGGAAGTTCCACACCTCAATTGAATATTTTTACTGTCTTTTTTAATGGTTTTATTCTTTTTTTCATGAATTTCTTTGTCAAAAATGCCATTATTAGTGTGAGAAATTGCTTCCCCCACCAAAATATCAAATTCAATGCCAATATATGCTATTAGACGCAGAACGGGTTCTAATCTCACTATTGGTTCTAGCTTGGGATAAGCAATCATGTGGCTTCCATGATTTTTCAATGACTTTTTAGTGTTAATTATTTGGTGTTTTGCCAGTTCTGCTTTATAAGTCATTGCTTACATTGGACTAAGATGGCTTCAACTAGAAGTGGATCTTTGGTTGGTCATTAACTGCATTGCACTGTATGCTTGTTGCACACGTATGAATTGCCTTTTCGCCATCTTTTTTGAAAGATTGATGGAAATACACATCTGGGCCGACACAACAGTTTTCTGGAACAATAGGCAAATCCATGAAAATATGTGAAACCCTTCTCATGACAGGTTCTCTATTCCAGTTGACCTATCCTAAATTGCCAAAAAAGATCTCAGTACTGATCAAAAATACCTCCTTGATACTTCTAAGGCAGTATCCTTGGAGAAGTGCCCTTCAGACGTAGTAAACAAAAGTCTTAGAAAGCTAGTCCCCTCAAGATGGCTCACTACAGCCAACAGAATTCCTTGCCTTTATGTATCAACTGCCAAACCAACAGACGACTTGAAGCTGTTAGCTGAATGTGTTATAAAAGTTTATGTGTCATCCTAGTTTAAAATTTTAAAAAATCCCAAGAGCAGCACATAGAACATGTCATGTTCATGAAATGATCAAGGAAAGTTCATTCTTGCCAGAAAATTTTAAAGAGTTAAACAGAGGAACTATTATTTTGCTCACTCTGAAAACATCCTGTTGGCGATACTGGAAGATGAATGAGCACATACTAACTTGGCCTGATAAGAATACTGAAAACAAGAAAAACTAACTGGAAGGGGAAAATATGACAATTTATGCTTCCCAAATTAAATTTCAAAACAGAGGAGTGTTTTGAGATGAATCACTGTAACAATCCCTTGGAACCACCGGCTACCTTGAACCTCAGTGACGAACACATAAGATTGATTAGAAGCAGTACACAGTTTGAAATAGGAAAGTTCCCTTGACATTCTCAAATAGTAGACAAGCATATGAGACTGGTCCCAGAAGTGCAATTGGCAGCGCGTGGTGCAGAAGCCAAGGATGGATTCATACACAATCAAATCAAATCACGGAATGTAGTTACGAAATTCGAACACCAAGATGAATTTCTTTGGTTCTCTTGTGGAACCTAAAGATGACCAGTGATTAAGCTAAAACTTTTACTGGAACTTTTTTTTACCAATTACAACCATAAATTGGGGAAGAAATCAAGCATGACGATATACATAAATATCTCAAACTCAAAGCTTACAAGCAAATACAGTACAAAGTCCGAAATCCGGACTTCAAAACCACCAACAACATTTTTTCTTGTAGGCTTTGTGCATGCTTATTTCATTCTCCCTCTGCGCATAATAAAACATATGGAGAGTCCTGATTATTAATTTCACTTCGACACTAAATAAAATCCCTTGGTATTGAAGAAACAATCATTTTAGCATAAATTTGTACGATCAGTAAGTTGGCTCCATTGCTGCGTATCTGCTTGACACATATCTCAAACTGAAACTTTCCACATGGATACATCGTTGATCAGATGCTAACCTGGTGAATCATTATTTATTATACTCTCCTTTCATCCCCACATGTTTATCAAAATATGACAACTTGTGCCGGCCCTCAATAAGACTTCAGTATATGTGGGAATTTATTTATTCAGAACTCTGATAAGCCTTAAGCATGTGCAAGAAATAGACATAAGCAAAATAAATAACTAAACTAATACAATTCAGGCTTAATTGTCTCTGCGTGATAGAAGCAAGATAAAATTTAATGGTACAACTTGTTGTTAGTCCCCAAGCTCATGATGCAAATATGTATAGTGAAGGATAGCTAAATTTGATGATGATAGCCACTAATTTTAAAGGTTTTTGGATATCGCAAAACAAAGGTGAAATTTTCCAATTAACGGATGGATTTTTTAAAGAAATGTGGAGAAGCAGTAATAAATGAAGATGATATAAAAGAAGTTTTTCATTGTGATAACAATGCTTTTCAATCATGAATCAATTAATGAATGGCGAAATTTGTAGTATGGTTCTAGATACATAAAATACCTCTACTGTTAGTGAAGAAAGTAACAGAGAAGTTACTGAAAACGAGAAAATTTCGATTGAAGGGTTAGTCGGAATTCTCGAAACAGCAGCTACAAGACTTCAACAATATAACTAAACAAGAGATTATGTCTGTCTACAGAATTAAAAAAGAAGTATTATCACAAAAAATGAAGCAACTAAAACAACTTACATTGAAAGAAATGTTTAACAAGGTAAACAAATAAATATTAAGCTTTTTTTTTTTTTTTTTGTAAATTTTGATACCACCTCTAGATTAATAAATACCTCATTATTTCATAAATTACGATTTCATATTTTTAATTTTATAACTTCTACATGCTGTCTCACTAGATTTAAACTGATGATCTAATATCCAGAAAAATCCCAAATCCGGACTCGCCGAAGTCCTGATTAGTCCGGATTTAGGACTTTGTACTGTAATTATTAAGCGAGAATGCAGTATGGAAAAATTTTACTTGGTTTTGGATTTCTTACACCATTTGGTATAACCATAATCTTGGGTCAATGGTAAAATTGACAAGAACTTCTAATTTTACTTTAGATTAAAAAAATTATGACTAGGGAAAAGATGCTTATAAAGTACTCTTAAGGAATATGATGAATATAAAATTAATAATAAATGCACATACTTTTATGTGAATAAACCTAGTAATGACTTATGTACTGATGCAAAACAAAATTAAATACAGATATTAACTGTGCTCTGGTTTCACACAGATGTAGTGTTGCAAGAAACAAGACGGTGTGTTCCTTAAAATCATGGATCCTTGAGTGCAATTCCTTTTATAGCATAAATCATAGATTTTTTTAAGAAATGTGTTGTATGAGCTTTTGAGTTGTGTATCTTTCGAGCTACATATGATAGTAAATTTGATATAGTCCAAATATGGAATTTTTATTTATATGTGAATGAGCTATGCATGTCACACAAAAGGAGTACATACAACCAGAGCAAATTCTGACAGAGATTTTAAGAAGGAAAAGGGACATAAATGCCTGGCGACGAAGTGGCTAGTATGTCATGCAGCTGCACCACAGGTTCGGGGTTCTAGCCCCGGGCTGGGAAAGGTTGACTCTGCCTTTCACCCCTGAAGTGGGTCGATAAACAGGGTTTGTACACATTTCTGTACACAGAAATTAAGTACTTTTAAGGACTATTAATGAAAAAAAATTAAGGACCTATGAGCAAATGCGAACTGAATAATATCAATTAAAAATATTATTTATGCCTGAATTTCACTTTTGTAATACCATCCTATAACTAAAATAGATCCCTAAGTAGTATGCATTATTACTAAAAATAAATTAATTAACATAATTATTAATAAGTTTGAGAATAAAATAAACTTTAAGTAATTTATCAAGTAGCATTAAATATTTTACACTTACAATAGTTGGACATATTTGAAAGGAGATAAGTGACATGTTTTACTAATAGTTAGCTTTATGTTGATTTTTTTTTATGTCTCATTTTGTCACATACTTGGTCAGTCTGGAGGTTTAGTAAATAGCAGGTAGATTTTATATCAAATGGCATAATTTAAAATCAGAAGTAAGATCATAATCAGCATGATTCATAACAAAAGACTGGCTGTTGTCACCGCTGCTGCTTGTTTAGAAAGAGACCTGATGATTAGAGCAAACCTGAAAGGCCTGATGTAGCCATGAGCAGCAAGTGTTGAAAGTTAGTCAGGCTCTGTTTGATGCAGTTAGTCTCGTAGCTTCATGTAGAGTTCTAGGGGTTGTAACCCAGTTAATAAAATTTAAGGTTCCAATAAGCCACTAAAGCACCAGAGGTGGTAAGTTGTTTTGTATTGTTTTAATTCTCACTAGATGCAAAGAATAAGTTTTACTTAAATTTTCACATTTTTGTATTTTAACTTGTGACCACAGTGAGTATTAATGAAAGGCAATGACTCACTTTAATATGTAGAGATAATTTTTAAAGGTAAGCAGTTAGTTATAAATAATTAATTTGGGTAGTTTGATAATCTTAGTCATTATGGATTTACATGGCCACTATTAAAATTTATTTTTTAACAGTATTTGTTAAAAAAGCCCTATTAAAATAGGAATCTAATAAAATTTCACAGTTTAAAATACATGTAATTTATGGCATTGATTCTTAAACGATATTAGGATAATTACACATTAAAAGCTACAAAACATTTACATTTTGTATTAACTACACTCAACAAAATATTTATCCATCATTTTGATTTGATGCCTTCCCAAACATTTTGGCTAGTTTATATAGATTTTCTTCTCTTTAAGCATCTTTTCTAACTATTAGAGATTTGTCTTAATATACAAACCAATGCTCTTGCTAGTTTCTGCGTGCTTTATCTCCTACCTATGAGGGTTTACTTGATCTGGTAAATGTTAAACAGTCCAAACAGTGGGTCTATACCTTCTAAACTTTCCAAGCTGCAATGCCTAAAATCCTAAAGAAAAATTATCCCTACCAATTTTGTAACAGCAAAAAACCAGAAATATTTTGAGGGAAAAAAAAAAAAAAAAAAAAAAAAAAAAAAAAAAAAAAAGAGGGAAAAAGTGTAAAATTAAGTTTATAGAGAAAATTGATGCATATTCTGAGAATTTTGAAATTCTGAGACAATTACATGTGAAAAACTCTTACTATGAAAAAATTAAAAAGACATTTTTAAATTTAATTACATAGCTAATTTTGCTTCTGCTAAGAGCTGTTTCGTAAATTGTGCTTTATGCATTATACCTTGTTTATTTTTCAGATTCAAAATACTGTTGCCAAAATGAAACTTTATAATATGACAACAAAAAATAAAAATGTTTTATTTTAATGTTATTTTTTAAATATAATTTTAATATATTACCATTATTTTAATGAAATTTATTAATGTTACGATGTTTTAAAAAAAATCATGGAAAAATTCTCAGATCTCGGAATTAAAAATTTTCTATAGAAACTGATCTTAAAATTGCCAAAATGTTGATAAGCTGCCACATTTAGAACCGTTTAATAAAAGAATTTACACCCCCAAAATCGAAAAGTTGTTTAAGAGTTCTTTATTAGAAAAAACGAATTTCGAAATGCTTATGTTTCACTTCGTACTTTGAAACTCGAGTATCCCATCATTATATTAGAAATAGAAACATGACCCATGTACATGACCTAAAGCCCATGAACCTATTGAAAAGATAACCATATACATCAGTGAATTGCAAAAAAATATTCCTCCAAAATGCTAATTCTACTCAAAATGGCAGTCGTAAAAACAGACAGAAATTTCATGTTATTAAAATTAAGGACCTTCTGCTAATTTTGGCCAAAATTAAGGACTTCTAACGGCATTTTGCATTGAAAACTTTAAATGTTGGTTCACTTTTCAAATTATTGTCACCAAATATTATCCCCTGTGTTATATTTAAAGAACTTAAATAATGAAGAATCTGCATAAATGTATGTATATTTCTCACATTGTGATAAAACAATGGTACCTAGAACGATACCAAATTTTGAATAACGTAATCTTTCACCGAATATGGGCATCTGGAAGCCTAATTTGGAATTTGAAATTTGTTTTATTATCGATTTCATATTTTGTAATACTTCAACGAATTTTTTGATTAACAAACTCAATGATTTCAAAGTGAGCAATGGCAAAACTACCAAAAAGAAAAAAGAAACCTTATTTCCAGCGTGCGAGACTGTGTATTGGAATATCTAAAGATATGCTCATTTTAAAATTATTTTGTGATACTGCTGTTGAATTTAATTTTATGGTTTATGTGCAAAGAAAATGATATTTAATAAATAAAGGTAACACACAAAAGGTTAACAAAAAGTCTCTTTGGGTGTTAAATAAAATCCAAAAGCTTTCAGATTTTTTGATTTAAAAAAAGTATAACTCGTACTGTCCTTGTGTTTTTGTGTATGCACATGTTTGAGAACATCAGCTCTTCCACCATGTGAAATTGAAAAACCAAAAAAATAAATTATAAACAATACACATCATAAATGTATTACATCTTCTTGAGGAAATAATAGAAGGAAAGTCGTCTGGTTATGATTTTTGAAAAATACACGAGTATTTTACCTTTTCTGCAGACATAAGTAAAACAAAAGATCGTAATTTCTTAAACTATTTCTCGAAAGCATGTGCACTCATACTGCTCAGTGATAAGATGAACAAAATAACAACCTCAATCTTGCTTTGTGCTCATTGGCTAATATTTGCCAGATGACATGCAGTGATGTTCGATGCTCATTGGAGAACTAAAACACAATGCTTTTGGATGCATGTGCTCTCACTCACAGGACAGAAGAGTGTCATAATTTCTTACTGATGAAACAACTTTGGTTTTCTTTTATATGCAATCTAGAGAAAAACCAAGTGCTTTCAGGTACCCCAAATCACTTTTTTTTTGGGTGCAAATAACAATCTATTAAGTTAAGCTACATAAAAATCATGAAAAATTTTAAGAATAAGAGAAAGTCGGGAGAAATATTTTAATATTGGGTTGGCAGGCGAACGATCGGAAATCAGGAGTCTCATGTCTAAGTTGGGAAAGATGGCAACTCTGAATGTATGATATACTATACTGCAAACATAAGATGTACTGCCTGTGAAAAGTATTCTTATATATATAAGAACTATAGCTAATATAAGACTCGCATAGTTATAAGAATTCAATTGTATGAATGAGATGCTTAGACGCAAGCTACCAAAATTGAGAGAAATAAAGCTAAAAGAAAACCTAGCTATTTGGACAAGTTAAGTTAGGCTCTCCAGTCAACACTCAAGTTTAAATCACGTTCTTTTTTGCCCATTATGTGCAGTTTTAAAATTGAGGGTGTTAGAGGTCTAGTGCATCAATATTGCTAACATGTAGGTTGTTGGTTAGATGGAAGTGTTTTCAACACATGTACAAAAGACACTGTCTCGATATTGCGCACAATTCTTATGGACAGGAGAGGGTAAAAAAAAACCCCTCATGTTATTGTGAGGGGCTGGCTGTTTTCACAATAGAAAATACTAGCACCAGGGTAAATGGGCTGAAGGCCCAACCCTTATTGAACGATTTGAGTATTTTTTAATTTTGTAGAAACAATAATTTAAGCAATGATTATGTATCAAATTTGGAAAAAATGCACAATTAAGACCAAACATTAACTATGTGTGAAACCAGTCGAAGGGGTGAAAATGCCAAAATATCCGGGAAGTTGTTCGAGCTGGTGTCATAAAGTGCTGCAAAAGAGTTTCTTAATACAAGAAACGTATGAGGCAGTACTCAGCATTCGGTGAAATACAAGTAAGGAAATAGATTACATAATTAAGAACATGTTATAAAAAAGACACTGGTAATATAACTACACTTTTGAAATGGAATAGAATTTTACAAACAGCAGAAAACATAGTTTTTTTTTTTTTTTTTGTTCAGGTATCTCTGACAATTTAGGAGTAATAAAAAATTTATTTTATTATTAAAAGCAACAGAGCAACTGAGGGGAAAAAACTGCTGAATATGACTGCTTGAAAATGATTATCATAACTGCAAACCAAAGTAAAATTCACAGTGCTGTTGCGAGAATGCTAAATACTATGCATATTAAAAAACACTGACAGGAATTATAAAGAGAATCTATTGGTGTAAAAAAGGTCCTTTTATTTTATAATGCTCTCACACCTATTTTTCAATAGAAAATTTGGTAGATCTTGTTAAACTGGCAATTATTTATTTGCACACACCGCGATATGTATCGCTGGATTTAAAAGGTGATTTTTAATTTGGCTTATATCACTTCACTCTTTTAAGTTGAAACGTTTTTTTTACTCAATAAATTAGGTGTTTTTTTTTCTGTAAATGGAATAAAGTTCTTAACACATTTCCAATAAGTAATATTAGCTGACTTTGCATTCTATCATTTTAGCCAAAGCTAATAACTCTATTCATGAAGTAGTAAATCAGGGCTGAATTGAAAATTCTAAGAAATCAGGAAAATGTTTTCAAAACTTCTGAAATGTCTAGATTTTTATGCAGTCTCGCAGTACCTGTATTTTTATCCCAGTGAAATTTACTCTGTTTATTATAAATAAAAACTGCCAAGACCTTTGACCACCTTTCGAGAAAAGTGGAACAGTGTATTTAATAGTTTTGATTGTTAACTTGCCTCAAGGAAACATTTAAATTAATTCCAGCAAATCGAGGAAAGTGTAGTACAGCAAAGTATGTGTAAAATTTAATAGGCCGTATTAGAAAGTCATGTGTTGTCCACGTAAGTTTTCTTTATGATGTATTTTCGTGCAACATATAACTTCTGATTTATGCAGAGAGGACGTGGCACGTTTTTATATCGCCGGCATATATTTAGATACTAAACAATCTAAAATTTATTCACCGAACCAAATTCTGAAGGCTTGGACTTACGCTAAATTTATGGGTTATTTTGTCATCGGCTGTTTGGTCCTAGACATTTTTATCGGGAGATATTTAGTTTGGCCTTTATATTTTGGGCTACTTTGCCATTTCTAAAAGTGGTTAATTAGGATTTCTTCGAAGGGCATCCGCGAAACTTGTTCCAGATTCATTTTAAGTAAATTTCTATTTGACTTCGGAGTTCAAATGTATTTTTTTTCGTAAACGGTCAACAGTTGGTTACTGACCAAATGATTCCCTTCTCGATCACAGGAAAATATTACAGAGCCCGTTCATAGAGATATATTTACAATTCATTCGCCATTATGTAACAAATTATCTAAACGGTGGCCGCAGTAGTTACAACTATGTCTAAAGAAACCTAGTCTAGAGAAATAAAAATGTTCGCCAGGGAAGTAAATAGAGCAAAAATCCAACATTTGATATAATTTCCAAACGAAAATCTACAGACGAGGTGGAGAGGTCAAAGAGAGCATGAAAGGCTCCAAACGAGGTTCAAGGATTCAGAGAAAAGAGCAAGTACTTAGCAGACGTCAAAACCACTCAAATCAAGGCCAAGGACGCTTCAAGTACAAGGCCAACGAAAGGCGAAAAGGCCACAAAGCATCAGTGCCATGAAGAACCCGTAGGTATAGGAACAGTTGGACAGTTGCACAAAATTCTGCTATGAAATGAACTCTTGAAATTAAAGAAGTACGATGCAAATTTAAAACATCACGCATCTATGAAAGGAAGAAGAATTTTAGCCGAGATTGTGGGATGTAGTTGTCGCAAAAAATTTTCATTCTATTTAGTGCCAGCACCTTTGTATTATACTCATGGAATTTGTTATTACTCGTGATTTCATAATTGGTTTACTTGTTGATGACATTCTACTTTGGTGTAGTTGTCCAAACATTGACAATAACGAGTCCAGTATAAGCAATTTAATGTTGCAAATTCAGGATTTTCCGGGTAATCACAAGTTCAGTTTTAATCCTCTTAACTCTATTACTGGGTTGTTTATAACAAAAACACGTCTATATTGTAAGAGTCCGACACATTTCCTTAAATGGTCACATCTTACAAGCCGACAGGTATTCCAAAATCCTTCGTTTTGCCCTTGACTCTGAAATCGCGTGTTATAAGCCCATTGATCGACTTTTATGTAAGGCTAGAAAGGGAGTAAATATTTTGAACTTTACGTTCGGCTGCAACTGACGACAAGATTTTCCTAAGGATCCTAAGTTTTACTAACGTTTATTTTACTTTAAATCTTTACTATCACTTTTTATTTTCTACTTCCTGCCAGAATTAAAAGCGTTAACTTATTTATGCAAATCTGTCTTGCTAACGCCAAGTACTTAAGTTGTGGTTTTTTGCCAAGCAAGACAGAGGAAGGATTTATTAGAAGCAGGCCGCTTGCCATAGTAGTTTTACTCGTTTGCTGGTTGCCTTCAAGGCCAGAGGTTTAATCCTCTTGATAATTTTAAACGTATTGTAGTTTTAGCAGCTCTCTGTACTACATACGGCTTTTTGTTAATTAACGGCCAATCTTGGAGTTAGGCACTTGTTTATTAATCCAAAGTTAGTTTAGTTAGAGTTTTAGTTAATATTTTTATATTCTTACGTTCAGACCACAAGTGGTTGGTCTCTGTATTCCGAAGTCCGGAAATCTCTGTAAAGATAGAAAAAATAAAGGATTTCGTATACCCTTCCTGTGTGTATTGTCTACTTCACAATTTATTGAACATACCTTTAGTAAGCTCCCTGTTCCGAGTCAGGACAGTTAATGTTTCCAAAGCAAGTAAAGAGGAACACAAGTCCTGATATCCTAAGGAGAACGTATCAGTCTTATAAAACCGATTGTCTAATATGGTTATCAAATCCTACACGTAGGCAGGAATAAAACTTTTCAAAAATTGGAAACGTTAGTTTTTGTGAAGAACATCATACTCCAAACATTTTGAATGATAGGAGAAGAAATCAAAGATCAAAAAGAACAGTGCCCTGAGAAATTCTAAAAAATTGGATGTATGGCAGTCTTCTGTTGAATTTAATTCTTTAACACCTCTCACATCTCTTACAGACTCATTGCCTAGTGTGTTTCTTCAGACAGGGTTCGTAACTAATAAACCCTCATAACGTGTTGAATACTTAAAACTGCAATCGCTAATAGAATACATTTTGAGGCTGTTAGGATATATACAGATCGCAGTAAAAATGAACATGAACAGACTAGTAACGGTTATTTTATTAAATTTTCGCGGACAGGTAATATCTCTCAAGTGCGGAAATAACAAATTCTGTTTCGTTTTCAGATGTGAATTGATAGCTGTTAATATGGGTCTGGATTGTGTTTTAGACCGACAGTTATCTAGGGAAATGTGGACAGCCGAAGTGTAATCTAATACCTACATAGTTGGAAAAGTATTAGAGAGTTGAAATGATTTAGAGGTATCGAAAAGTCAAGATTTTGTCGCATTCCATATTCCTCCATCTACAGTGGTTTTCATCTCATGTAAATCTGTAATATAACAATATAGCTCTTAGACTAGAAACGGAGGGGACTTTCAAGCCTCAGGTTTATGCTGAAGGTATGACATGCCTTGAACTATGCTTTAAAGGACATACTTTAATTAAGAATTCTTCCAGACAAGTTCCGACAGACTCATGGTATCGTAATGCAGGTCCTGGTACTGTTCTTGGTTTCACCTGCGAGAGGTAGGATAAAACAGCTCTTACTTGGTTGTTTTCAGGGTATTTTCTTAGCCTGATGCGTCAAATGTAGAAAATCAGCAAGCTACTGCCTAAGGTCCCTTTAGTGGTACTGCATTGGTGCGTGAAGATCTGCTCAAGAGACATAAATTTGTGTTGGAAGTTATGAAGGCATATGAACTCAGGGATTTGAACTTGTTCAGATAAGAGGGATTAGTAGAAAGAAGAAGAATAACGCAATAGTTTCCCAAGAATAGTTCCATAGCTCCACACAACACAGAAAGATAGCGAAAATCGGCGGGAAAGAAGAATATGCCTGGACAGGGCCAGTAGGATCAGCATTCGCGAAAACGTTGTAGGATGAACACGATATTTTTTCCAACATGGAATGTAGTTGTGGAGAAGAGAATGAATGATTCTCAGGTAATAAAACATGAGTGGCAGTTTGATTTATTTGAAAATAATGGCAGTAATGAGACCTATTTTCTAAATCCTAAAATTCAAATGCCAGTGATATACAGAGAAAGAACTAGAGGTGCATGTCTTTCTTTTGCTTTAAAAATAACATTATTTCTTTTGTTCAGAGAGGTAACGAGGTAACTTAATAATCATTTGGAACATTCCCTTTACCTTTCGTCGTCGATAGGTCAGTTTCTGGTTGTTGCAGATATTTTTCGACGGAAAGATCCGTCTTATTTTGTCCTTCGTCATCGTTTAAGTTTCGTTCAGTGTATTCATGTTTGTCTTTCTTAAGGAAATTATCGCCAGAATCAGGCAATATATTGGAAACTATGTGAGTGGCGTTTTCTTCCATTGTTACTGTGTCACTTCGAAAAGAGTCATTTCCATTATTAGTCGTAAAATGACGAGTGTGATATTGTAGTTTCAAACTATGTCTCCATTTAAATTTCTTAAGTAGAAGGTCAACCAAAGGCGAAAACCTCACAAAGCTATAGTGCCATGAAGAACCCGTAGGTATTGGAACAGCTGGACAGTTGCACGAAAATCTGGTATGAAGTGAACTCTTGAAATTGAAGAAGTGCGATGAAAATTTAAAACATCACGCGTCTATGAAAGGAGGAAGAAATTCAGAGAAGATGGCGAAATCTAGTTGTCGAAACAAAATTTTCATTGTATTTAGTCCCAGCAACATTGCATCATACATTTTCGGACTGGAATTTGTTATTACTCGTGATTTCATAATTGGCTTACTTGCTGACGATATTCAACTTTGGTGCAGTGGTCCGAACATTGACAATATCGAATTCAGTATCAACGAATTAATGTTGAATATTCAGGATTTTGCTGGTGATCAACACTCACTTTTAATCCTTTTAAATCTATTAGACTGATTCTCTAATATGGTTTTCAAATCCTACATGTAGCCTCGGATATAAATTTTTACAGAATTTTATAATTTTTTAAAATTGGAAACGTTACAACTGACTGCAGCACGCCTTGTTAAGCGACTTCCCAAGACTTCTACAGCTGAACTCTTTCTCTACCAATCCGATTTACAATGCTTGAAGCTGAGAAGTATCTTTAATCTTGCAATATATTTTAGCAAGCTCTCTGTTACTTATGCTATACTCCTGGATCAGAAATAACCGTTGATAAACAATTGTTGCCTTGTAAACCAAGATGTAGATTTTCGTTATGAACATCATACTCTTAACATTTTGAATGATAGGAGAAGAAATCAAAGATTAAAAGGAACAGTCCCCTGAGAAACGATAAAGAATTCGAAGTATGGCCATCTTCTGTCGAATTTAATTCTGTAAAACTTATCGCTACTCTTCTGGACTCATTGTCTGGTGAGTGTTTTAATACAGGATTATGGACTAATAAACTCTGATTACATCTTGAATGCTTATGACCGGAAATGCCTAATAAAATACCTGTTGAGACTGTTGTGAGATATAGAGATGGCAGTAATAATGAACATGAACAGCCTGGTAGCGGTGATGTTCTTAAACTTTCGCCGGAAGGTGATATCTCTCAAGGGCTTAAATAACAATTTGTCTTTCGTTTTCAGATGTGAAATAATAGCTATTGATATGGCCTTTGAATGCTATTTATAGGGCTTTATTTATATGGCTTTGTTTTAGATCGACATTTATCTAGTGAAATGCGGACTGCCAAAGTGTAATCTAATACCTACATGGTTGGAGAAGTATTAGAGAGCTGAAAGGATTTAGAGGTATCGAAAACTCAAGACTCTCTTCCATTCCACATTCCTCCATCTACAATGGTTATCATCTCATGTAAATCTGTAATATAATAATATAGCTGCTAGACTAGAAACGGAGGGGCTGCTAAGAATCAGGTTTATGCTGAAGCTTTGTCATGCCTTGAATTATGATTTAAAAGACATGCTTTAATTAACACCAGAAGCGCCGTTGGGGTCATTTTGACCTTTTTTTCCAATTTTACGCGTTTCTTTTTAACATACAGCTGAGCTTCGAAGCTGATATTTTTTTACTTTTTCTAAAATGTTTCCAAGTATACAATGCCAAGTTTTCATATTTCTACCTTAATTATTTAAACAAATAATCGCAGATATACCTAAAACAGCCAATTGGGGTCATTTTGACCCTCATAAGAAAAACGACACTAGGAGCACTAGGCCATTCAAACCTTTGTGCAGATGATTTGTGGAACAAGAATTGAGGACCACCTGTGTTCAAAGAAACAATGTCACGCAATCAGTTCCGTGAAAGAATTCGGTATCTCAGATTCTCAGATGTCCGAAGCACCAGAGCTGATCATCTCGCCACTAACAAATTTGCTCTCGCTTCTGTAACCTGGTACAAGCTAATGGAAAACTGTTACTTATGCTATACTCCTGGATCAGAAATAACCGTTGATAAACAATTGTTGCCTTGTAAACCAAGATGTAGATTTATTCAGTATATGGCGAATAAACAGGACGAGTTTGGCATCAAATTCTGGCTAGCAACTGATGTAAAATCCAAATATGTTTTGAATGGTTATCCTTATCTGGGCAAGGATGAAGAACGACCAACTAATTTACAACTTGGAGAAAGTGTAGTTCTCAAATTACTGCAACAACATCTAAACTCCGGACTCAATGTCACAACTGACAATTTTTTTACATCTGTGAAACTTGCAGATGAACTTTCTGCGAAATAAACCCCAATTGTGGGGCCGATGCTTCTGAATAAGCGAGAATTACCCCCATTGCTCGTGAAACTTCTTCAGCACGATTTTTGCACTGAAAAATGGAGACAAAACACTCACAGTATATAGGTGCAAGAGCAAAACGAATGTCGTGATTCTGAGCACGACGCACAGTAATGTGTTTGTTGACGACAGCATAAAGAAAAACCGAGCACTGTCACTTACTACAACAGTACAAAATGTGGCATTGATGTCGCAGATCAGATGCTGAGGAAATATAGTACAAGTAGTTGAAGTCGCAGGTGGCCTGTACATGTTTTTTACAACGTCCTTGACATTGCTGAACTCAATGCTTGGATTATATTCAAAGAATCCTTGGGCACCTCTATTTCACGTCGAGAATTTATTCTTGCACTCGTGGAAGAACTACGAGTTGGTGCACTACGCAACAGATGCCCCCCAATTGCTCAAATACAGACACTTAAAGGAAAGAAATGTGCATTTTAAAGTTGCAAGGGACAAAACAAGACTGTTGTCAGCTGTAAGGGATGCCAGAAACCAATTTGTGGTAAATGTGTTTCTGTCACTGTCAAGCGTTCATATTGTATCACCTGCGGTAATGTATAACAAACTTTGGAAAACATTACGTGTTTATTCCCAATTTATGTTTTTTTGTAATTTTTTGCATATGTTCTATTTTCCTCTTTTTGCATTTGTATCTTTTGTTTGTTTTTCAAAGATTTTGTTTTTGTTTTTGTAATCTTACATTGAAAGATATGTGCTAATTCGCGCTAATTGCACGAAAAAAAATTCTAAAGTATATAAAATAAATAAAAACCTCTAAAAACTCTTTTACGTGGTCATTTCAGCATCATTTCAATCATTTGCTGTGTTTCTACTTACATTTCTTATGAGGGTCAAATTGACCCCTAATGGCGGTTTTCGGTTAGTCTGAAATTCGGCTGGTCTAGCGTTAAAAATGCTTCTAGACAAGTTCCCACAGTTTTGTAGTATTACTATACAGTATCGTAGTGCAGGTCTTGGTACTGTTCTTGGTTTCATCTGTGAGAGGTAGGACAAAACAGCTCTTACACGGTTGTTTTTGGGGTATTTTCTTAGCCTGAGGTATTTCCGTAGTACTAAAATATCTCCAACTTGCGTCAAATGTAAAAAACCATCAAGCTACTGCAAAAGGTCCCCTTAATGGTGCTGCATTGGTGCGTGAAGATCTGCTGAAGAGACATACTAATTTCGTATTGGAAGTTATGAAGGCGAATGAACTCATGCATTTTATCTTATTCTGATAAGAAGGGTTAGTAGGAAGAAGAAGAATAAGACAACATTTTATCAAGAATAGTTCCATAGCTCCACGAAACATTGAAATATAGCGAAAAATCGGTGCGGATCAGACATGGAACGGCAGAGAAGAATATGCCTGGACAGGACCACTATGATCACCATTCGCGAAAAAGGTGTTGGATGAACACGGTATTTTTTTCCATCATTTAATGTAGTTGTGGAGAAGAGGATAAAGTAATATCAGATAATAAAACACGAGTGCTTTTGAAAATAATGGCACGAAATGTACGCATATTTGCATTGCCTTTGCTAATGTTATAGTGTAGTTTCAAACTATGTCTCCATTTAAATTTCTTAATTTATATTTCTTTTATTTAAATCATACAAATGGCGGAGAACTAAATTTGAAGCCGCAATCTGTACATTTTCTTAAGCTCTAATAAATAGGTTATTTAAAACCTTCTAAGTATTTAATGCACAGATTTATCGAAACTTCGCTTAAATCTTAATAATAGGGTTAAATAAGTTTAACTTAGAAATTAAAATAAATTTAAATTTGAATCCGTTTGAAATTTGAAAATAAGATCCGCTAAGTTTAAAATCCGTTTTCCTAAACATAACATAATTCTATTTAAATTAGCACTTAAAATATAAGCCATTTTTCCTCATATATTTCTAAATTTGTATTTCACATATTTTATACTTATTCTTGACCAAAACGTTTCTTTCTGTAAAATGAGAAGAAAGTTGTGAATTTAATGAAAAATAGTGTAAACCATATATGCATCTACTTTTTTATGAAAGACAAATTTAAATGAAATGTAATTTTATGTTCTATTGAGCAAGGTACACAAATACGTAAATAACATTCTCGAACAAGTATTAATAAATGCATTTATTCCGAACTCTTTCTAATTTTGAGAAAACAATTCTAATATATTTGAGAAAACTACATTAAAAGTTAAAACTTTCCGTCAATACGTATGTTTTAAAAAGTTTATTTTCTTTAATTTGGTTTTCTTTCTCTTTGAATGTATTAATGAGACGTATTTTATGTACATAAAAATGGTAGTTTAAAAGTCATTTCATTTCTTCAACAAGCTTCCAATGCAGTATCCAGCACAAATGCCAGTGATATACAGAGAAATAAGTAGAGGTGCGTGTCCTTCTAGTGCTTTAAAAATGACATTATTTCTTCTGTTCTGAGAAGAAACATAATAATCATTTGCAACATTTCCTTTACGTTTCATTGTCGCTAGGTGAGTTTCTCGTTGTTCCAGATATTTGTCGACAGAAAGATCCGTCTTATTTTGTTCTTCGTTTTCGTTTAAGTTTCGTTCAGTGTATTCATGTTTTTCATTGTTAAGGACATTATCGCCAGAATTTGGCAATATATTGGAAATTACGTGATTGACGTTTTCTTCCATTGTTACTGTGCCACTTCGAAAAGGGTCAGTTCCACTCTTAGTCGTAAAATGACTAGTGTCACAGGAATCCATTCTAACGTTATCTGTCGATAGATCGGCTAAATTACTAGAAATTTGATTGTGTGTATCTCCACTATTTGTGTTGATGCTCTTCTCACATTTCTCAAGGGAATTCTCGCCTGTGCTATCAGATTCACTCTCAGTGGATGTTTCATTTTGTGCGTCTTGATTATTTGGTACTTCACAGTTTTCAGCATCTATATCAGCGACTTCTTGCGATTCAGTATAGTCAGATCCAAGAAATGAATTACTTTTCAATCCTTCGCCATTGATAACATTTTCATTAAAGTCCGGTAGATCATTGTAGATTTCACGTGTAATGTCTTCTTTAATCATTGTTAATAGGCTTTTTTCAGAACATCCAATCTTGCTGTTAGGAGGAATTTCACTGTTTGCAGAGAAAAGAGTTGTATCATATTCTGTCCATAGATCTATTAAATTAATGTCATCTTGCTGGTTCATTTTAGTAATGCAGATTGGGCTCATGCTTATCTCCTTATACCCCAATGGAATCCTACATTGGATACGAGATTTCTTTTCATCCGAAATTTCTGGATATCGGCCTACAAGTGTTTCTCTTGTTTCTATCAAAAAGCTTCTAATGCTATCATTTGAATCGACATTAATTAGTTTTGCACTTTCATCAGTTTTCATTTCGTTCCCGCAGAATATTTTCCCAAAATTGTCTTCATTTTCATTAACAGCAGAAATTTCTTGTGAGATTTTTCTATCTTGATAATATACATCACATTCCGTAGAAATGTTACTAAGAAGAATATCGTTTTCTCGTCTAATACGTTTCTTAGTTGGCAACATTGATATATCCAGAATATTGTGTGTTGCATCAAAATTCCTATTTTCATTGGGTTTAAAATTATATGTATAAGTTTTATTACTTCTATTTGCATAAATAAATACATAAATCATTGTCATATAAAACAATATAAGCATACAACTTGCCTTCAATCCAAGATAGTTAAAAACGCTGGGAGCCAAAGCATTCGTTGGCACGAAAACCACAATCGCTGTTGGTATCAAGAAAAAAAATACGAAAATTATTTTACTTTTCAGTCCATGCATTATGCACTGCAATCGCCGTTTTACGGCTCTCTCTCACCACCTAACACAGATTCTAATTATCAAATCGCTTTTATATAAAGCTTTAAATTAGCAAATTAAAACACTTTCCGAAAGCAGTTCACTCCAGAAAGAAAATAAATCTTTATTTTAACAATATTGATCCAACAATATTGATCTCTTTCATTCCAAGAATTCTTTAACAATGCAAAAAGCTAGAGTTGTTGTAAAAATCGGAAACTTCATAAACAAGCCCCTTTGGTTTGTTGCAGCCTTTTATGTATAATAATAATTAATTAATATTTTAATGTCCTTTTCTTAATATGTTACTGCTATACGAAAATTTTCGGTGCAGAAGTACATAAATCCGGAATTATACCCGTAACCGCGAAATGAAAATTTACAAAGCTATTTTAGAATTTTATAGTTAGATTATAAACACATTTCACATTCGTTGATGTAATACTTTACGATGTTTTTCAAGACAACGCAAATAAAAAATCTCTTTCATAAATATTTATCAAAATTAAAAAAAAGAGAAATTTAAAAGTGTGACTGTATATTTTACTCTGTCACTGAATAATAAAATATACATTTTAAGGCTCCTTTAAAATTTAATAAACCGTTTTATCAGAATCTTAAACAGCTATCTCATTAGAACGGTATTTTGTAAAAATAGGATATGTCCAAAACGTGATGTGTAACTTATATCACTTCATTCTTTTAAGTTGAAACGTTTTTTTTACTCAATAAATTAGGTGTTTTTTTTTCTGTAAATGGAATAAAGTTCTTAACACATTTCCAATAAGTAATATTAGCTGACTTTGCATTCTATCATTTTAGCCAAAGCTAATAACTCTATTCATCAAGTAGTAAATCAGGGCTGAATTGAAAATTCTAAGAAATCAGGAAAATGTTTTCAAAACTTCTGAAATGTCTAGATTTTTATGCAGTCTCGCAGTACCTGTATTTTTATCCCAGTGAAATTTACTCTGTTTATTATAAATAAAAACTGCCAAGACCTTTGACCACCTTTCGAGAAAAGTGGAACAGTGTATTTAATAGTTTTGATTGTTAACTTGCCTCAAGGAAACATTTAAATTAATTCCAGCAAATCGAGGAAAGTGTAGTACAGCAAAGTATGTGTAAAATTTAATAGGCCGTATTAGAAAGTCGTGTGTTGTCCACGTAAGTTTTCTTTATGATGTATTTTCGTGCAACATATAACTTCTGATTTATGCAGAGAGGACGTGACACGTTTTTATATCGCCGGCATATATTTAGATACTAAACAATCTAAAATTTATTCACCGAACCAAATTCTGAAGGCTTGGACTTACGCTAAATTTATGGGTTATTTTGTCATCGGCTGTTTGGTCCTAGACTTTTTTATCGGGAGATATTTAGTTTGGCCTTTATATTTTGGGCTACTTTGCCATTTCTAAAAGTGGTTAATTAGGATTTCTTCGAAGGGCATCCGCGAAACTTGTTCCAGATTCATTTTAAGTAAATTTCTATTTGACTTCGGAGTTCAAATGTATTTTTTTTCGTAAACGGTCAACAGTTGGTTACTGACCAAATGATTCCCTTCTCGATCACAGGAAAATATTACAGAGCCCGTTCATAGAGATATATTTACAATTCATTTGCCATTATGTAACAAATTATCTAAACGGTGGCCGCAGTAGTTACAACTATGTCTAAAGAAACCGTCTAGAGAAATAAAAATGTTCGCCAGGGAAGTAAATAGAGCAAAAATCCAACATTTGATATAATTTCCAAACGAAAATCTACAGACGAGGTGGAGAGGTCAAAGAGAGCATGAAAGGCTCCAAACGAGGTTCAAGGATTCAGAGAGAAGAGCAAGTACTTAGCAGACGTCAAAACCACTCAAATCAAGGCCAAGGACGCTTCAAGTACAAGGCCAACGAAAGGCGAAAAGGCCACAAAGCAACAGTGCCATGAAGAACCCGTAGGTATAGGAACAGTTGGACAGTTGCACAAAATTCTGCTATGAAATGAACTCTTGAAATTAAAGAAGTACGATGCAAATTTAAAACATCACGCATCTATGAAAGGAAGAAGAATTTTAGCCGAGATTGTGGGATGTAGTTGTCGCAAAAAATTTTCATTCTATTTAGTGCCAGCACCTTTGTATTATACTCATGGAATTTGTTATTACTCGTGATTTCATAATTGGTTTACTTGTTGATGAAATTCTACTTTGGTGTAGTTGTCCAAACATTGACAATAACGAGTCCAGTATAAGCAATTTAATGTTGCAAATTCAGGATTTTCCGGGTAATCACAAGTTCAGTTTTAATCCTCTTAACTCTATTACTGGGTTGTTTATAACAAAAACACGTCTATATTGTAAGAGTCCGACACATTTCCTTAAATGGTCACATCTTACAAGCCGACAGGTATTCCAAAATCCTTCGTTTTGCTATTGACTCTGAAATCGCGTGTTATAAGCCCATTGATCGACTTTTATGTAAGGCTAGAAAGGGAGTAAATATTTTGAACTTTACGTTCGGCTGCAACTGACGACAAGATTTTCCTAAGGATCCTAAGTTTTACTAACGTTTATTTTACTTTAAATCTTTACTATCACTTTTTATTTTCTACTTCCGGCCAGAATTAAAAGCGTTAACTTATTTATGCAAATCTGTCTTGCTAACGCCAAGTACTTAAGTTGTGGTTTTTTGCCAAGCAAGACAGAGGAAGGAGTTATTAGAAGCAGGCCGCTTGCCATAGTAGTTTTACTCGTTTGCTGGTTGCCTTCAAGGCCAGAGGTTTAATCCTCTTGATAATTTTAAACGTATTGTAGTTTTAGCAGCTCTCTGTACTACATACGGCTTTTTGTTAATTAACGGCCAATCTTGGAGTTAGGCTCTTGTTTATTAATCCAAAGTTAGTTTAGTTAGAGTTTTAGTTAATATTTTTATATTCTTACGTTCAGACCACAAGTGGTTGGTCTCTGTATTCCGAAGTCCGGAAATTTCTGTAAAGATAGAAAAAATAAAGGATTTCGTATACCCTTCCTGTGTGTATTGTCTACTTCACAATTTATTGAACATACCTTTAGTAAGCTCCCTGTTCCGAGTCAGGACAGTTAATGTTTCCAAAGCAAGTAAAGAGGAACACAAGTCCTGATATCCTAAGGAGAACGTATCAGTCTTATAAAACCGATTGTCTAATATGGTTATCAAATCCTACACGTAGGCAGGAATAAAACTTTTCAAAAATTGGAAACGTTAGTTTTTGTGAAGAACATCATACTCCAAACATTTTGAATGATAGGAGAAGAAATCAAAGATCAAAAAGAACAGTGCCCTGAGAAATTCTAAAAAATTGGATGTATGGCAGTCTTCTGTTGAATTTAATTCTTTAACACCTCTCACATCTCTTACAGACTCATTGCCTAGTGTGTTTCTTCAGACAGGGTTCGTAACTAATAAACCCTCATAACGTGTTGAATACTTAAAACTGCAATCGCTAATAGAATACATTTTGAGGCTGTTAGGATATATACAGATCGCAGTAAAAATGAACATGAACAGACTAGTAACGGTTATTTTATTAAATTTTCGCGGACAGGTAATATCTCTCAAGTGCGGAAATAACAAATTCTGTTTCGTTTTCAGATGTGAATTGATAGCTGTTAATATGGGTCTGGATTGTGTTTTAGACCGACAGTTATCTAGGGAAATGTGGACAGCCGAAGTGTAATCTAATACCTACATAGTTGGAAAAGTATTAGAGAGTTGAAATGATTTAGAGGTATCGAAAAGTCAAGATTTTGTCGCATTCCATATTCCTCCATCTACAGTGGTTTTCATCTCATGTAAATCTGTAATATAACAATATAGCTCTTAGACTAGAAACGGAGGGGACTTTCAAGCCTCAGGTTTATGCTGAAGGTATGACATGCCTTGAACTATGCTTTAAAGGACATACTTTAATTAAGAATTCTTCCAGACAAGTTCCGACAGACTCATGGTATCGTAATGCAGGTCCTGGTACTGTTCTTGGTTTCACCTGCGAGAGGTAGGATAAAACAGCTCTTACTTGGTTGTTTTCAGGGTATTTTCTTAGCCTGATGCGTCAAATGTAGAAAATCAGCAAGCTACTGCCTAAGGTCCCTTTAGTGGTACTGCATTGGTGCGTGAAGATCTGCTCAAGAGACATAAATTTGTGTTGGAAGTTATGAAGGCATATGAACTCAGGGATTTGAACTTGTTCAGATAAGAGGGATTAGTAGAAAGAAGAAGAATAACGCAATAGTTTCCCAAGAATAGTTCCATAGCTCCACACAACACAGAAAGATAGCGAAAATCGGCGGGAAAGAAGAATATGCCTGGACAGGGCCAGTAGGATCAGCATTCGCGAAAACGTTGTAGGATGAACACGATATTTTTTCCAACATGGAATGTAGTTGTGGAGAAGAGAATGAATGATTCTCAGGTAATAAAACATGAGTGGCAGTTTGATTTATTTGAAAATAATGGCAGTAATGAGACCTATTTTCTAAATCCTAAAATTCAAATGCCAGTGATATACAGAGAAAGAACTAGAGGTGCATGTCTTTCTTTTGCTTTAAAAATAACATTATTTCTTTTGTTCAGAGAGGTAACGAGGTAACTTAATAATCATTTGGAACATTCCCTTTACCTTTCGTCGTCGATAGGTCAGTTTCTGGTTGTTGCAGATATTTTTCGACGGAAAGATCCGTCTTATTTTGTCCTTCGTCATCGTTTAAGTTTCGTTCAGTGTATTCATGTTTGTCTTTCTTAAGGAAATTATCGCCAGAATCAGGCAATATATTGGAAACTATGTGAGTGGCGTTTTCTTCCATTGTTACTGTGTCACTTCGAAAAGAGTCATTTCCATTATTAGTCGTAAAATGACGAGTGTGATATTGTAGTTTCAAACTATGTCTCCATTTAAATTTCTTAAGTAGAAGGTCAACCAAAGGCGAAAACCTCACAAAGCTATAGTGCCATGAAGAACCCGTAGGTATTGGAACAGCTGGACAGTTGCACGAAAATCTGGTATGAAGTGAACTCTTGAAATTGAAGAAGTGCGATGAAAATTTAAAACATCACGCGTCTATGAAAGGAGGAAGAAATTCAGAGAAGATGGCGAAATCTAGTTGTCGAAACAAAATTTTCATTGTATTTAGTCCCAGCAACATTGCATCATACATTTTCGGACTGGAATTTGTTATTACTCGTGATTTCATAATTGGCTTACTTGCTGACGATATTCAACTTTCGTGCAGTGGTCCGAACATTGACAATATCGAATTCAGTATCAACGAATTAATGTTGAATATTCAGGATTTTGCTGGTGATCAACACTCACTTTTAATCCTTTTAAATCTATTAGACTGATTCTCTAATATGGTTTTCAAATCCTACATGTAGCCTCGGATATAAATTTTTACAGAATTTTATAATTTTTTAAAATTGGAAACGTTACAACTGACTGCAGCACGCCTTGTTAAGCGACTTCCCAAGACTTCTACAGCTGAACTCTTTCTCTACCAATCCGATTTACAATGCTTGAAGCTGAGAAGTATCTTTAATCTTGCAATATATTTTAGCAAGCTCTCTGTTACTTATGCTATACTCCTGGATCAGAAATAACCGTTGATAAACAATTGTTGCCTTGTAAACCAAGATGTAGATTTTCGTTATGAACATCATACTCTTAACATTTTGAATGATAGGAGAAGAAATCA
Organism: Stegodyphus dumicola; assembly: GCF_044657685.1. Lineage (NCBI taxonomy): Eukaryota > Metazoa > Arthropoda > Arachnida > Araneae > Eresidae > Stegodyphus > Stegodyphus dumicola. The sequence goes on along the minus strand of NC_140772.1, from coordinate 189,414,051 downwards.
AAGATTAAAAGGAACAGTCCCCTGAGAAACGATAAAGAATTCGAAGTATGGCCATCTTCTGTCGAATTTAATTCTGTAAAACTTATCGCTACTCTTCTGGACTCATTGTCTGGTGAGTGTTTTAATACAGGATTATGGACTAATAAACTCTGATTACATCTTGAATACTTATGACCGGAAATGCCTAATAAAATACCTGTTGAGACTGTTGTGAGATATAGAGATGGCAGTAATAATGAACATGAACAGCCTGGTAGCGGTGATGTTCTTAAACTTTCGCCGGAAGGTGATATCTCTCAAGGGCTTAAATAACAATTTGTCTTTCGTTTTCAGATGTGAAATAATAGCTATTGATATGGCCTTTGAATGCTATTTATAGGGCTTTATTTATATGGCTTTGTTTTAGATCGACATTTATCTAGTGAAATGCGGACTGCCAAAGTGTAATCTAATACCTACATGGTTGGAGAAGTATTAGAGAGCTGAAAGGATTTAGAGGTATCGAAAACTCAAGACTCTCTTCCATTCCACATTCCTCCATCTACAATGGTTATCATCTCATGTAAATCTGTAATATAATAATATAGCTGCTAGACTAGAAACGGAGGGGCTGCTAAGAATCAGGTTTATGCTGAAGCTTTGTCATGCCTTGAATTATGATTTAAAAGACATGCTTTAATTAACACCAGAAGCGCCGTTGGGGTCATTTTGACCTTTTTTTCCAATTTTACGCGTTTCTTTTTAACATACAGCTGAGCTTCGAAGCTGATATTTTTTTACTTTTTCTAAAATGTTTCCAAGTATACAATGCCAAGTTTTCATATTTCTACCTTAATTATTTAAACAAATAATCGCAGATATACCTAAAACAGCCAATTGGGGTCATTTTGACCCTCATAAGAAAAACGACACTAGGAGCACTAGGCCATTCAAACCTTTGTGCAGATGATTTGTGGAACAAGAATTGAGGACCACCTGTGTTCAAAGAAACAATGTCACGCAATCAGTTCCGTGAAAGAATTCGGTATCTCAGATTCTCAGATGTCCGAAGCACCAGAGCTGATCATCTCGCCACTAACAAATTTGCTCTCGCTTCTGTAACCTGGTACAAGCTAATGGAAAACTGTTACTTATGCTATACTCCTGGATCAGAAATAACCGTTGATAAACAATTGTTGCCTTGTAAACCAAGATGTAGATTTATTCAGTATATGGCGAATAAACAGGACGAGTTTGGCATCAAATTCTGGCTAGCAACTGATGTAAAATCCAAATATGTTTTGAATGGTTATCCTTATCTGGGCAAGGATGAAGAACGACCAACTAATTTACAACTTGGAGAAAGTGTAGTTCTCAAATTACTGCAACAACATCTAAACTCCGGACTCAATGTCACAACTGACAATTTTTTTACATCTGTGAAACTTGCAGATGAACTTTCTGCGAAATAAACCCCAATTGTGGGGCCGATGCTTCTGAATAAGCGAGAATTACCCCCATTGCTCGTGAAACTTCTTCAGCACGATTTTTGCACTGAAAAATGGAGACAAAACACTCACAGTATATAGGTGCAAGAGCAAAACGAATGTCGTGATTCTGAGCACGACGCACAGTAATGTGTTTGTTGACGACAGCATAAAGAAAAACCGAGCACTGTCACTTACTACAACAGTACAAAATGTGGCATTGATGTCGCAGATCAGATGCTGAGGAAATATAGTACAAGTAGTTGAAGTCGCAGGTGGCCTGTACATGTTTTTTACAACGTCCTTGACATTGCTGAACTCAATGCTTGGATTATATTCAAAGAATCCTTGGGCACCTCTATTTCACGTCGAGAATTTATTCTTGCACTCGTGGAAGAACTACGAGTTGGTGCACTACGCAACAGATGCCCCCCAATTGCTCAAATACAGACACTTAAAGGAAAGAAATGTGCATTTTAAAGTTGCAAGGGACAAAACAAGACTGTTGTCAGCTGTAAGGGATGCCAGAAACCAATTTGTGGTAAATGTGTTTCTGTCACTGTCAAGCGTTCATATTGTATCACCTGCGGTAATGTATAACAAACTTTGGAAAACATTACGTGTTTATTCCCAATTTATGTTTTTTTGTAATTTTTTGCATATGTTCTATTTTCCTCTTTTTGCATTTGTATCTTTTGTTTGTTTTTCAAAGATTTTGTTTTTGTTTTTGTAATCTTACATTGAAAGATATGTGCTAATTCGCGCTAATTGCACGAAAAAAAATTCTAAAGTATATAAAATAAATAAAAACCTCTAAAAACTCTTTTACGTGGTCATTTCAGCATCATTTCAATCATTTGCTGTGTTTCTACTTACATTTCTTATGAGGGTCAAATTGACCCCTAATGGCGGTTTTCGGTTAGTCTGAAATTCGGCTGGTCTAGCGTTAAAAATGCTTCTAGACAAGTTCCCACAGTTTTGTAGTATTACTATACAGTATCGTAGTGCAGGTCTTGGTACTGTTCTTGGTTTCATCTGTGAGAGGTAGGACAAAACAGCTCTTACACGGTTGTTTTCGGGGTATTTTCTTAGCCTGAGGTATTTCCGTAGTACTAAAATATCTCCAACTTGCGTCAAATGTAAAAAACCATCAAGCTACTGCAAAAGGTCCCCTTAATGGTGCTGCATTGGTGCGTGAAGATCTGCTGAAGAGACATACTAATTTCGTATTGGAAGTTATGAAGGCGAATGAACTCATGCATTTTATCTTATTCTGATAAGAAGGGTTAGTAGGAAGAAGAAGAATAAGACAATATTTTATCAAGAATAGTTCCATAGCTCCACGAAACATTGAAATATAGCGAAAAATCGGTGCGGATCAGACATGGAACAGCAGAGAAGAATATGCCTGGACAGGACCACTATGATCACCATTCGCGAAAAAGGTGTTGGATGAACACGGTATTTTTTTCCATCATTTAATGTAGTTGTGGAGAAGAGGATAAAGTAATATCAGATAATAAAACACGAGTGCTTTTGAAAATAATGGCACGAAATGTACGCATATTTGCATTGCCTTTGCTAATGTTATAGTGTAGTTTCAAACTATGTCTCCATTTAAATTTCTTAATTTATATTTCTTTTATTTAAATCATACAAATGGCGGAGAACTAAATTTGAAGCCGCAATCTGTACATTTTCTTAAGCTCTAATAAATAGGTTATTTAAAACCTTCTAAGTATTTAATGCACAGATTTATCGAAACTTCGCTTAAATCTTAATAATAGGGTTAAATAAGTTTAACTTAGAAATTAAAATAAATTTAAATTTGAATCCGTTTGAAATTTGAAAATAAGATCCGCTAAGTTTAAAATCCGTTTTCCTAAACATAACATAATTCTATTTAAATTAGCACTTAAAATATAAGCCATTTTTCCTCATATATTTCTAAATTTGTATTTCACATATTTTATACTTATTCTTGACCAAAACGTTTCTTTCTGTAAAATGAGAAGAAAGTTGTGAATTTAATGAAAAATAGTGTAAACCATATATGCATCTACTTTTTTATGAAAGACAAATTTAAATGAAATGTAATTTTATGTTCTATTGAGCAAGGTACACAAATACGTAAATAACATTATCGAACAAGTATTAATAAATGCATTTATTCCGAACTCTTTCTAATTTTGAGAAAACAATTCTAATATATTTGAGAAAACTACATTAAAAGTTAAAACTTTCCGTCAATACGTATGTTTTAAAAAGTTTATTTTCTTTAATTTGGTTTTCTTTCTCTTTGAATGTATTAATGAGACGTATTTTATGTACATAAAAATGGTAGTTTAAAAGTCATTTCATTTCTTTAACAAGCTTCCAATGCAGTATCCAGCACAAATGCCAGTGATATACAGAGAAATAAGTAGAGGTGCGTGTCCTTCTAGTGCTTTAAAAATGACATTATTTCTTCTGTTCTGAGAAGAAACATAATAATCATTTGCAACATTTCCTTTACGTTTCATTGTCGCTAGGTGAGTTTCTCGTTGTTCCAGATATTTGTCGACAGAAAGATCCGTCTTATTTTGTTCTTCGTTTTCGTTTAAGTTTCGTTCAGTGTATTCATGTTTTTCATTGTTAAGGACATTATCGCCAGAATTTGGCAATATATTGGAAATTACGTGATTGACGTTTTCTTCCATTGTTACTGTGCCACTTCGAAAAGGGTCAGTTCCACTCTTAGTCGTAAAATGACTAGTGTCACAGGAATCCATTCTAACGTTATCTGTCGATAGATCGGCTAAATTACTAGAAATTTGATTGTGTGTATCTCCACTATTTGTGTTGATGCTCTTCTCACATTTCTCAAGGGAATTCTCGCCTGTGCTATCAGATTCACTCTCAGTGGATGTTTCATTTTGTGCGTCTTGATTATTTGGTACTTCACAGTTTTCAGCATCTATATCAGCGACTTCTTGCGATTCAGTATAGTCAGATCCAAGAAATGAATTACTTTTCAATCCTTCGCCATTGATAACATTTTCATTAAAGTCCGGTAGATCATTGTAGATTTCACGTGTAATGTCTTCTTTAATCATTGTTAATAGGCTTTTTTCAGAACATCCAATCTTGCTGTTAGGAGGAATTTCACTGTTTGCAGAGAAAAGAGTTGTATCATATTCTGTCCATAGATCTATTAAATTAATGTCATCTTGCTGGTTCATTTTATTAATGCAGATTGGGCTCATGCTTATCTCCTTATACCACAATGGAATCCTACATTGGATACGAGATTTCTTTTCATCCGAAATTTCTGGATATCGGCCTACAAGTGTTTCTCTTGTTTCTATCAAAAAGCTTCTAATGCTATCATTTGAATCGACATTAATTAGTTTTGCACTTTCATCAGTTTTCATTTCGTTCCCGCAGAATATTTTCCCAAAATTGTCTTCATTTTCATTAACAGCAGAAATTTCTTGTGAGATTTTTCTATCTTGATAATATACATCACATTCCGTAGAAATGTTACTAAGAAGAATATCGTTTTCTCGTCTAATACGTTTCTTAGTTGGCAACATTGATATATCCAGAATATTGTGTGTTGCATCAAAATTCCTATTTTCATTGGGTTTAAAATTATATGTATAAGTTTTATTACTTCTATTTGCATAAATAAATACATAAATCATTGTCATATAAAACAATATAAGCATACAACTTGCCTTCAATCCAAGATAGTTAAAAACGCTGGGAGCCAAAGCATTCGTTGGCACGAAAACCACAATCGCTGTTGGTATCAAGAAAAAAAATACGAAAATTATTTTACTTTTCAGTCCATGCATTATGCACTGCAATCGCCGTTTTACGGCTCTCTCTCACCACCTAACACAGATTCTAATTATCAAATCGCTTTTATATAAAGCTTTAAATTAGCAAATTAAAACACTTTCCGAAAGCAGTTCACTCCAGAAAGAAAATAAATCTTTATTTTAACAATATTGATCCAACAATATTGATCTCTTTCATTCCAAGAATTCTTTAACAATGCAAAAAGCTAGAGTTGTTGTAAAAATCGGAAACTTCATAAACAAGCCCCTTTGGTTTGTTGCAGCCTTTTATGTATAATAATAATTAATTAATATTTTAATGTCCTTTTCTTAATATGTTACTGCTATACGAAAATTTTCGGTGCAGAAGTACATAAATCCGGAATTATACCCGTAACCGCGAAATGAAAATTTACAAAGCTATTTTAGAATTTTATAGTTAGATTATAAACACATTTCACATTCGTTGATGTAATACTTTACGATGTTTTTCAAGACAACGCAAATAAAAAATCTCTTTCATAAATATTTATCAAAATTAAAAAAAAGAGAAATTTAAAAGTGTGACTGTATATTTTACTCTGTCACTGAATAATAAAATATACATTTTAAGGCTCCTTTAAAATTTAATAAACCGTTTTATCAGAATCTTAAACAGCTACCTCATTAGAACGGTATTTTGTAAAAATAGGATATGTCCAAAACGTGATGTGTAACTTATATCACTTCATTCTTTTAAGTTGAAACGTTTTTTTTACTCAATAAATTAGGTGTTTTTTTTTCTGTAAATGGAATAAAGTTCTTAACACATTTCCAATAAGTAATATTAGCTGACTTTGCATTCTATCATTTTAGCCAAAGCTAATAACTCTATTCATGAAGTAGTAAATCAGGGCTGAATTGAAAATTCTAAGAAATCAGGAAAATGTTTTCAAAACTTCTGAAATGTCTAGATTTTTATGCAGTCTCGCAGTACCTGTATTTTTATCCCAGTGAAATTTACTCTGTTTATTATAAATAAAAACTGCCAAGACCTTTGACCACCTTTCGAGAAAAGTGGAACAGTGTATTTAATAGTTTTGATTGTTAACTTGCCTCAAGGAAACATTTAAATTAATTCCAGCAAATCGAGGAAAGTGTAGTACAGCAAAGTATGTGTAAAATTTAATAGGCCGTATTAGAAAGTCGTGTGTTGTCCACGTAAGTTTTCTTTATGATGTATTTTCGTGCAACATATAACTTCTGATTTATGCAGAGAGGACGTGGCACGTTTTTATATCGCCGGCATATATTTAGATACTAAACAATCTAAAATTTATTCACCGAACCAAATTCTGAAGGCTTGGACTTACGCTAAATTTATGGGTTATTTTGTCATCGGCTGTTTGGTCCTAGACTTTTTTATCGGGAGATATTTAGTTTGGCCTTTATATTTTGGGCTACTTTGCCATTTCTAAAAGTGGTTAATTAGGATTTCTTCGAAGGGCATCCGCGAAACTTGTTCCAGATTCATTTTAAGTAAATTTCTATTTGACTTCGGAGTTCAAATGTATTTTTTTTCGTAAACGGTCAACAGTTGGTTACTGACCAAATGATTCCCTTCTCGATCACAGGAAAATATTACAGAGCCCGTTCATAGAGATATATTTACAATTCATTTGCCATTATGTAACAAATTATCTAAACGGTGGCCGCAGTAGTTACAACTATGTCTAAAGAAACCGTCTAGAGAAATAAAAATGTTCGCCAGGGAAGTAAATAGAGCAAAAATCCAACATTTGATATAATTTCCAAACGAAAATCTACAGACGAGGTGGAGAGGTCAAAGAGAGCATGAAAGGCTCCAAACGAGGTTCAAGGATTCAGAGAGAAGAGCAAGTACTTAGCAGACGTCAAAACCACTCAAATCAAGGCCAAGGACGCTTCAAGTACAAGGCCAACGAAAGGCGAAAAGGCCACAAAGCAACAGTGCCATGAAGAACCCGTAGGTATAGGAACAGTTGGACAGTTGCACAAAATTCTGCTATGAAATGAACTCTTGAAATTAAAGAAGTACGATGCAAATTTAAAACATCACGCATCTATGAAAGGAAGAAGAATTTTAGCCGAGATTGTGGGATGTAGTTGTCGCAAAAAATTTTCATTCTATTTAGTGCCAGCACCTTTGTATTATACTCATGGAATTTGTTATTACTCGTGATTTCATAATTGGTTTACTTGTTGATGAAATTCTACTTTGGTGTAGTTGTCCAAACATTGACAATAACGAGTCCAGTATAAGCAATTTAATGTTGCAAATTCAGGATTTTCCGGGTAATCACAAGTTCAGTTTTAATCCTCTTAACTCTATTACTGGGTTGTTTATAACAAAAACACGTCTATATTGTAAGAGTCCGACACATTTCCTTAAATGGTCACATCTTACAAGCCGACAGGTATTCCAAAATCCTTCGTTTTGCTATTGACTCTGAAATCGCGTGTTATAAGCCCATTGATCGACTTTTATGTAAGGCTAGAAAGGGAGTAAATATTTTGAACTTTACGTTCGGCTGCAACTGACGACAAGATTTTCCTAAGGATCCTAAGTTTTACTAACGTTTATTTTACTTTAAATCTTTACTATCACTTTTTATTTTCTACTTCCGGCCAGAATTAAAAGCGTTAACTTATTTATGCAAATCTGTCTTGCTAACGCCAAGTACTTAAGTTGTGGTTTTTTGCCAAGCAAGACAGAGGAAGGAGTTTTTAGAAGCAGGCCGCTTGCCATAGTAGTTTTACTCGTTTGCTGGTTGCCTTCAAGGCCAGAGGTTTAATCCTCTTGATAATTTTAAACGTATTGTAGTTTTAGCAGCTCTCTGTACTACATACGGCTTTTTGTTAATTAACGGCCAATCTTGGAGTTAGGCTCTTGTTTATTAATCCAAAGTTAGTTTAGTTAGAGTTTTAGTTAATATTTTTATATTCTTACGTTCAGACCACAAGTGGTTGGTCTCTGTATTCCGAAGTCCGGAAATTTCTGTAAAGATAGAAAAAATAAAGGATTTCGTATACCCTTCCTGTGTGTATTGTCTACATCACAATTTATTGAACATACCTTTAGTAAGCTCCCTGTTCCGAGTCAGGACAGTTAATGTTTCCAAAGCAAGTAAAGAGGAACACAAGTCCTGATATCCTAAGGAGAACGTATCAGTCTTATAAGACCGATTGTCTAATATGGTTATCAAATCCTACACGTAGGCAGGAATAAAACTTTTCAAAAATTGGAAACGTTAGTTTTTGTGAAGAACATCATATTCCAAACATTTTGAATGATAGGAGAAGAAATCAAAGATCAAAAAGAACAGTGCCCTGAGAAATTCTAAAAAATTGGATGTATGGCAGTCTTCTGTTGAATTTAATTCTTTAACACCTCTCACATCTCTTACAGACTCATTGCCTAGTGTGTTTCTTCAGACAGGGTTCGTAACTAATAAACCCTCATAACGTGTTGAATACTTAAAACTGCAATCGCTAATAGAATACATTTTGAGGCTGTTAGGATATATACAGATCGCAGTAAAAATGAACATGAACAGACTAGTAACGGTTATTTTATTAAATTTTCGCGGACAGGTAATATCTCTCAAGTGCGGAAATAACAAATTCTGTTTCGTTTTCAGATGTGAATTGATAGCTGTTAATATGGGTCTGGATTGTGTTTTAGACCGACAGTTATCTAGGGAAATGTGGACAGCCGAAGTGTAATCTAATACCTACATAGTTGGAAAAGTATTAGAGAGTTGAAATGATTTAGAGGTATCGAAAAGTCAAGATTTTGTCGCATTCCATATTCCTCCATCTACAGTGGTTTTCATCTCATGTAAATCTGTAATATAACAATATAGCTCTTAGACTAGAAACGGAGGGGACTTTCAAGCCTCAGGTTTATGCTGAAGGTATGACATGCCTTGAACTATGCTTTAAAGGACATACTTTAATTAAGAATTCTTCCAGACAAGTTCCGACAGACTCATGGTATCGTAATGCAGGTCCTGGTACTGTTCTTGGTTTCACCTGCGAGAGGTAGGATAAAACAGCTCTTACTTGGTTGTTTTCAGGGTATTTTCTTAGCCTGATGCGTCAAATGTAGAAAATCAGCAAGCTACTGCCTAAGGTCCCTTTAGTGGTACTGCATTGGTGCGTGAAGATCTGCTCAAGAGACATAAATTTGTGTTGGAAGTTATGAAGGCATATGAACTCAGGGATTTGAACTTGTTCAGATAAGAGGGATTAGTAGAAAGAAGAAGAATAACGCAATAGTTTCCCAAGAATAGTTCCATAGCTCCACACAACACAGAAAGATAGCGAAAATCGGCGGCAAAGAAGAATATGCCTGGACAGGCCCAGTAGGATCAGCATTCGCGAAAAAGTTGTAGGATGAACACGATATTTTTTCCAACGTGGAATGTAGTTGTGCAGAAGAGAATGAATGATTCTCAGGTAATAAAACATGAGTGGCAGTTTGATTTATTTGAAAATAATGGCAGTAATGAGACCTATTTTCTAAATCCTAAAATTCAAATGCCAGTGATATACAGAGAAAGAACTAGAGGTGCATGTCTTTCTTTTGCTTTAAAAATAACATTATTTCTTTTGTTCAGAGAGGTAACGAGGTAACTTAATAATCATTTGGAACATTCCCTTTACCTTTCGTCGTCGATAGGTCAGTTTCTGGTTGTTGCAGATATTTGTCTACAGAAAGATCCGTCTTATTTTGTCCTTCGTCATCGTTTAAGTTTCGTTCAGTGTATTCATGTTTGTCTTTCTTAAGGAAATTATCGCCAGAATCAGGCAATATATTGGAAACTATGTGAGTGGCGTTTTCTTCCATTGTTACTGTGTCACTTCGAAAAGAGTCATTTCCATTATTAGTCGTAAAATGACGAGTGTGATATTGTAGTTTCAAACTATGTCTCCATTTAAATTTCTTAAGTAGAAGGTCAACCAAAGGCGAAAACCTCACAAAGCTATAGTGCCATGAAGAACCCGTAGGTATTGGAACAGCTGGACAGTTGCACGAAAATCTGGTATGAAGTGAACTCTTGAAATTGAAGAAGTGCGATGAAAATTTAAAACATCACGCGTCTATGAAAGGAGGAAGAAATTCAGAGAAGATGGCGAAATCTAGTTGTCGAAACAAAATTTTCATTGTATTTAGTCCCAGCAACATTGCATCATACATTTTCGGACTGGAATTTGTTATTACTCGTGATTTCATAATTGGCTTACTTGCTGACGATATTCAACTTTGGTGCAGTGGTCCGAACATTGACAATATCGAATTCAGTATCAACGAATTAATGTTGAATATTCAGGATTTTGCTGGTGATCAACACTCACTTTTAATCCTTTTAAATCTATTAGACTGATTCTCTAATATGGTTTTCAAATCCTACATGTAGCCTCGGATATAAATTTTTACAGAATTTTATAATTTTTTAAAATTGGAAACGTTACAACTGACTGCAGCACGCCTTGTTAAGCGACTTCCCAAGACTTCTACAGCTGAACTCTTTCTCTACCAATCCGATTTACAATGCTTGAAGCTGAGAAGTATCTTTAATCTTGCAATATATTTTAGCAAGCTCTCTAATTTTCGTTATGAACATCATACTCTTAACATTTTGAATGATAGGAGAAGAAATCAAAGATTAAAAGGAACAGTCCCCTGAGAAACGATAAAGAATTCGAAGTATGGCCATCTTCTGTCGAATTTAATTCTGTAAAACTTATCGCTACTCTTCTGGACTCATTGTCTGGTGAGTGTTTTAATACAGGATTATGGACTAATAAACTCTGATTACATCTTGAATACTTATGACCGGAAATGCCTAATAAAATACCTGTTGAGACTGTTGTGAGATATAGAGATGGCAGTAATAATGAACATGAACAGCCTGGTAGCGGTGATGTTCTTAAACTTTCGCCGGAAGGTGATATCTCTCAAGGGCTTAAATAACAATTTGTCTTTCGTTTTCAGATGTGAAATAATAGCTATTGATATGGCCTTTGAATGCTATTTATAGGGCTTTATTTATATGGCTTTGTTTTAGATCGACATTTATCTAGTGAAATGCGGACTGCCAAAGTGTAATCTAATACCTACATGGTTGGAGAAGTATTAGAGAGCTGAAAGGATTTAGAGGTATCGAAAACTCAAGACTCTCTTCCATTCCACATTCCTCCATCTACAATGGTTATCATCTCATGTAAATCTGTAATATAATAATATAGCTGCTAGACTAGAAACGGAGGGGCTGCTAAGAATCAGGTTTATGCTGAAGCTTTGTCATGCCTTGAATTATGATTTAAAAGACATGCTTTAATTAACACCAGAAGCGCCGTTGGGGTCATTTTGACCTTTTTTTCCAATTTTACGCGTTTCTTTTTAACATACAGCTGAGCTTCGAAGCTGATATTTTTTTACTTTTTCTAAAATGTTTCCAAGTATACAATGCCAAGTTTTCATATTTCTACCTTAATTATTTAAACAAATAATCGCAGATATACCTAAAACAGCCAATTGGGGTCATTTTGACCCTCATAAGAAAAACGACACTAGGAGCACTAGGCCATTCAAACCTTTGTGCAGATGATTTGTGGAACAAGAATTGAGGACCACCTGTGTTCAAAGAAACAATGTCACGCAATCAGTTCCGTGAAAGAATTCGGTATCTCAGATTCTCAGATGTCCGAAGCACCAGAGCTGATCATCTCGCCACTAACAAATTTGCTCTCGCTTCTGTAACCTGGTACAAGCTAATGGAAAACTGTTACTTATGCTATACTCCTGGATCAGAAATAACCGTTGATAAACAATTGTTGCCTTGTAAACCAAGATGTAGATTTATTCAGTATATGGCGAATAAACAGGACGAGTTTGGCATCAAATTCTGGCTAGCAACTGATGTAAAATCCAAATATGTTTTGAATGGTTATCCTTATCTGGGCAAGGATGAAGAACGACCAACTAATTTACAACTTGGAGAAAGTGTAGTTCTCAAATTACTGCAACAACATCTAAACTCCGGACTCAATGTCACAACTGACAATTTTTTTACATCTGTGAAACTTGCAGATGAACTTTCTGCGAAATAAACCCCAATTGTGGGGCCGATGCTTCTGAATAAGCGAGAATTACCCCCATTGCTCGTGAAACTTCTTCAGCACGATTTTTGCACTGAAAAATGGAGACAAAACACTCACAGTATATAGGTGCAAGAGCAAAACGAATGTCGTGATTCTGAGCACGACGCACAGTAATGTGTTTGTTGACGACAGCATAAAGAAAAACCGAGCACTGTCACTTACTACAACAGTACAAAATGTGGCATTGATGTCGCAGATCAGATGCTGAGGAAATATAGTACAAGTAGTTGAAGTCGCAGGTGGCCTGTACATGTTTTTTACAACGTCCTTGACATTGCTGAACTCAATGCTTGGATTATATTCAAAGAATCCTTGGGCACCTCTATTTCACGTCGAGAATTTATTCTTGCACTCGTGGAAGAACTACGAGTTGGTGCACTACGCAACAGATGCCCCCCAATTGCTCAAATACAGACACTTAAAGGAAAGAAATGTGCATTTTAAAGTTGCAAGGGACAAAACAAGACTGTTGTCAGCTGTAAGGGATGCCAGAAACCAATTTGTGGTAAATGTGTTTCTGTCACTGTCAAGCGTTCATATTGTATCACCTGCGGTAATGTATAACAAACTTTGGAAAACATTACGTGTTTATTCCCAATTTATGTTTTTTTGTAATTTTTTGCATATGTTCTATTTTCCTCTTTTTGCATTTGTATCTTTTGTTTGTTTTTCAAAGATTTTGTTTTTGTTTTTGTAATCTTACATTGAAAGATATGTGCTAATTCGCGCTAATTGCACGAAAAAAAATTCTAAAGTATATAAAATAAATAAAAACCTCTAAAAACTCTTTTACGTGGTCATTTCAGCATCATTTCAATCATTTGCTGTGTTTCTACTTACATTTCTTATGAGGGTCAAATTGACCCCTAATGGCGGTTTTCGGTTAGTCTGAAATTCGGCTGGTCTAGCGTTAAAAATGCTTCTAGACAAGTTCCCACAGTTTTGTAGTATTACTATACAGTATCGTAGTGCAGGTCTTGGTACTGTTCTTGGTTTCATCTGTGAGAGGTAGGACAAAACAGCTCTTACACGGTTGTTTTTGGGGTATTTTCTTAGCCTGAGGTATTTCCGTAGTACTAAAATATCTCCAACTTGCGTCAAATGTAAAAAACCATCAAGCTACTGCAAAAGGTCCCCTTAATGGTGCTGCATTGGTGCGTGAAGATCTGCTGAAGAGACATACTAATTTCGTATTGGAAGTTATGAAGGCGAATGAACTCATGCATTTTATCTTATTCTGATAAGAAGGGTTAGTAGGAAGAAGAAGAATAAGACAACATTTTATCAAGAATAGTTCCATAGCTCCACGAAACATTGAAATATAGCGAAAAATCGGTGCGGATCAGACATGGAACGGCAGAGAAGAATATGCCTGGACAGGACCACTATGATCACCATTCGCGAAAAAGGTGTTGGATGAACACGGTATTTTTTTCCATCATTTAATGTAGTTGTGGAGAACAGGATAAAGTAATATCAGATAATAAAACACGAGTGCTTTTGAAAATAATGGCACGAAATGTACGCATATTTGCATTGCCTTTGCTAATGTTATAGTGTAGTTTCAAACTATGTCTCCATTTAAATTTCTTAATTTATATTTCTTTTATTTAAATCATACAAATGGCGGAGAACTAAATTTGAAGCCGCAATCTGTACATTTTCTTAAGCTCTAATAAATAGGTTATTTAAAACCTTCTAAGTATTTAATGCACAGATTTATCGAAACTTCGCTTAAATCTTAATAATAGGGTTAAATAAGTTTAACTTAGAAATTAAAATAAATTTAAATTTGAATCCGTTTGAAATTTGAAAATAAGATCCGCTAAGTTTGAAATCCGTTTTCCTAAACATAACATAATTCTATTTAAATTAGCACTTAAAATATAAGCCATTTTTCCTCATATATTTCTAAATTTGTATTTCACATATTTTATACTTATTCTTGACCAAAACGTTTCTTTCTGTAAAATGAGAAGAAAGTTGTGAATTTAATGAAAAATAGTGTAAACCATATATGCATCTACTTTTTTATGAAAGACAAATTTAAATGAAATGTAATTTTATGTTCTATTGAGCAAGGTACACAAATACGTAAATAACATTCTCGAACAAGTATTAATAAATGCATTTATTCCGAACTCTTTCTAATTTTGAGAAAACAATTCTAATATATTTGAGAAAACTACATTAAAAGTTAAAACTTTCCGTCAATACGTATGTTTTAAAAAGTTTATTTTCTTTAATTTGGTTTTCTTTCTCTTTGAATGTATTAATGAGACGTATTTTATGTACATAAAAATGGTAGTTTAAAAGTCATTTCATTTCTTCAACAAGCTTCCAATGCAGTATCCAGCACAAATGCCAGTGATATACAGAGAAATAAGTAGAGGTGCGTGTCCTTCTAGTGCTTTAAAAATGACATTATTTCTTCTGTTCTGAGAAGAAACATAATAATCATTTGCAACATTTCCTTTACGTTTCATTGTCGCTAGGTGAGTTTCTCGTTGTTCCAGATATTTGTCGACAGAAAGATCCGTCTTATTTTTTTCTTCGTTTTCGTTTAAGTTTCGTTCAGTGTATTCATGTTTTTCATTGTTAAGGACATTATCGCCAGAATTTGGCAATATATTGGAAATTACGTGATTGACATTTTCTTCCATTGTTACTGTGCCACTTCGAAAAGGGTCAGTTCCACTCTTAGTCGTAAAATGACTAGTGTCACAGGAATCCATTCTAACGTTATCTGTCGATAGATCGGCTAAATTACTAGAAATTTGATTGTGTGTATCTCCACTATTTGTGTTGATGCTCTTCTCACATTTCTCAAGGGAATTCTCGCCTGTGCTATCAGATTCACTCTCAGTGGATGTTTCATTTTGTGCGTCTTGATTATTTGGTACTTCACAGTTTTCAGCATCTATATCAGCGACTTCTTGCGATTCAGTATAGTCAGATCCAAGAAATGAATTACTTTTCAATCCTTCGCCATTGATAACATTTTCATTAAAGTCCGGTAGATCATTGTAGATTTCACGTGTAATGTCTTCTTTAATCATTGTTAATAGGCTTTTTTCAGAACATCCAATCTTGCTGTTAGGAGGAATTTCACTGTTTGCAGAGAAAAGAGTTGTATCACATTCTGTCCATAGATCTATTAAATTAATGTCATCTTGCTGGTTCATTTTAGTAATGCAGATTGGGCTCATGCTTATCTCCTTATACCCCAATGGAATCCTACATTGGATACGAGATTTCTTTTCATCCGAAATTTCTGGATATCGGCCTACAAGTGTTTCTCTTGTTTCTATCAAAAAGCTTCTAATGCTATCATTTGAATCGACATTAATTAGTTTTGCACTTTCATCAGTTTTCATTTCGTTCCCGCAGAATATTTTCCCAAAATTGTCTTCATTTTCATTAACAGCAGAAATTTCTTGTGAGATTTTTCTATCTTGATAATATACATCACATTCCGTAGAAATGTTACTAAGAAGAATATCGTTTTCTCGTCTAATACGTTTCTTAGTTGGCAACATTGATATATCCAGAATATTGTGTGTTGCATCAAAATTCCTATTTTCATTGGGTTTAAAATTATATGTATAAGTTTTATTACTTCTATTTGCATAAATAAATACATAAATCATTGTCATATAAAACAATATAAGCATACAACTTGCCTTCAATCCAAGATAGTTAAAAACGCTGGGAGCCAAAGCATTCGTTGGCACGAAAACCACAATCGCTGTTGGTATCAAGAAAAAAAATACGAAAATTATTTTACTTTTCAGTCCATGCATTATGCACTGCAATCGCCGTTTTACGGCTCTCTCTCACCACCTAACACAGATTCTAATTATCAAATCGCTTTTATATAAAGCTTTAAATTAGCAAATTAAAACACTTTCCGAAAGCAGTTCACTCCAGAAAGAAAATAAATCTTTATTTTAACAATATTGATCCAACAATATTGATCTCTTTCATTCCAAGAATTCTTTAACAATGCAAAAAGCTAGAGTTGTTGTAAAAATCGGAAACTTCATAAACAAGCCCCTTTGGTTTGTTGCAGCCTTTTATGTATAATAATAATTAATTAATATTTTAATGTCCTTTTCTTAATATGTTACTGCTATACGAAAATTTTCGGTGCAGAAGTACATAAATCCGGAATTATACCCGTAACCGCGAAATGAAAATTTACAAAGCTATTTTAGAATTTTATAGTTAGATTATAAACACATTTCACATTCGTTGATGTAATACTTTACGATGTTTTTCAAGACAACGCAAATAAAAAATCTCTTTCATAAATATTTATCAAAATTAAAAAAAAGAGAAATTTAAAAGTGTGACTGTATATTTTACTCTGTCACTGAATAATAAAATATACATTTTAAGGCTCCTTTAAAATTTAATAAACCGTTTTATCAGAATCTTAAACAGCTATCTCATTAGAACGGTATTTTGTAAAAATAGGATATGTCCAAAACGTGATGTGTAACTTATATCACTTCACTCTTTTAAGTTGAAACGTTTTTTTTACTCAATAAATTAGGTGTTTTTTTTTCTGTAAATGGAATAAAGTTCTTAACACATTTCCAATAAGTAATATTAGCTGACTTTGCATTCTATCATTTTAGCCAAAGCTAATAACTCTATTCATCAAGTAGTAAATCAGGGCTGAATTGAAAATTCTAAGAAATCAGGAAAATGTTTTCAAAACTTCTGAAATGTCTAGATTTTTATGCAGTCTCGCAGTACCTGTATTTTTATCCCAGTGAAATTTACTCTGTTTATTATAAATAAAAACTGCCAAGACCTTTGACCACCTTTCGAGAAAAGTGGAACAGTGTATTTAATAGTTTTGATTGTTAACTT
This sequence comes from Stegodyphus dumicola, assembly GCF_044657685.1. Taxonomy (NCBI): domain Eukaryota; kingdom Metazoa; phylum Arthropoda; class Arachnida; order Araneae; family Eresidae; genus Stegodyphus; species Stegodyphus dumicola. The sequence goes on along the minus strand of NC_140772.1, from coordinate 189,396,692 downwards.
GCCTCAAGGAAACATTTAAATTAATTCCAGCAAATCGAGGAAAGTGTAGTACAGCAAAGTATGTGTAAAATTTAATAGGCCGTATTAGAAAGTCGTGTGTTGTCCACGTAAGTTTTCTTTATGATGTATTTTCGTGCAACATATAACTTCTGATTTATGCAGAGAGGACGTGGCACGTTTTTATATCGCCGGCATATATTTAGATACTAAACAATCTAAAATTTATTCACCGAACCAAATTCTGAAGGCTTGGACTTACGCTAAATTTATGGGTTATTTTGTCATCGGCTGTTTGGTCCTAGACATTTTTATCGGGAGATATTTAGTTTGGCCTTTATATTTTGGGCTACTTTGCCATTTCTAAAAGTGGTTAATTAGGATTTCTTCGAAGGGCATCCGCGAAACTTGTTCCAGATTCATTTTAAGTAAATTTCTATTTGACTTCGGAGTTCAAATGTATTTTTTTTCGTAAACGGTCAACAGTTGGTTACTGACCAAATGATTCCCTTCTCGATCACAGGAAAATATTACAGAGCCCGTTCATAGAGATATATTTACAATTCATTCGCCATTATGTAACAAATTATCTAAACGGTGGCCGCAGTAGTTACAACTATGTCTAAAGAAACCTAGTCTAGAGAAATAAAAATGTTCGCCAGGGAAGTAAATAGAGCAAAAATCCAACATTTGATATAATTTCCAAACGAAAATCTACAGACGAGGTGGAGAGGTCAAAGAGAGCATGAAAGGCTCCAAACGAGGTTCAAGGATTCAGAGAAAAGAGCAAGTACTTAGCAGACGTCAAAACCACTCAAATCAAGGCCAAGGACGCTTCAAGTACAAGGCCAACGAAAGGCGAAAAGGCCACAAAGCATCAGTGCCATGAAGAACCCGTAGGTATAGGAACAGTTGGACAGTTGCACAAAATTCTGCTATGAAATGAACTCTTGAAATTAAAGAAGTACGATGCAAATTTAAAACATCACGCATCTATGAAAGGAAGAAGAATTTTAGCCGAGATTGTGGGATGTAGTTGTCGCAAAAAATTTTCATTCTATTTAGTGCCAGCACCTTTGTATTATACTCATGGAATTTGTTATTACTCGTGATTTCATAATTGGTTTACTTGTTGATGACATTCTACTTTGGTGTAGTTGTCCAAACATTGACAATAACGAGTCCAGTATAAGCAATTTAATGTTGCAAATTCAGGATTTTCCGGGTAATCACAAGTTCAGTTTTAATCCTCTTAACTCTATTACTGGGTTGTTTATAACAAAAACACGTCTATATTGTAAGAGTCCGACACATTTCCTTAAATGGTCACATCTTACAAGCCGACAGGTATTCCAAAATCCTTCGTTTTGCCCTTGACTCTGAAATCGCGTGTTATAAGCCCATTGATCGACTTTTATGTAAGGCTAGAAAGGGAGTAAATATTTTGAACTTTACGTTCGGCTGCAACTGACGACAAGATTTTCCTAAGGATCCTAAGTTTTACTAACGTTTATTTTACTTTAAATCTTTACTATCACTTTTTATTTTCTACTTCCTGCCAGAATTAAAAGCGTTAACTTATTTATGCAAATCTGTCTTGCTAACGCCAAGTACTTAAGTTGTGGTTTTTTGCCAAGCAAGACAGAGGAAGGATTTATTAGAAGCAGGCCGCTTGCCATAGTAGTTTTACTCGTTTGCTGGTTGCCTTCAAGGCCAGAGGTTTAATCCTCTTGATAATTTTAAACGTATTGTAGTTTTAGCAGCTCTCTGTACTACATACGGCTTTTTGTTAATTAACGGCCAATCTTGGAGTTAGGCACTTGTTTATTAATCCAAAGTTAGTTTAGTTAGAGTTTTAGTTAATATTTTTATATTCTTACGTTCAGACCACAAGTGGTTGGTCTCTGTATTCCGAAGTCCGGAAATCTCTGTAAAGATAGAAAAAATAAAGGATTTCGTATACCCTTCCTGTGTGTATTGTCTACTTCACAATTTATTGAACATACCTTTAGTAAGCTCCCTGTTCCGAGTCAGGACAGTTAATGTTTCCAAAGCAAGTAAAGAGGAACACAAGTCCTGATATCCTAAGGAGAACGTATCAGTCTTATAAAACCGATTGTCTAATATGGTTATCAAATCCTACACGTAGGCAGGAATAAAACTTTTCAAAAATTGGAAACGTTAGTTTTTGTGAAGAACATCATACTCCAAACATTTTGAATGATAGGAGAAGAAATCAAAGATCAAAAAGAACAGTGCCCTGAGAAATTCTAAAAAATTGGATGTATGGCAGTCTTCTGTTGAATTTAATTCTTTAACACCTCTCACATCTCTTACAGACTCATTGCCTGGTGTGTTTCTTCAGACAGGGTTCGTAACTAATAAACCCTCATAACGTGTTGAATACTTAAAACTGCAATCGCTAATAGAATACATTTTGAGGCTGTTAGGATATATACAGATCGCAGTAAAAATGAACATGAACAGACTAGTAACGGTTATTTTATTAAATTTTCGCGGACAGGTAATATCTCTCAAGTGCGGAAATAACAAATTCTGTTTCGTTTTCAGATGTGAATTGATAGCTGTTAATATGGGTCTGGATTGTGTTTTAGACCGACAGTTATCTAGGGAAATGTGGACAGCCGAAGTGTAATCTAATACCTACATAGTTGGAAAAGTATTAGAGAGTTGAAATGATTTAGAGGTATCGAAAAGTCAAGATTTTGTCGCATTCCATATTCCTCCATCTACAGTGGTTTTCATCTCATGTAAATCTGTAATATAACAATATAGCTCTTAGACTAGAAACGGAGGGGACTTTCAAGCCTCAGGTTTATGCTGAAGGTATGACATGCCTTGAACTATGCTTTAAAGGACATACTTTAATTAAGAATTCTTCCAGACAAGTTCCGACAGACTCATGGTATCGTAATGCAGGTCCTGGTACTGTTCTTGGTTTCACCTGCGAGAGGTAGGATAAAACAGCTCTTACTTGGTTGTTTTCAGGGTATTTTCTTAGCCTGATGCGTCAAATGTAGAAAATCAGCAAGCTACTGCCTAAGGTCCCTTTAGTGGTACTGCATTGGTGCGTGAAGATCTGCTCAAGAGACATAAATTTGTGTTGGAAGTTATGAAGGCATATGAACTCAGGGATTTGAACTTGTTCAGATAAGAGGGATTAGTAGAAAGAAGAAGAATAACGCAATAGTTTCCCAAGAATAGTTCCATAGCTCCACACAACACAGAAAGATAGCGAAAATCGGCGGGAAAGAAGAATATGCCTGGACAGGGCCAGTAGGATCAGCATTCGCGAAAACGTTGTAGGATGAACACGATATTTTTTCCAACGTGGAATGTAGTTGTGGAGAAGAGAATGAATGATTCTCAGGTAATAAAACATGAGTGGCAGTTTGATTTATTTGAAAATAATGGCAGTAATGAGACCTATTTTCTAAATCCTAAAATTCAAATGCCAGTGATATACAGAGAAAGAACTAGAGGTGCATGTCTTTCTTTTGCTTTAAAAATAACATTATTTCTTTTGTTCAGAGAGGTAACGAGGTAACTTAATAATCATTTGGAACATTCCCTTTACCTTTCGTCGTCGATAGGTCAGTTTCTGGTTGTTGCAGATATTTGTCGACGGAAAGATCCGTCTTATTTTGTGCTTCGTCATCGTTTAAGTTTCGTTCAGTGTATTCATGTTTGTCTTTCTTAAGGAAATTATCGCCAGAATCAGGCAATATATTGGAAACTATGTGAGTGGCGTTTTCTTCCATTGTTACTGTGTCACTTCGAAAAGAGTCATTTCCATTATTAGTCGTAAAATCACGAGTGTGATATTGTAGTTTCAAACTATGTCTCCATTTAAATTTCTTAAGTAGAAGGTCAACCAAAGGCGAAAACCTCACAAAGCTATAGTGCCATGAAGAACCCGTAGGTATTGGAACAGCTGGACAGTTGCACGAAAATCTGGTATGAAGTGAACTCTTGAAATTGAAGAAGTGCGATGAAAATTTAAAACATCACGCGTCTATGAAAGGAGGAAGAAATTCAGAGAAGATGGCGAAATCTAGTTGTCGAAACAAAATTTTCATTGTATTTAGTCCCAGCAACATTGCATCATACATTTTCGGACTGGAATTTGTTATTACTCGTGATTTCATAATTGGCTTACTTGCTGACGATATTCAACTTTGGTGCAGTGGTCCGAACATTGACAATATCGAATTCAGTATCAACGAATTAATGTTGAATATTCAGGATTTTGCTGGTGATCAACACTCACTTTTAATCCTTTTAAATCTATTAGACTGATTCTCTAATATGGTTTTCAAATCCTACATGTAGCCTCGGATATAAATTTTTACAGAATTTTATAATTTTTTAAAATTGGAAACGTTACAACTGACTGCAGCACGCCTTGTTAAGCGACTTCCCAAGACTTCTACAGCTGAACTCTTTCTCTACCAATCCGATTTACAATGCTTGAAGCTGAGAAGTATCTTTAATCTTGCAATATATTTTAGCAAGCTCTCTAATTTTCGTTATGAACATCATACTCTTAACATTTTGAATGATAGGAGAAGAAATCAAAGATTAAAAGGAACAGTCCCCTGAGAAACGATAAAGAATTCGAAGTATGGCCATCTTCTGTCGAATTTAATTCTGTAAAACTTATCGCTACTCTTCTGGACTCATTGTCTGGTGAGTGTTTTAATACAGGATTATGGACTAATAAACTCTGATTACATCTTGAATACTTATGACCGGAAATGCCTAATAAAATACCTGTTGAGACTGTTGTGAGATATAGAGATGGCAGTAATAATGAACATGAACAGCCTGGTAGCGGTGATGTTCTTAAACTTTCGCCGGAAGGTGATATCTCTCAAGGGCTTAAATAACAATTTGTCTTTCGTTTTCAGATGTGAAATAATAGCTATTGATATGGCCTTTGAATGCTATTTATAGGGCTTTATTTATATGGCTTTGTTTTAGATCGACATTTATCTAGTGAAATGCGGACTGCCAAAGTGTAATCTAATACCTACATGGTTGGAGAAGTATTAGAGAGCTGAAAGGATTTAGAGGTATCGAAAACTCAAGACTCTCTTCCATTCCACATTCCTCCATCTACAATGGTTATCATCTCATGTAAATCTGTAATATAATAATATAGCTGCTAGACTAGAAACGGAGGGGCTGCTAAGAATCAGGTTTATGCTGAAGCTTTGTCATGCCTTGAATTATGATTTAAAAGACATGCTTTAATTAACACCAGAAGCGCCGTTGGGGTCATTTTGACCTTTTTTTCCAATTTTACGCGTTTCTTTTTAACATACAGCTGAGCTTCGAAGCTGATATTTTTTTACTTTTTCTAAAATGTTTCCAAGTATACAATGCCAAGTTTTCATATTTCTACCTTAATTATTTAAACAAATAATCGCAGATATACCTAAAACAGCCAATTGGGGTCATTTTGACCCTCATAAGAAAAACGACACTAGGAGCACTAGGCCATTCAAACCTTTGTGCAGATGATTTGTGGAACAAGAATTGAGGACCACCTGTGTTCAAAGAAACAATGTCACGCAATCAGTTCCGTGAAAGAATTCGGTATCTCAGATTCTCAGATGTCCGAAGCACCAGAGCTGATCATCTCGCCACTAACAAATTTGCTCTCGCTTCTGTAACCTGGTACAAGCTAATGGAAAACTGTTACTTATGCTATACTCCTGGATCAGAAATAACCGTTGATAAACAATTGTTGCCTTGTAAACCAAGATGTAGATTTATTCAGTATATGGCGAATAAACAGGACGAGTTTGGCATCAAATTCTGGCTAGCAACTGATGTAAAATCCAAATATGTTTTGAATGGTTATCCTTATCTGGGCAAGGATGAAGAACGACCAACTAATTTACAACTTGGAGAAAGTGTAGTTCTCAAATTACTGCAACAACATCTAAACTCCGGACTCAATGTCACAACTGACAATTTTTTTACATCTGTGAAACTTGCAGATGAACTTTCTGCGAAATAAACCCCAATTGTGGGGCCGATGCTTCTGAATAAGCGAGAATTACCCCCATTGCTCGTGAAACTTCTTCAGCACGATTTTTGCACTGAAAAATGGAGACAAAACACTCACAGTATATAGGTGCAAGAGCAAAACGAATGTCGTGATTCTGAGCACGACGCACAGTAATGTGTTTGTTGACGACAGCATAAAGAAAAACCGAGCACTGTCACTTACTACAACAGTACAAAATGTGGCATTGATGTCGCAGATCAGATGCTGAGGAAATATAGTACAAGTAGTTGAAGTCGCAGGTGGCCTGTACATGTTTTTTACAACGTCCTTGACATTGCTGAACTCAATGCTTGGATTATATTCAAAGAATCCTTGGGCACCTCTATTTCACGTCGAGAATTTATTCTTGCACTCGTGGAAGAACTACGAGTTGGTGCACTACGCAACAGATGCCCCCCAATTGCTCAAATACAGACACTTAAAGGAAAGAAATGTGCATTTTAAAGTTGCAAGGGACAAAACAAGACTGTTGTCAGCTGTAAGGGATGCCAGAAACCAATTTGTGGTAAATGTGTTTCTGTCACTGTCAAGCGTTCATATTGTATCACCTGCGGTAATGTATAACAAACTTTGGAAAACATTACGTGTTTATTCCCAATTTATGTTTTTTTGTAATTTTTTGCATATGTTCTATTTTCCTCTTTTTGCATTTGTATCTTTTGTTTGTTTTTCAAAGATTTTGTTTTTGTTTTTGTAATCTTACATTGAAAGATATGTGCTAATTCGCGCTAATTGCACGAAAAAAAATTCTAAAGTATATAAAATAAATAAAAACCTCTAAAAACTCTTTTACGTGGTCATTTCAGCATCATTTCAATCATTTGCTGTGTTTCTACTTACATTTCTTATGAGGGTCAAATTGACCCCTAATGGCGGTTTTCGGTTAGTCTGAAATTCGGCTGGTCTAGCGTTAAAAATGCTTCTAGACAAGTTCCCACAGTTTTGTAGTATTACTATACAGTATCGTAGTGCAGGTCTTGGTACTGTTCTTGGTTTCATCTGTGAGAGGTAGGACAAAACAGCTCTTACACGGTTGTTTTCGGGGTATTTTCTTAGCCTGAGGTATTTCCGTAGTACTAAAATATCTCCAACTTGCGTCAAATGTAAAAAACCATCAAGCTACTGCAAAAGGTCCCCTTAATGGTGCTGCATTGGTGCGTGAAGATCTGCTGAAGAGACATACTAATTTCGTATTGGAAGTTATGAAGGCGAATGAACTCATGCATTTTATCTTATTCTGATAAGAAGGGTTAGTAGGAAGAAGAAGAATAAGACAATATTTTATCAAGAATAGTTCCATAGCTCCACGAAACATTGAAATATAGCGAAAAATCGGTGCGGATCAGACATGGAACGGCAGAGAAGAATATGCCTGGACAGGACCACTATGATCACCATTCGCGAAAAAGGTGTTGGATGAACACGGTATTTTTTTCCATCATTTAATGTAGTTGTGGAGAAGAGGATAAAGTAATATCAGATAATAAAACACGAGTGCTTTTGAAAATAATGGCACGAAATGTACGCATATTTGCATTGCCTTTGCTAATGTTATAGTGTAGTTTCAAACTATGTCTCCATTTAAATTTCTTAATTTATATTTCTTTTATTTAAATCATACAAATGGCGGAGAACTAAATTTGAAGCCGCAATCTGTACATTTTCTTAAGCTCTAATAAATAGGTTATTTAAAACCTTCTAAGTATTTAATGCACAGATTTATCGAAACTTCGCTTAAATCTTAATAATAGGGTTAAATAAGTTTAACTTAGAAATTAAAATAAATTTAAATTTGAATCCGTTTGAAATTTGAAAATAAGATCCGCTAAGTTTGAAATCCGTTTTCCTAAACATAACATAATTCTATTTAAATTAGCACTTAAAATATAAGCCATTTTTCCTCATATATTTCTAAATTTGTATTTCACATATTTTATACTTATTCTTGACCAAAACGTTTCTTTCTGTAAAATGAGAAGAAAGTTGTGAATTTAATGAAAAATAGTGTAAACCATATATGCATCTACTTTTTTATGAAAGACAAATTTAAATGAAATGTAATTTTATGTTCTATTGAGCAAGGTACACAAATACGTAAATAACATTCTCGAACAAGTATTAATAAATGCATTTATTCCGAACTCTTTCTAATTTTGAGAAAACAATTCTAATATATTTGAGAAAACTACATTAAAAGTTAAAACTTTCCGTCAATACGTATGTTTTAAAAAGTTTATTTTCTTTAATTTGGTTTTCTTTCTCTTTGAATGTATTAATGAGACGTATTTTATGTACATAAAAATGGTAGTTTAAAAGTCATTTCATTTCTTCAACAAGCTTCCAATGCAGTATCCAGCACAAATGCCAGTGATATACAGAGAAATAAGTAGAGGTGCGTGTCCTTCTAGTGCTTTAAAAATGACATTATTTCTTCTGTTCTGAGAAGAAACATAATAATCATTTGCAACATTTCCTTTACGTTTCATTGTCGCTAGGTGAGTTTCTCGTTGTTCCAGATATTTGTCGACAGAAAGATCCGTCTTATTTTGTTCTTCGTTTTCGTTTAAGTTTCGTTCAGTGTATTCATGTTTTTCATTGTTAAGGACATTATCGCCAGAATTTGGCAATATATTGGAAATTACGTGATTGACGTTTTCTTCCATTGTTACTGTGCCACTTCGAAAAGGGTCAGTTCCACTCTTAGTCGTAAAATGACTAGTGTCACAGGAATCCATTCTAACGTTATCTGTCGATAGATCGGCTAAATTACTAGAAATTTGATTGTGTGTATCTCCACTATTTGTGTTGATGCTCTTCTCACATTTCTCAAGGGAATTCTCGCCTGTGCTATCAGATTCACTCTCAGTGGATGTTTCATTTTGTGCGTCTTGATTATTTGGTACTTCACAGTTTTCAGCATCTATATCAGCGACTTCTTGCGATTCAGTATAGTCAGATCCAAGAAATGAATTACTTTTCAATCCTTCGCCATTGATAACATTTTCATTAAAGTCCGGTAGATCATTGTAGATTTCACGTGTAATGTCTTCTTTAATCATTGTTAATAGGCTTTTTTCAGAACATCCAATCTTGCTGTTAGGAGGAATTTCACTGTTTGCAGAGAAAAGAGTTGTATCACATTCTGTCCATAGATCTATTAAATTAATGTCATCTTGCTGGTTCATTTTAGTAATGCAGATTGGGCTCATGCTTATCTCCTTATACCCCAATGGAATCCTACATTGGATACGAGATTTCTTTTCATCCGAAATTTCTGGATATCGGCCTACAAGTGTTTCTCTTGTTTCTATCAAAAAGCTTCTAATGCTATCATTTGAATCGACATTAATTAGTTTTGCACTTTCATCAGTTTTCATTTCGTTCCCGCAGAATATTTTCCCAAAATTGTCTTCATTTTCATTAACAGCAGAAATTTCTTGTGAGATTTTTCTATCTTGATAATATACATCACATTCCGTAGAAATGTTACTAAGAAGAATATCGTTTTCTCGTCTAATACGTTTCTTAGTTGGCAACATTGATATATCCAGAATATTGTGTGTTGCATCAAAATTCCTATTTTCATTGGGTTTAAAATTATATGTATAAGTTTTATTACTTCTATTTGCATAAATAAATACATAAATCATTGTCATATAAAACAATATAAGCATACAACTTGCCTTCAATCCAAGATAGTTAAAAACGCTGGGAGCCAAAGCATTCGTTGGCACGAAAACCACAATCGCTGTTGGTATCAAGAAAAAAAATACGAAAATTATTTTACTTTTCAGTCCATGCATTATGCACTGCAATCGCCGTTTTACGGCTCTCTCTCACCACCTAACACAGATTCTAATTATCAAATCGCTTTTATATAAAGCTTTAAATTAGCAAATTAAAACACTTTCCGAAAGCAGTTCACTCCAGAAAGAAAATAAATCTTTATTTTAACAATATTGATCCAACAATATTGATCTCTTTCATTCCAAGAATTCTTTAACAATGCAAAAAGCTAGAGTTGTTGTAAAAATCGGAAACTTCATAAACAAGCCCCTTTGGTTTGTTGCAGCCTTTTATGTATAATAATAATTAATTAATATTTTAATGTCCTTTTCTTAATATGTTACTGCTATACGAAAATTTTCGGTGCAGAAGTACATAAATCCGGAATTATACCCGTAACCGCGAAATGAAAATTTACAAAGCTATTTTAGAATTTTATAGTTAGATTATAAACACATTTCACATTCGTTGATGTAATACTTTACGATGTTTTTCAAGACAACGCAAATAAAAAATCTCTTTCATAAATATTTATCAAAATTAAAAAAAAGAGAAATTTAAAAGTGTGACTGTATATTTTACTCTGTCACTGAATAATAAAATATACATTTTAAGGCTCCTTTAAAATTTAATAAACCGTTTTATCAGAATCTTAAACAGCTATCTCATTAGAACGGTATTTTGTAAAAATAGGATATGTCCAAAACGTGATGTGTAACTTATATCACTTCACTCTTTTAAGTTGAAACGTTTTTTTTACTCAATAAATTAGGTGTTTTTTTTTTCTGTAAATGGAATAAAGTTCTTAACACATTTCCAATAAGTAATATTAGCTGACTTTGCATTCTATCATTTTAGCCAAAGCTAATAACTCTATTCATCAAGTAGTAAATCAGGGCTGAATTGAAAATTCTAAGAAATCAGGAAAATGTTTTCAAAACTTGTGAAATGTCTAGATTTTTATGCAGTCTCGCAGTACCTGTATTTTTATCCCAGTGAAATTTACTCTGTTTATTATAAATAAAAACTGCCAAGACCTTTGACCACCTTTCGAGAAAAGTGGAACAGTGTATTTAATAGTTTTGATTGTTAACTTGCCTCAAGGAAACATTTAAATTAATTCCAGCAAATCGAGGAAAGTGTAGTACAGCAAAGTATGTGTAAAATTTAATAGGCCGTATTAGAAAGTCGTGTGTTGTCCACGTAAGTTTTCTTTATGATGTATTTTCGTGCAACATATAACTTCTGATTTATGCAGAGAGGACGTGGCACGTTTTTATATCGCCGGCATATATTTAGATACTAAACAATCTAAAATTTATTCACCGAACCAAATTCTGAAGGCTTGGACTTACGCTAAATTTATGGGTTATTTTGTCATCGGCTGTTTGGTCCTAGACATTTTTATCGGGAGATATTTAGTTTGGCCTTTATATTTTGGGCTACTTTGCCATTTCTAAAAGTGGTCAATTAGGATTTCTTCGAAGGGCATCCGCGAAACTTGTTCCAGATTCATTTTAAGTAAATTTCTATTTGACTTCGGAGTTCAAATGTATTTTTTTTCGTAAACGGTCAACAGTTGGTTACTGACCAAATGATTCCCTTCTCGATCACAGGAAAATATTACAGAGCCCGTTCATAGAGATATATTTACAATTCATTCGCCATTATGTAACAAATTATCTAAACGGTGGCCGCAGTAGTTACAACTATGTCTAAAGAAACCTAGTCTAGAGAAATAAAAATGTTCGCCAGGGAAGTAAATAGAGCAAAAATCCAACATTTGATATAATTTCCAAACGAAAATCTACAGACGAGGTGGAGAGGTCAAAGAGAGCATGAAAGGCTCCAAACGAGGTTCAAGGATTCAGAGAAAAGAGCAAGTACTTAGCAGACGTCAAAACCACTCAAATCAAGGCCAAGGACGCTTCAAGTACAAGGCCAACGAAAGGCGAAAAGGCCACAAAGCATCAGTGCCATGAAGAACCCGTAGGTATAGGAACAGTTGGACAGTTGCACAAAATTCTGCTATGAAATGAACTCTTGAAATTAAAGAAGTACGATGCAAATTTAAAACATCACGCATCTATGAAAGGAAGAAGAATTTTAGCCGAGATTGTGGGATGTAGTTGTCGCAAAAAATTTTCATTCTATTTAGTGCCAGCACCTTTGTATTATACTCATGGAATTTGTTATTACTCGTGATTTCATAATTGGTTTACTTGTTGATGACATTCTACTTTGGTGTAGTTGTCCAAACATTGACAATAACGAGTCCAGTATAAGCAATTTAATGTTGCAAATTCAGGATTTTCCGGGTAATCACAAGTTCAGTTTTAATCCTCTTAACTCTATTACTGGGTTGTTTATAACAAAAACACGTCTATATTGTAAGAGTCCGACACATTTCCTTAAATGGTCACATCTTACAAGCCGACAGGTATTCCAAAATCCTTCGTTTTGCCCTTGACTCTGAAATCGCGTGTTATAAGCCCATTGATCGACTTTTATGTAAGGCTAGAAAGGGAGTAAATATTTTGAACTTTACGTTCGGCTGCAACTGACGACAAGATTTTCCTAAGGATCCTAAGTTTTACTAACGTTTATTTTACTTTAAATCTTTACTATCACTTTTTATTTTCTACTTCCTGCCAGAATTAAAAGCGTTAACTTATTTATGCAAATCTGTCTTGCTAACGCCAAGTACTTAAGTTGTGGTTTTTTGCCAAGCAAGACAGAGGAAGGATTTATTAGAAGCAGGCCGCTTGCCATAGTAGTTTTACTCGTTTGCTGGTTGCCTTCAAGGCCAGAGGTTTAATCCTCTTGATAATTTTAAACGTATTGTAGTTTTAGCAGCTCTCTGTACTACATACGGCTTTTTGTTAATTAACGGCCAATCTTGGAGTTAGGCACTTGTTTATTAATCCAAAGTTAGTTTAGTTAGAGTTTTAGTTAATATTTTTATATTCTTACGTTCAGACCACAAGTGGTTGGTCTCTGTATTCCGAAGTCCGGAAATCTCTGTAAAGATAGAAAAAATAAAGGATTTCGTATACCCTTCCTGTGTGTATTGTCTACTTCACAATTTATTGAACATACCTTTAGTAAGCTCCCTGTTCCGAGTCAGGACAGTTAATGTTTCCAAAGCAAGTAAAGAGGAACACAAGTCCTGATATCCTAAGGAGAACGTATCAGTCTTATAAAACCGATTGTCTAATATGGTTATCAAATCCTACACGTAGGCAGGAATAAAACTTTTCAAAAATTGGAAACGTTAGTTTTTGTGAAGAACATCATACTCCAAACATTTTGAATGATAGGAGAAGAAATCAAAGATCAAAAAGAACAGTGCCCTGAGAAATTCTAAAAAATTGGATGTATGGCAGTCTTCTGTTGAATTTAATTCTTTAACACCTCTCACATCTCTTACAGACTCATTGCCTGGTGTGTTTCTTCAGACAGGGTTCGTAACTAATAAACCCTCATAACGTGTTGAATACTTAAAACTGCAATCGCTAATAGAATACATTTTGAGGCTGTTAGGATATATACAGATCGCAGTAAAAATGAACATGAACAGACTAGTAACGGTTATTTTATTAAATTTTCGCGGACAGGTAATATCTCTCAAGTGCGGAAATAACAAATTCTGTTTCGTTTTCAGATGTGAATTGATAGCTGTTAATATGGGTCTGGATTGTGTTTTAGACCGACAGTTATCTAGGGAAATGTGGACAGCCGAAGTGTAATCTAATACCTACATAGTTGGAAAAGTATTAGAGAGTTGAAATGATTTAGAGGTATCGAAAAGTCAAGATTTTGTCGCATTCCATATTCCTCCATCTACAGTGGTTTTCATCTCATGTAAATCTGTAATATAACAATATAGCTCTTAGACTAGAAACGGAGGGGACTTTCAAGCCTCAGGTTTATGCTGAAGGTATGACATGCCTTGAACTATGCTTTAAAGGACATACTTTAATTAAGAATTCTTCCAGACAAGTTCCGACAGACTCATGGTATCGTAATGCAGGTCCTGGTACTGTTCTTGGTTTCACCTGCGAGAGGTAGGATAAAACAGCTCTTACTTGGTTGTTTTCAGGGTATTTTCTTAGCCTGATGCGTCAAATGTAGAAAATCAGCAAGCTACTGCCTAAGGTCCCTTTAGTGGTACTGCATTGGTGCGTGAAGATCTGCTCAAGAGACATAAATTTGTGTTGGAAGTTATGAAGGCATATGAACTCAGGGATTTGAACTTGTTCAGATAAGAGGGATTAGTAGAAAGAAGAAGAATAACGCAATAGTTTCCCAAGAATAGTTCCATAGCTCCACACAACACAGAAAGATAGCGAAAATCGGCGGGAAAGAAGAATATGCCTGGACAGGGCCAGTAGGATCAGCATTCGCGAAAACGTTGTAGGATGAACACGATATTTTTTCCAACATGGAATGTAGTTGTGGAGAAGAGAATGAATGATTCTCAGGTAATAAAACATGAGTGGCAGTTTGATTTATTTGAAAATAATGGCAGTAATGAGACCTATTTTCTAAATCCTAAAATTCAAATGCCAGTGATATACAGAGAAAGAACTAGAGGTGCATGTCTTTCTTTTGCTTTAAAAATAACATTATTTCTTTTGTTCAGAGAGGTAACGAGGTAACTTAATAATCATTTGGAACATTCCCTTTACCTTTCGTCGTCGATAGGTCAGTTTCTGGTTGTTGCAGATATTTGTCGACGGAAAGATCCGTCTTATTTTGTCCTTCGTCATCGTTTAAGTTTCGTTCAGTGTATTCATGTTTGTCTTTCTTAAGGAAATTATCGCCAGAATCAGGCAATATATTGGAAACTATGTGAGTGGCGTTTTCTTCCATTGTTACTGTGTCACTTCGAAAAGAGTCATTTCCATTATTAGTCGTAAAATGACGAGTGTGATATTGTAGTTTCAAACTATGTCTCCATTTAAATTTCTTAAGTAGAAGGTCAACCAAAGGCGAAAACCTCACAAAGCTATAGTGCCATGAAGAACCCGTAGGTATTGGAACAGCTGGACAGTTGCACGAAAATCTGGTATGAAGTGAACTCTTGAAATTGAAGAAGTGCGATGAAAATTTAAAACATCACGCGTCTATGAAAGGAGGAAGAAATTCAGAGAAGATGGCGAAATCTAGTTGTCGAAACAAAATTTTCATTGTATTTAGTCCCAGGAACATTGCATCATACATTTCCGGACTGGAATTTGTTATTACTCGTGATTTCATAATTGGCTTACTTGCTGACGATATTCAACTTTGGTGCAGTGGTCCGAACATTGACAATATCGAATTCAGTATCAACGAATTAATGTTGAATATTCAGGATTTTGCTGGTGATCAACACTCACTTTTAATCCTTTTAAATCTATTAGACTGATTCTCTAATATGGTTTTCAAATCCTACATGTAGCCTCGGATATAAATTTTTACAGAATTTTATAATTTTTTAAAATTGGAAACGTTACAACTGACTGCAGCACGCCTTGTTAAGCGACTTCCCAAGACTTCTACAGCTGAACTCTTTCTCTACCAATCCGATTTACAATGCTTGAAGCTGAGAAGTATCTTTAATCTTGCAATATATTTTAGCAAGCTCTCTAATTTTCGTTATGAACATCATACTCTTAACATTTTGAATGATAGGAGAAGAAATCAAAGATTAAAAGGAACAGTCCCCTGAGAAACGATAAAGAATTCGAAGTATGGCCATCTTCTGTCGAATTTAATTCTGTAAAACTTATCGCTACTCTTCTGGACTCATTGTCTGGTGAGTGTTTTAATACAGGATTATGGACTAATAAACTCTGATTACATCTTGAATACTTATGACCGGAAATGCCTAATAAAATACCTGTTGAGACTGTTGTGAGATATAGAGATGGCAGTAATAATGAACATGAACAGCCTGGTAGCGGTGATGTACTTAAACTTTCGCCGGAAGGTGATATCTCTCAAGGGCTTAAATAACAATTTGTCTTTCGTTTTCAGATGTGAAATAATAGCTATTGATATGGCCTTTGAATGCTATTTATAGGGCTTTATTTATATGGCTTTGTTTTAGATCGACATTTATCTAGTGAAATGCGGACTGCCAAAGTGTAATCTAATACCTACATGGTTGGAGAAGTATTAGAGAGCTGAAAGGATTTAGAGGTATCGAAAACTCAAGACTCTCTTCCATTCCACATTCCTCCATCTACAATGGTTATCATCTCATGTAAATCTGTAATATAATAATATAGCTGCTAGACTAGAAACGGAGGGGCTGCTAAGAATCAGGTTTATGCTGAAGCTTTGTCATGCCTTGAATTATGATTTAAAAGACATGCTTTAATTAACACCAGAAGCGCCGTTGGGGTCATTTTGACCTTTTTTTCCAATTTTACGCGTTTCTTTTTAACATACAGCTGAGCTTCGAAGCTGATATTTTTTTACTTTTTCTAAAATGTTTCCAAGTATACAATGCCAAGTTTTCATATTTCTACCTTAATTATTTAAACAAATAATCGCAGATATACCTAAAACAGCCAATTGGGGTCATTTTGACCCTCATAAGAAAAACGACACTAGGAGCACTAGGCCATTCAAACCTTTGTGCAGATGATTTGTGGAACAAGAATTGAGGACCACCTGTGTTCAAAGAAACAATGTCACGCAATCAGTTCCGTGAAAGAATTCGGCATCTCAGATTCTCAGATGTCCGAAGCACCAGAGCTGATCATCTCGCCACTAACAAATTTGCTCTCGCTTCTGTAACCTGGTACAAGCTAATGGAAAACTGTTACTTATGCTATACTCCTGGATCAGAAATAACCGTTGATAAACAATTGTTGCCTTGTAAACCAAGATGTAGATTTATTCAATATATGGCGAATAAACAGGACGAGTTTGGCATCAAATTCTGGCTAGCAACTGATGTAAAATCCAAATATGTTTTGAATGGTTATCCTTATCTGGGCAAGGATGAAGAACGACCAACTAATTTACAACTTGGAGAAAGTGTAGTTCTCAAATTACTGCAACAACATCTAATCTCCGGACTCAATGTCACAACTGACAATTTTTTTACATCTGTGAAACTTGCAGATGAACTTTCTGCGAAATAAACCACAATTGTGGGGCCGATGCTTCTGAATAAGCGAGAATTACCCCCATTGCTCGTGAAACTTCTTCAGCACGATTTTTGCACTGAAACATGGAGACAAAACACTCACAGTATATAGGTGCAAGAGCAAAACGAATGTCGTGATTCTGAGCACGACGCACAGTAATGTGTTTGTTGACGACAGCATAAAGAAAAACCGAACACTGTCACTTACTACAACAGTACAAAATGTGGCATTGATGTCGCAGATCAGATGCTGAGGAAATATAGTACAAGTAGTTGAAGTCGCAGGTGGCCTGTACATGTTTTTTACAACGTCCTTGACATTGCTGAACTCAATGCTTGGATTATATTTAAAGAATCCTTGGGCACCTCTATTTCACGTCGAGAATTTATTCTTGCACTCGTGGAAGAACTACGAGTTGGTGCACTACGCAACAGATGCCCCCCAATTGCTCAAATACAGACACTTAAAGGAACGAAATGTGCATTTTAAAGTTGCAAGGGACAAAACAAGACTGTTGTCAGCTGTAAGGGATGCCAGAAACCAATTTGTGGTAAATGTGTTTCTGTCACTGTCAAGCGTTCATATTGTATCACCTGCGGTAATGTATAACAAACTTTGGAAAACATTACGTGTTTATTCCCAATTTATGTTTTTTTGTAATTTTTTGCATATGTTCTATTTTCCTCTTTTTGCATTTGTATCTTTTGTTTGTTTTTCAAAGATTTTGTTTTTGTTTTTGTAATCTTACATTGAAAGATATGTGCTAATTCGCGCTAATTGCACGAAAAAAAATTCTAAAGTATATAAAATAAATAAAAACCTCTAAAAACTCTTTTACGTGGTCATTTCAGCATCATTTCAATCATTTGCTGTGTTTCTACTTACATTTCTTATGAGGGTCAAATTGACCCCTAATGGCGGTTTTCGGTTAGTCTGAAATTCGGCTGGTCTAGCGTTAAAAATGCTTCTAGACAAGTTCCCACAGTTTTGTAGTATTACTATACAGTATCGTAGTGCAGGTCTTGGTACTGTTCTTGGTTTCATCTGTGAGAGGTAGGACAAAACAGCTCTTACACGGTTGTTTTCGGGGTATTTTCTTAGCCTGAGGTATTTCCGTAGTACTAAAATATCTCCAACTTGCGTCAAATGTAAAAAACCATCAAGCTACTGCAAAAGGTCCCCTTAATGGTGCTGCATTGGTGCGTGAAGATCTGCTGAAGAGACATACTAATTTCGTATTGGAAGTTATGAAGGCGAATGAACTCATGCATTTGATCTTATTCTGATAAGAAGGGTTAGTAGTAGTTAGTAGCAGTTAGTAGGAAGAAGAAGAATAAGACAACATTTTATCAAGAATAGTTCCATAGCTCCACGAAACATTGAAATATAGCGAAAAATCGGTGCGGATCAGACATGGAACGGCAGAGAAGAATATGCCTGGACAGGACCACTATGATCACCATTCGCGAAAAAGGTGTTGGATGAACACGGTATTTTTTTCCATCATTTAATGTAGTTGTGGAGAACAGGATAAAGTAACATCAGATAATAAAACACGAGTGCTTTTGAGAATAATGGCACGAAATGTACGCATATTTGCATTGCCTTTGCTAATGTTATAGTGTAGTCTCAAACTATGTCTCCATTTAAATTTCGTAATTTATATTTCTTTTATTTAAATCATACAAATGGCGGAGAACTAAATTTGAAGCCGCAATCTGTACATTTTCTTAAGCTCTAATAAATAGGTTATTTAAAACCTTCTAAGTATTTAATGCACAGATTTATCGAAACTTCGCTTAAATCTTAATAATAGGGTTAAATAAGTTTAACTTAGAAATTAAAATAAATTTAAATTTGAATCCGTTTGAAATTTGAAAATAAGATCCGCTAAGTTTGAAATCCGTTTTCCTAAACATAACATAATTCTATTTAAATTAGCACTTAAAATATTAGCCATTTTTCCTCATATATTTCTAAATTTGTATTTCACATATTTTATACTTATTCTTGACCAAAACGTTTCTTTCTGTAAAATGAGAAGAAAGTTGTGAATTTAATGAAAAATAGTGTAAACCATATATGCACCTACTTTTTTATGAAAGACAAATTTAAATGAAATGTAATTTTATGTTCTATTGAGCAAGGTACACAAATACGTAAATAACATTCTCGAACAAGTATTAATAAATGCATTTATTCCGAACTCTTTCTAATTTTGAGAAAACAATTCTAATATATTTGAGAAAACTACATTAAAAGTTAAAACTTTCCGTCAATACGTATGTTTTAAAAAGTTTATTTTCTTTAATTTGGTTTTCTTTCTCTTTGAATGTATTAATGAAACGTATTTTATGTAAATAAAAATGGTAGTTTAAAAGTCATTTCATTTCTTCAACAAGCTTCCAATGCAGTATCCAACACAAATGCCAGTGATATACAGAGAAATAAGTAGAGGTGCGTGTCCTTCTAGTGCTTTAAAAATGACATTATTTCTTCTGTTCTGAGAAGAAACATAATAATCATTTGCAACATTTCCTTTACGTTTCATTGTCGCTAGGTGAGTTTCTCGGTGTTCCAGATATTTGTCGACAGAAAGATCCGTCTTATTTTGTTCTTCGTTTTCGTTTAATTTTCGTTCAGAGTATTCATGTTTTTCATTGTTAAGGACATTATCGCCAGAATTTGGCAATATATTGGAAATTACGTGATTGACGTTTTCTTCCATTGTTACTGTGCCACTTCGAAAAGGGTCAATTCCACTATTAGTCGTAAAATGACTAGTGTCACAGGAATCCATTCTAACGTTATCTGTCGATAGATCGGTTAAATTACTAGAAGTTTGATTGTGTGTATCTCCACTATTTGTGTTGATGCTCTTCTCACATTTCTCAAGGGAATTCTCGCCTGTGCTATCAGATTCACTCTCAGTGGATGTTTCATTTTGTGCGTCTTGATTATTTGGTACTTCACAGTTTTCAGCATCTATATCAGCGACTTCTTGCGATTCAGTATAGTCAGATCCAAGAAATGAATTACTTTTCAATCCTTCGCCATTGATAACATTTTCATTAAAGTCCGGTAGATCATTGTAGATTTCACGTGTAATGTCTTCTTCAATCGTTGTTAATACGCTTTTTTCCGAACATCCAATCTTGCTGTATGGAGGAATTTCACTGTTTGCAGAGAAAAGAGTTGTATCACATTCTGTCCATAGATCTATTAAATTAATGTCATCTTGCTGGTTCATTTTAGTAATGCAGATTGGGCTCATGCTTATCTCCTTATACCCCAATGGAATCCTACATTGGATACGAGATTTCCTTTCATCCGAAATTTCTGGATATCGGCCTACAAGTGTTTCTCTTCTTTCTATCAAAAAGCTTCTAATGCTATCATTTGAATCGACATTAATTAGTTTTGTACTTTCACCAGTTTTCATTTCGTTCCCGCAGAGTATTTTACCAAAATTGTCTTCATTTTCATTAACAGCAGAAATTTCTTGTGAGATTTTTCTATCTTGATAATATACATCACATTCCGTAGAAATGTTACTAAGAAGAATATCGTTTTCTCGTCTAATACGTTTCTTAGTTGGCAACATTGATATATCCAGAATATTGTGTGTTGCATCAAAATTCCTATTTTCATTGGGTTTAAAATTATATGTATAAGTTTTATTACTTCTATTTGCATAAATAAATACATAAATCATTGTCATATAAAACAATATAAGCATACAACTTGCCTTCAATCCAAGATAGTTAAAAACGCTGGGAGCCAAAGCATTCGTCGGCACGAAAACCACAATCGCTGTTGGTATCAAGAAAAAAAATACGAAAATTATTTTACTTTTCAGTCCATGCATTATGCACTGCAATCGCCGTTTTACGGCTCTCTCTCACCACCTAACACAGATTCTAATTATCAAATCGCTTTTATATAAAGCTTTAAATTAGCAAATTAAAACACTTTCCGAAAGCAGTTCACTCCAGAAAGAAAATAAATCTTTATTTTAACAATATTGATCCAACAATATTGATCTCTTTCATTCCAAGAATTCTTTAACAATGCAAAAAGCTAGAGTTGTTGTAAAAATTGGAAACTTCATAAACAAGCCCCTTTGGTTTGTTGCAGCTTTTATGTATAATAATAATTAATTAATATTTTAATGTCCTTTTCTTAATATGTTACTGCTATACGAAAATTTTCGGTGCAGAAGTACATAAATCCGGAATTATACCCGTAACCCCGAAATGAAAATTTACAAAGCTATTTTAGAATTTTATAGTTAGATTATAAACACATTTCACATTCGTTGATGTAATACTTTACGATGTTTTTCAAGACAACGCAAATAAAAAATCTCTTTCATAAATATTTATCAAAATTAAAAAAAAAAAAAAAAGAGAAATTTAAAAGTGTGACTGTATATTTTACTCTGTCACTGAATAATAAAATATACATTTTAAGGGTCCTTGAAAATTTAATAAACCGTTTTATCAGAATCTTAAACCGCTATCTCATTAGAACGGTATTTTGTAAAAATAGGATATGTCCAAAACGTGATGTGTAACTTATATCGCTTCACTCTTTTAAGTTAAAACGTTTTTTTTTACTCAATAAATTAGGTGTTTTTTTTTTCTGTAAATGGAATCAAGTTCTTAACACATTTCCAATAAGTAATATTAGCTGTCTTTGCATTCTATCATTTTAGCCAAAGCTAATAACTCTATTCATCAAGTAGTAAATCAGGGCTGAATTGAAAATTCTAAGAAATCAGGAAAATGTTTTCAAAACTTCTGAAATGTCTAGATTTTTATGCAGTCTCGCAGTTCCTGTATTTTTATCCCAGTAAAATTTACTCTGTTTATT
This sequence comes from Stegodyphus dumicola, assembly GCF_044657685.1. Taxonomy (NCBI): domain Eukaryota; kingdom Metazoa; phylum Arthropoda; class Arachnida; order Araneae; family Eresidae; genus Stegodyphus; species Stegodyphus dumicola. The sequence goes on along the minus strand of NC_140772.1, from coordinate 189,374,786 downwards.
ATAAATAAAACCTGCCAAGACCTTTGACCACCTTTCGAGAAAAGTGGAACAGTATATTTAATAGTTTTGATTGTTAACTTGCCTCAAGGAAACATTTAAATTAATTCCAGCAAATCGAGGAAAGTGTAGTACAGCAAAGTATGTGTAAAATTTAATAGGCCGTGTTAGAAAGTCGTGTGTTGTCCACGTAAGTTTCCTTTATGATGTATTTTCGTGCAACATATTACTTCTGATTTATGCAGAGAGGTCGTGGCACGTTTTGACATCGCCGGCATATATTTAGATACTAAACAATCTAAAATTTATTCACCGAACCAAATTCTGAAGGCTTGGACTTACGCTAAATTTATGGGTTATTTTGTCATCGGCTGTTTGGTCCTAGACGTTTTTATCGGGAGATATTTAGTTTGGCCTTTATATTTTGGGCTACTTTGCCATTTCTAAAAGTGGTTAATTAGGATATCTTCGAAGGGCATCCGTGAAACTTGTTCCAGATTCATTTTAAGTAAATTTCTATTTGACTTCGGAGTTCAAATGTATTTTTTTCCGTAAACGGTCAACAGTTGGTTACTGACCAAATGATTCCCTTCTCGATCACAGGAAAATATTACAGAGCCCGTTCATAGAGATATATTTACAATTCATTTGCCATTATGTAACAAATTATCTAAACGGTGGCCGCAGTAGTTACAACTATATCTAAAGAAACCGTCTAGAGAAATAAAAATGTTGGCCATTAAAGTAAATAGAGCAAAAATCCAGCATTTGATATAATTTCCAAAAGAAAGTCTACAGACGACGTGGAGAGGTCAAAGAGAACATGAAAGGCTCCAAACGAGGTTCAAGGATTCAGAGAGAAGAGCAAGTACTTAGCAGACGTCAAAACCACTCAAATCAAGGCCAAGGAAGCTTCAAGTACAAGGCCAAAGAAAGGCGAAAAGCCCACAAAGCAACAGTGCCATGAAGAACCCGTAGGTATAGGACAGTTGGACAGTTGAACAAAATTCTGCTATGAAATGAACTCTTGAAATTAAAGAAGTATGATGCAAATTTAAAACATCACGCATCTATGAAAGGAAGAAGAATTTTAGCCGAGATGGTGGGATGTGGCTGTCGCAAAAAATTTTCATTCTATTTAGTGCCAGCACCTTTGTATTATACTCATGGAATTTGTTATTACTCGTGATTTCATAATTGGTTTACTTGTTGATGACATTCTACTTTGGTGTAGTTGTCCAAACATTGACAATAACGAGTCCAGTATAAGCAATTTAAGGTTGCAAGTTCAGGATTTTCCGGGTAATCACAAGTTCAGTTTTAATCCTCTTAACTCTATTACTGGGTTGTTTATAACAAAAACACGTCTATATTTTTAGAGTACGACACATTTCCTTAAATGGTCACATGTTACAAGCCGACAGGAATTCCAAAATCCTTCGTTTTGCCCTTGACTCTGAAATCGCGTGTTATAAGCCAATTGATCGACTTTTATGTAAGGCTAGAAAGGGAGTAAAACTAAAAAGCGCTAGAAAGGGATAAAAACTTGTTCTAGATCATTAATGTGTTGTTCCAACGTACTACTCGTTATAATTATATTATCTAGATAAACTAAAGTTGATTTTCCTAGGACAGGCTTTAGAACAATGTCCATAGCTCTCTGGAATGTTGATGGGGCCCCACACAACCCAAAGAGAATGCGTAAAAATTCATAAGTGCCCGATTTTGTTATAAACGCGGTTTTATGTACGTCTTCGGTTCTCATAGCTATTTGATAGTAGCCAGACGTTAAGTCCAAAGTAGACATGTATCTTGTCGATTTGATCTGTCTAATGATTTCCTCTCTAACCGGCTAAGGGTAAACTGGAAATTTAGTAATACTATTTAGTTTTCTGTAATCGATAGCAAACCTGCAAGCCCTTTTAGCCGAAGGAGGAAACTCGTTCTTTTTCCTACATACTACGACTGGACTCGCGTACTCACTATTTATGGGCGTTATTATTTTATTCTTTAACATCTCCTGAATATGTTCTTCGATTATTACGTCTTTTTGTTTGTCGACCGATAAGGTTTAGTCCTACAAGATTTTTCGGCAGTTACTTGTATCTTATGCGTAACTATCTGACAATTTCCCGGTTTTTCTGAAAACAAATTAGAAGAATTACTCACCACTTGCTGTATTGCTTACCTTTCATGGTCATTCAGATGGCTAAGGTCCACTTGCGGTGTCTCCACAGGTTCCACCACCCTCTGGTCCATCTCCAGCACCACGGAACTGTATTGAAAATTCAATTTGGGTCTCGCGGCCCTTAAAAACTCCATACCTAAAATAAGAGAATTTTGCAGATTTTTCACTACAAAAATTAATACTTTGAGGCTTTCCTCTTTTACCTGTATGTTTAATGATAATTTCCCGATGCAGTGACATGTTTTTCCTTGCGCCGCTATAATTTCCGTATTTTTGGTTTTAAATAATCGTACCCTATAAAATTTTTTTTTGAAGAAATCTTCGCTCATAAAATTTCCTTCTGCTCCTGTATCGATGAGGGCTTCTACTGGTACATCGCCAACCAGGACTTGTATAATTGGTAGATGTGAGTTTTTTACGATGACCGTATTTAAATGTCTTTTTGAGGGTTTTTTTAAAACTTCCGGGGTCTGGACCCTCCATTTCACAGGCCCCTCTACTGGTTTAAAGCTTTCCTTTCAAGTTGTGCCTTCTGGGTACGCGGATGTTTATCTTCGAATTTTCGTTTTGGGCCTTGACCTTCTAGTTTCGATGAGTTAGTTTGATAGCTCTTTCCCCCATAAGAGCGATTTCCATTTCTGGTTTCCTGATTTAAAGATTTCCTTCGGGTACTTTGAGAATACGTTGCCCCTCTAGCTTTTTCCGCTACTCTGCGATTTTGAAACTTCACCGCCAATTCGAAGAGCTCCTGCAATGTGCTTGGGTTTCTAATTTCGAAGTAGTCTTGAACAGCGGGTAACAATCTTGGTAAGATTATTTCAATAATTTCCGCATCGGGTGTCTTTCCATACAGCATATCCGTCAGCTTAATTTTTCGTAGAATAAAGTCCGTCAAATCTTCTATATCCCGTTGATAGAAACTATATAGTTCGGCTTCCAGCCTTGCTCGATCTTTCACTATGGGGAAGGCCTTTACTAACGATTTTTTGAAATTTTCAAATGTATATGTCTGGCTTCCAAATTCCCCTAATAAAAATTTGCCTATATTTTTCCACCATAGCGCGGCCTGTCCTCTTAGTGCGGATGTGGCGATGGCAAATTTTTGTCTTTCAGGAACAGGGTAGAGCTAAAAGTGGTTTTCTAGACCTTCTAGAAATACCGCCACCGAATTTTTTCCGTCGAAATGGACGTTTGGCTTGATTGACGCTCTCAAAGTCTGTACCAGGTATCCAAATCCTTCCAATTGGCTTGTCATTTCTTGGTGTTGTCCAGCGGCTTCCATCCAATTTTCGGCCATTTCAGTTCAATAAGTGTTCGGGCGCCAATGTAGCGTTGCGCGCCTCCAACTTGCACGCAACCAAGAGGTGACTGTGGAAACTGGATAAAAGACAGAGTCTTGTTTATGGTTTAAGTCCCTTTTTATTCAACGTAATAAATTACAAGTGCGTGCTCTTGACGCTCACAAACTGCGCCAACTCGGCGGTCAAATAAAAATAATAACCTGAAAAGAAACTAAAGACAAGACTCTAACTACAAGGCTCTCTAAAAGTAACTAACCTCACCGCGTTTTACAATACCGCTGCTAATTCAGCAAACTTGAAGATCACGTTGAACGATTAACAATACTTCCAGGCAAGCACACAGGCCGAAACACGGGGTTCTTCAATTTCTGGCTAACTACCTCCGCGCTCGTGAAGTAAGAACAGCACACCTCGAACTCGTTTCCTTTCTATTTAACTCAGAATACTTCCGCTGATGATTTGAATCCTTGCGCGTTCTACTAAAATTTACATACTCTGGCATTGGCAGTTCCAGGGGAAAGTAAGGCTTGACAGGAAAGATAGTTTAAACTTAAAATAAATGTTAGTTAAAATAAATATAAACCCTACATTTGCCGCTGCCAGAATTTGGAAAACTTGGAAGCAGGTCCTACAAACGACCTGTTGTAAGTTTCTATAATTCTGAACTAACTCTAGAGAACCTCGTTTACACAAAAAAAATCTTATGTAACAAATTGTATACTAAATTTCTGTGTATATATATAACTCTCTCTTCTTACAGCAACTTTTCCTGGACTTCATCAATCAATCTTGGTCTTTTCCTTCCAGCATCTGGAAGGAATATGTGTCAGTATCTTTCTAAATACATTATAATTTACACTTTCTTGACACAATAAATTTTTGTTTTTAAACGATTCGTTTTCCTTAGTTATTGCTTAATTCACATTCATTCAATTTTTCAAGCATTAATTTCACTTTACCCTGGCTCTCCACCATGTGTGGTGTCAAACGGGAATATTCGTGTTTTAGTCTTACAACACTTCCCCTAACCACCATGATTTGTTAGAATTTAAGGACTAAATAGACATACCTTACTCGACATTCTACAACTCAATGAGCTACTTAAACATTCTTAAAAATTCAAGTGTAGGTGGAGAACCCTACAAAACACATTCATTCTAACTTCCCCCTCATTCATCTTTAAACATGCAGGCTTTCGCTCTAAAGCATGACTTTATCTACAGTTTAATACCTAAATTTTGAATTCATTCCTTTTGAGCATTTTACTTTTAGCATCTAAAATTTTATGCTTCTAGACTAAATTCTACTTTTACATAACATTTAAGTATTTACGTACATTTACAAAATTTTAATACATATGATTTTTACAATTTACCATAAAATGAATAAGAGAAATAAATTTTTACTTTACTCATTCTTCGCCAAGCTGGCGGCACTGAAACTAAAATTCTTATTAATACAAGAATACGAAGTTATTTTTATCTTCGGCCAAATTTTGGCTTTAACATAACAGAATTAGTCTTTCGACCAACAGAAAATGCTTATTCTTAGCTTTTATACTTAAAGAATATAATACTTTTGCCTTAAAGTAAAACAAAAAGTTAAGTAAGCTAAAGTAAAACAAAACTAAGTCTCAACCGAGACATATTGACTTTCGTCAAAACATAGAACTTCGTACTTATGCATAACATTTTGGAACAAAAGACAAAAAAAGAATTATAGAAGATTTTAACTTATCTTTGAGTTTTCGATGCTTGAAACTCCGTCATTCTTTTCTGGCAATATTGTTCCCAAGTTATAGGTTTCATGGACGTCAATCTTCTCCTTACTGACCTCCGAGTGTCGTCCACATTAGTTTTTCTTTTGCGTCCTCTGCATGCTGGCCTCTTGGCGAAGTAATCGTCAGGCTGTTGTCGTTTCCGTTTTTCCATGATACGGCTGGTCTTGACGTCCTCCGGCCTGGAGTCCTTCTTGAATTTCTTCTGTTGTTCCTGGTATTTTTGTTCCTCCTGTTGCCGTTTCAGTTTCCGGAACGGCGGCCTTGCTGGCACCTGACTCTCTGGCCCTGGACGCGTTCTCCTTGATGTATAATTTCTCCTGCGATTCGTTGTATGTGGTGTTTTGCTCTTTACCACGGTTTCTTTACGCGGTGCATCTGCCTTCTTGTTTTTCTTAAATGCTGGAGTTTGAAAGTTTTTATTTTTTCTTTTTGGTACCGTCGTCCGGGTTGTAGAAGGGCTAGGTCTCTCTTCAGTTCTCTGCTTCTTGGGTGGTGGAACAGTTGTTGTTATCTCTGGACCTTCTACTTCGCTTAGACTTGAGTCCTGCAAGAAACTTTTAAGGATTTCAAATCATTTGGATTATAGTATTTTTTCACCTGGTCGGGACTTGCTTTACAGATCTCCCCTCTCTCGTTCTTAAGGTATAATACGACACCTTTGATTTTCTGAATTACATAGGGGCCTTCAAATTTTGGAGCTAGCTTTGCCGTAAAATTGTCTGGGGCACTTGATAAAGAAAATTTCCGCTGCAATACTTTATCCCCAACTTTAAAATCTGCTTCACGGCGTTTTCTATCATAATATGCTTTTGCTTATTTCTTGCCGTATCCGAGCTTTTAAGCGCCTGATCAATAAGTTTTTGCACATCTTTCTGTTTAAACTCTTGCTCTCTTTGTTGCACAAAGAATAATTTATCTAAAGGCGTAATTAATTTTCTGCCTAAAAATAATTCTGCTGGGGTTTTTCCCGTAGTATCGTGATTTGCCGTTCTTAAAGCATAAGCTAATTCATTTATGTAGCCATCCCAGCGCTTGTGATGTGTGCTCACGTAACTGCGAATTATTTTACTATGTTTTTATTCACTCTTTCTGCTATGTTTGCCTGTGGTCTATACGGAACCATTTTGATATGGCGTATGCCAAGTCCATTGCATATGTTTTCAAATATTTGACTAATGAATTGTTTTCCGTTATCGCTAATGACTTTTATCGGTGCACCGTATTTTAAAATGTATCTGTGTAAGAATACATCTGCGACTGTTTTGGCTGACGCGCGTTTAAGTGGAACAATTTCTGTCCATTTTGAAAAATGATCTACTATTACTAAAAGAAAACGATTTTTATTTAACTCGCTCTCGGGGAAGGGACCAAGAAGATCTATGCCTAAAATTTCATTCGGAAATGTAGCGCGAATGCTATTTAAGTACCCGGCCGGGCTGTAATTAATATCATTTATTAACTGACATTGATTGCAGGACCTGACATACGCCGTTACTATTTTGTATAATTGCGGGAAATATACCGCCTCGCGTACCCTTTTTAAAGTCTTTCTGACCCCTAAATGACCCGCTGTTTTCGCGTCGTATAATTCCTTCAAAATGCTTAATCGAAGCGAGGCTGGGATGACTGGTTTGTATTCAAGATTTTCGTTTGTTGTTTTCGTATAAAATAATAAATTATCTATTATTTCATAATTTTCTGCTCTATTTCTTATCGCATCGATATCTGTGTGCTCAAAGCTTTCGGGGTCTTTCAAATATGCATAGATATTTCCAAATTCAGGATCAGCTTTCAGTTCAGTGATAATCGTATCTCTAGAATTTAAAATTTTTGAAGTCAACACAGCGCATTTAAGTTCATTTCCTTCATCGTCCAGTTTTATACGAGAAAGTGCGTCAGCTACATTGTTTTCATTACCCGGTTTATATTTTATTCTGATATTATATTCTTGGAGTTTTAAAGCCCATCTTATTAACCTGGGCGTTAGGTTTTTCCCCGAGTAAAGTCTACCAACAGCCGCATGATCCGAAAAGACTGTTACTGGCGCTTTGCCGAAATAAACTCGAAATTTTTGTACAGCCATTAATACGGCAAATGTTTCTCTTTCTTTAGCTGTATAATTCCTTTGTGTGTGATTCAATGTTTTACTAAAAAATGCCAGAGGATGGCTATTTTGCATAAGAACCGCACCCACCGCATAGTCTGACGCATCTGCTGCAATTTCCAGGTTTTCGTCCCGCTCCGGGAATTTTAAAACAGGGGCATTGCTGAGCACTTCTTTTAATCTTTCAAAAAGCTGTGTTTGCTTCCGCTGTCCACGTTAATTTACCTTTCTTTCTTTTGATTACTAAGAGTGGTTCAACAATATTAGCGAAATCTTTTATGAAAGACCGATAGTAAGAACATAACCCAAGGAAAGAAGAAAGTTTCTTGGCGGTGTTGGGCGGTGGGAAATTCTTGATGGCTTTTATTTTTGAATCTTGCGTTTCTATACCCTTTTGCGAAATTTTATAACCGAGATATTTAAGTTCTTTAGTTGCGAACTTGCATTTTGAGGCGTTAATTGTAAGACCGGCCTCTTTTAATAATTTAAAAACTTGTTCTTGATCATTAATGTGTTGTTCCAACGTACTACTCGTTATAATTATATCATCTAGATAAATTAAAGTTGATTTTCCTAGGACAGGCTTTAGAACAATGTCCATAGCTCTCTGGAATGTTGATGGGGCCCCACACAACCCAAAGGGCATGCGTAAAAATTCATAAGTGCCCGATTTTGTTATAAACGCGGTTTTATGTACGTCTTCGGGTCTCATAGCTATTTGATAGTAGCCAGACGTTAAGTCCAAAGTAGACATGTATCTTGTCGATTTGATTTGTCTAATGATTTCCCCTCTAACCGGCTAAGGGTAAACTGGAAATTTAGTAATACTATTTAGTTTTCTGTAATCGATAGCAAACCTCCAAGCCCTTTTATCCGAAGGAGGAAACTCGTTCTTTTTCCTACATAGTACGACTGGACTGGCGTACTCACTATTTATGGGCGTTATTATTTTATTCTTTAACATCTCCTGAATATGTTCTTCGATGATTACGTCTTTTTGTTTGTCGACCGATAAGGTTTAGTCCTACAAGGTTTTTCGGCAGTTACTTGTATCTTATGCGTAACTATCTGACAATTTCCCGGTTTTTCTGAAAACAAATTAGAAAAATTACTCACCACTTGCTGTATTGCTTGCCTTTCATGGTCATTCAGATGGCTACGGTCAACTTGCGGTGTCTCCACAGGTTCCACCACCCTCTGGTCCATCTCCAGCACCACGGAACTGTATTGAAAATTCAATTTGGCCCTCGCGGTCCTTAAAAACTCCATACCTAAAATAAGAGAATTTTGCAGATTTTTCACTAAAAAAATTAATACTTTGAGGCTTTCCTCTTTTACCTGTATGTTTAATGATAATTTCCCGATGCAGTGACATGTTTTTCCTTGCGCCGCTATAATTTCCGTATTTTTGGTTTTAAATAATCGTACCCTATAAAAATTCTTTTTGAAGAAATCTTCGCTCATAAAATTTCCTTCTGCTCCTGTATCGATGAGGGCTTCTACTGGTACATCGCCAACCAGGACTTGTATAATTGGTAGATGTGAGTTTTTTACGATGACCGTATTTAAATGTCTTTTTGAGGGTTTTTTTAAAACTTCCGGGGTCTGGACCCTCCCTTTCACAGGCCCCTCTACTCGTTTAAAGCTTTCCTTTCAAGTTGTGCCTTCTGGGTACGCGGATGTTTATCTTCGAATTTTCGTTTTGGGCCTTGACGTTCTAGTTTCGATGAGTTAGCTTGATAGCTCTTTCCCCCATAAGAGCGATTTCCATTTCTGGTTTCCTCATTTAAAGATTTCCTTCGGGTAATTTGAGAATACGTTGCCCCTCTAGCTTTTCCCGCTATTCTGCGATTTTGAAACTTCACCGCCAATTCGAAGAGTTCTTGCAATGTGCTTGGGTTTCTAATTTCGAAGTAGTCTTGAACAGCGGGTAACAATCTTGGTAAGATTATTTCAATAATTTCCGCATCGGGTTTCTTTCCATACAGCATATCTGTCAGCTTAATTTTTCGTAGAATAAAGTCCGTCAAATCTTCTATATCCCGTTGATAGAAACTATATAGTTCGGCTTCCAGCCTTGCTCGATCTTTCACTATGGGGAAGGCCTTTACTAACGATTTTTTGAAATTATCAAATGTATATGTCTGGCTTGCAAATTCCCCTAATAAAAATTTGCCTATATTTTTCCACCATAGCGCGGCCTGTCCTCTTAGTGCGGATGTGGCGATGGCAAATTTTTGTCTTTCAGGAACAGGGTAGAGCTAAAAGTGGTTTTCTAGACCTTCTAGAAATACCGCCACCGAATTTTTTCCGTCGAAATGGACGTTTGGCTTGATTGACGCTCTCAAAATCTGGACCAGGTATCCAAATCCTTCCAATTGGCTTGTCATTTCTTGGTGTTGTCCAGCGGCTTCCATCCAATTTTCGGCCATTTCAGTTCGATAAGTGTTCGGGCGCCAATGTAGCGTTGCGCGCCTCCAACTTGCACGCAACCAAGAGGTGACTGTGGAAACTGGATAAAAGACAGAGTCTTGTTTATGGTTTAAGTCCCTTTTTATTCAACGTAATAAATTACAATTGCGTGCTCTTGACGCTTACAGACGGTGCCAACTCGGCAGTCAAATAAAAATAATAACCTGAAAAGAAACTAAAGACAAGACTCTAACTACAAGGCTCTCTAAAAGTAACTAACCTCACCGCGTTTTACAATACCGCTGCTAATTCAGCAAACTTGAAGATCACGTTGAACGATTAACAATACTTCCAGGCAAGCACACAGGCCGAAACGCGGGGTTCTTCAATTTCTGGCTAACTACCTCCGCGCTCCTGAAGTAAGAACAGCACACCTCGAACTCGTTTCCTTTCTATTTAACTCAGAATACAAGAAAGATAGTTTAAACTTAAAATAAATGTTAGTTAAAATAAATATAAACCCTACAAGTGTGACTGTATATTTTACTCTGTCACTGAATAATAAAATATATATTTTAAGGCTCCTTGAAAATTTAATAAACCGTTTTATCAGAATCTTAAACAGCTATCTCATTAGAACGGTATTTTGAAAAAATAGGATATGTCCAAAGCGTGATGTGTAACGTATATCGCTTCACTCTTTTAAGTTAAAACGTTTTTTTTTTACTCAATAAATTAGATTTTTTTTTTTTTTTTTTTTTTTTTTTTTTTTTGTAAATGGAATAAAATTCTTAACACATTTCCAATAAGTAATATTAGCTGTCTTTGCATTCTATCATTTTACCCAAAGCTAATAACTCTATTCATCAATTAGTAAATCAGGGCTGAATTGAAAATTCTAAGAAATCAGGAAAATGTTTTCAAAACTGCCGAAATGTCTAGATTTTTGTGCAGTCTCGCAGTACCTGTATTTTTATCCCAGGGAAATTTACTCTGTTTATTATAAATAAAAACTGCCAAGACCTTTGACCACCTTGCGAGAAAAGTGGAACAGTGTGAACATCTATGAAAGGAAGAAGAATTTTAGCCGAAATGGTGGGATGTAGTTGTCGCAAAAAATTTTCATTCAATTTAGTGCCAGCACCTTTGTATTATACTCATGCAGTTTGTTATTACTCGTGATTTCATAATTGGTTTACTTGCTGACGACATTCTACTTTGGTGTAGTTGTCCAAACATTGACAATAACGAGTCCGGTATAAGCAATTTACTGTTGCAAATTCAGGATTTCCCGGGTAATCACAAGTTCAGTTTTAATCCTCTTAACTCTATTACTGGGTTGTTTATAACAAAAACACGTCTATATTGTTAGAGTCCGATACATTTCCTTAAATGGTCACATCTTACAAGCCGACAGGAATTCCAAAATCCTTCGTTTTGCCCTTGACTCTGAAATCGCGTGTTATAAGCCCATTGATCGACTTTTATGTAAGGCTAGAAAGGGAGTAAATATTTTGAACGTTACGTCCGGCTGCAACTGACGACAAGATTTTTGTAAGGATCCTAAATTTTACTAACGTTTATTTTATTTTAAATCTTTACTATCACTTCTTAGTTTCTACTTCCGGCCAGAATTTAAAGCTTTAACTTATTTATGCAAATTTGTCTTGCTAACGCCAAGTACTTAAGTTGTGGTTTTTTGCCAAGCAAGACAGAGGAAGTAGTTATTAGAAGCAGGCCGCTTGCCATAGTAGTTTTACTCGTTTTCTGGTTGCCTTCAAGGCCAGAGATTTAATCCTCTTGATAATTTTAAACATATCGTAGTTTTAGCAGCTCTCTGTACTACATACGGCTTTTTGTTAATTAACGGCCAATCTTGGAGTTAAGCACTTGTTTATTAATCCAAAGTTAGTTTAGTTAGAGTTTTAGTTAATATTTTTATATTCTTACGTTCAGACCACAAGTGGTTGGTCTCTGTATTCCGAAGTCCGGAAATCTCTGTAAAGATAGAAAAAATAAAGGGTTTCGTATACCCTTCCTGTGTGCATAGTCTACTTCACAATTTATTGAACATACCTTTAGTGAGCTCCCTGTTCCGAGTCAGGACAGTTAATGTTTCCAAAGCAAGTAAAGAGGAACACAAGTCCTGATATCCTAAGGAGAACGTATCAGTCTTATAACACCGATTGTCTAATATGGTTATAAAATCCTACACGTAGGCAGGAATAAAATTTTTCAAAAATTGGAAACGTTAGTTTTTGTGAAGAAGATCATACTCCAAACAGTTTGAATGATAGGAGAAGAAATCAAAGATGAAAAAGAGCAGTGCCCTGAGAAATTCTAAAAAATTGGATGTATGGCAGTCTTCTGTTGAATTTAATTCTTTAACACCTCTCACATCTCTTACAGACTCATTGCCTAGTGTGTTTCTTCAGACAGGGTTCGTAACTAATATACCCTCTTAACGTCTTGAATACTTAAACCTGCAATCGCTAATAGAATACATTTTGAGGCTGTTAGGATATATACAGATCACAGTAAAAATAAACATGAACAGACTAGTAACGGTTATTTTATTAAATTTTCGCGGACAGGTAATATCTCTCAAGGGCGGAAATAACAAATTCTGTTTCGTTTTCAGATGTGAATTGATAGCTGTTAATATGGGTCTGGATTGTGTTTTAGACCGACAGTTATCTAGGGAAATGTGGACAGCCGAAGTGTAATCTAATACCTACATAGTTGGAAAAGTATTAGAGCGTTGAAATGATTTAGAGGTATCGAAAAGTCAAGATTTTGTCGCATTCCATATTCCTCCATCTACAGTGGTTTTCATCTCATGTAAATCTGTAATATAACAATATAGCTCTTAGACTAGAAACGGAGGGGACTTTCAAGCCTCAGGTTTATGCTGAAGGTATGACATGCCTTGAACTATGCTTTAAAGGACATACTTTAATTAAGAATTCTTCCAGACAAATTCCGACAGACTCATGGTATCGTAATGCAGGTCCTGGTACTGTTCTTGGTTTCACCTGCGAGAGGTAGGATAAAACAGCTCTTACTTGGTTGTTTTCAGGGTATTTTCTTAGCCTGATGCGTCAAATGTAGAAAATCAGCAAGCTACTGCCTAAGGTCCCTTTAGTGGTACTGCATTGGTGCGTGAAGATCTGCTCAAGAGACATAAATTTGTGTTGGAAGTTATGAAGGCATATGAACTCAGGGATTTGAACTTGTTCAGATAAGAGGGATTAGTAGAAAGAAGAAGAATAACGCAATAGTTTCCCAAGAATAGTTCCATAGCTCCACACAACACAGAAAGATAGCGAAAATCGGCGGCAAAGAAGAATATGCCTGGACAGGCCCAGTAGGATCAGCATTCGCGAAAAAGTTGTAGGATGAACACGATATTTTTTCCAACGTGGAATGTAGTTGTGGAGAAGAGAATGAATGATTCTCAGATAATAAAACATGAGTGGCAGTTTGATTTATTTGAAAATAATGGCAGTAATGAGACCTATTTTCTAAATCCTAAAATTCAAATGCCAGTGATATACAGAGAAAGAACTAGAGGTGCATGTCTTTCTTTTGCTTTAACCCTCTGAGCGTTATGACCGGGTTTAGGCGGTCAAGACGGCCTACCTTGAAAACGTTACGGACGCTTCTAGTCTGTCACTGGAAAAGTGTTCGAAAGCTTTATGACCGCCTTAAAGCGGCCGTGCAGATGTCTCCTGCCCCCCTTATTTCTGGAACCCTGGAGATCTCTAAATGACAGTTCTCAGTAGGAGGCAAAGAGGGTTGCTCTTTTTCGTTTTAGACTGATATGTTTAATCGCCAAGAAAACGCTTGAGCATGTAGTGGTTTATAAAAACAAACAAACGCGGACATTCTTCGAGAAATAAAAAGTAGCATGTAAGCATGTTTTTTCAATACTCTCTTTAAACAGATAACATTTTCATAAAATATCCTTTAGTTTTTAAATTGAATGTTCAGAAATATGCGAAATGCTCGTGAATTCAATTAAAAAATAGCATTAGGAAATATTTAAACAAATTTGCTTATGGATATATAGCTACATAATTAAAACCGATAAGTTTTAAATTTTAATTATTCGAGCGAAACGAAACGCTTTTAATTACTGCATTTAATATGAATTATATATAATTACATGTAAAGAATAACATAATTAAGCAATAATTCAAATAAAAATTAGCCATCAACAGTAATTTATAATAAGCGTATTTTGAACGGGTTTATGAAGCATAATCTAATTTGATAGTAAAAATAATAATGGCGAATTATTTATTCATTTTTGAACAATATTCGTGGCTTATACTGGTTTGATGAAGTTCTGTTCAAATTCATTTCAAATCTTTTTATGTACATTGATTTCAATGCGATTTTCATTAGAAAAAAATTCAATGAGTTTGATTTTCTTACCTAATTGTAATTACATTGTTCAACGCAAAATAACTACAAGCAGAAAGGCAAAGGTGTGTTAAAATTTCTGTATTTTGCTATATAAATTATTAAAATAACCAACCTATAGCCTAACAACTGAATGTCCGAAATATAACCCGCAACTTTTCTAAAAGTAACAAATTTGAGTTAAAAACAACCGCAGTAAATAAATAAAACGAAATACTATTAAGAAAAGAAGCACGAAAATTTATTTTTTTATATTTACTTACTTTATTTTTAGTTCAAAGGGGCAATTTGCCCTGAAGGACTTTTTAATTTCGCTTTGGCATTTTTCATTGAAAACTATAAACGGCGAATCACTTTTCAAATTGTTGCCACTAAATATTATCGCTCTGTATTATACTTAAAGAAATTAAATATTGAAGAATCTGCATGAATGTACGCATGTTTCTCGCATTGTGATAAAACAACGGTACCTAGAGCTATCAAATTTTAAATAACGTAATCTTCCATACAATATGGGCATGTGGAAGCCCTAATTTGAATTTGAAATTTGTTTTATTATCGATTTCATATTTTATAACACTTCAACGAATTTTTGATTAAAAAACTATACGATTTCAAAGCGAGTAATGTCAACACCGTACGAAAAAAATCCTATTTTTATCTCCAGCGCGAAAGACTCTAAGATACGGTCATTTTAAAATAATTTTGAGATATTGCTGTTGAACTGAACTTTATGGTTTGAGTACGTAGAACATGATATTTAATGAGGTAACACACAAAACGTTAAAAACGCTCCTTTGGACGTAGTTTAAAATCTGAAACCTTTCATATTTTTATTTATTAGTCTAAAGGGACGTATTAGTATTTAAAACAATAGTCCGTGAGAGACTGTTTTAAATACTAATACAGTTTTCGTTTTTGCGATTTTGCGTTGAATCATTAGAAAAAGGCGAATCACTTTTCAGACTGTTGCCACCAAATGTTATTAGTCCCGCATTACATTTGAAGTAATTAAATAATGAAAATCTGCGTAAATGTATGTATATTTCTCGCATTGTGATAAAAAAAAAAGGTTTGAAAAAAGGCCATCCAAGTTTGAATGACGTAATCCTCCTACGAATATGGGCATGTGGAAGACCAAATTTGAAATTTGGAATTTGTTTTATTATCTATTTCATATTTCGTGAAACTTTAACGAATTTTTGAGTAACAATCTCAAAGATTTCAAACCAAGCAATAGCAACACTCTACGGGGGTGGAAACCTTTTTATCTCTAGCGCGCGGAATTGTGTACCGGAAATTCTAAATATATGCTCATTTTAAAATTATCGACATTGCTATTGAACTGAATTTTATGGTGTAAGTGCAAAGAACATTGTATTTAATAAATAAAGGTAGCACACAAAACGTTAAAGAAATGTCCTTTTGGACGTATTTTTTTTTTAAATTTTTTTATTTTTATTGTTTTTTGAATATATGTTGTTGGCGAATGACGCAGTAGTCGTGTATAATCTGAATATATAATAATTATTTGTGCTATTTTTTATTTAAAATGCATAGAATTCTCTAAAATAGTAGCATTCTTAGATTGAATATTGTCTAAGCAGGTGCAATGATATTTTAACTTCATTACCATATCAAATACAGTTTCTTTTCAATTTAAAAACTTCGGTCTGAAGCACCTTTTTGAATCATAGTATGAGTTTTAATAAAATTTGTAGTAGTCCGAATTTTTAAAAGTATTTAGAATTACTGAAATAAAAAAAGCTAACCTTTTTAGAATTTCTTTATCAAAGTATTACATCTTAGGCCAGCAAGACTTGATTAGTAAAATCTGGGAAAGGATCTATGATTGTTTAGTAAGAAGTAAAAAAAAAGTACTCTAGGTCTAAGCAGTAAAAAAAAGCGTGTCCCTCTATAGAAAATTGTCACGTATGTTAGAAAAGATTTTGCAAGACATTAATATTTTAGCTTAAACATGATTTTTTTTAAAATTTAGTCTCTTGTTTTGGAGATGGTGTTCAAGCATTTTACCATAATTTTATTTTCACATGTGCAGAATTTTTATATTTTTTATTGATTGCTGTATTTTTAACTTCCATAGCATAAATTAAAGAAATACACATAGCAACTTCAGCCATAAACAGATGACTTAAGAGAAATTTGTTTTGACATATTATGTGAAAGACTAAATAAATATTAAATGTTTTTGCATTTATGTTACATGACAGTAATTAGAAAACAATAACTGTAGATGCGCAAAAAAACCTGTACTTATAACCGTCTGCATTTTTAAAGAAAGTACAAAATAGTTCAGAATAGCAGATGGCTTTCAGATCATTCAGTAATGTCATCGTAAGTATATTCTCTTCACGTTTCGGAAGAACTGCAGTAGTTCAGATTTGTCGTAAAAGACTAATTACACCCCTGGGGATTGGCGTACTTAGGGAACGGAAAAACAAACTTTGAAACATACTCATAAAAAGTCCTACCTTTTCTTCGACAGATAAATGACAGATGTGATATTTGAACACATGCTTTCAATCAGTTGTTTTCTTCTAACAAAGCGTCTTGCGCGGCTAGCAGGATCCTAGCAAAGTCTTGTAATAATCTCTTGTTTTAAATATGCTGTGTTCGAACTCAGACTCAAAGACAGGCATTTAAAGATTTTATTAATGCTTTCTTTTACATTCGGCGATTCAATATTTATTAAAATAAACACATAAATAAACTTGCATAGCAGATCAAAATTATGTTGCTGTGGAAATGTTTCATCAACAGTTATTAGTAGTTATAACAGCATAACTAAATAAGCCCATTTCGAAATATGGATGATATTGCATTCATTATTTTTAATCTGAAACAATATAATGTTGTTATTACTAGATAAAATGGCTTAAAATAAGCTGACACATTATAAGAAAATTTTTTAAAATGAAAATTGGATTCACTTTCTTTCACATAATTTATGACCAGTTCTTCCAAAATATTTTAAAGCTTACTTTACTACATAATAGAAATGTCTCCACTTTTGTTGTTTTTAGTTAGTTAGCAATTTTAATTGGGGCTGTTGTATAAGAAGGCTATTTATCGTTGTTGTTGTGTTACAGTATTTATTTTATTGTATAATGCAAATTTTGATCAATTGGTTAATTTTATAATGTATAGAGGAACTTCAAAAAGAAAAAAAGTAATTTCCACCGTTATAATATGTCCTTAAATGGTTCCCCCAATAAAAACATAGTTAACTAAGTAGTATACTACAATATATTAATTAATTTACTAACCAAATAGCAAAAACATTTCAAATTCGAAATCCATCTTTTTACTAAGTACTTTTTGCAAAGTAACAAAAATTCTAATCCCTTTGCTGTTTAAGTTAAAGATAAACAAAAAATGTTGTTGTTTTTTTTTCCCATGAAATGCTAATTTTATGTTATTTGATAAAAACTGGGAAGTTCAAAATCAAAATCCTGGCGAAATACATATATTTATGAATGAACACAGCACACAAACATTTCTTCACCCTAAGCACGAACACAAATAATATTTTAAACAGCTTAAAATGAATCCAATTTCAAGGTATTTAATTTGTGATAGATAATGACAGCTGAAAACATTTTCCAATATTACAAGATAAAATAAGGTTATTTCTCACATAGTTTCACAAATAAACTCACAAAATAAAGAACGCTTTTTTAAATTTTTAATTTGCAGTATGTTAGATGCTTTATTGAAGAATTTGCAATAATATTGTTCTGATTTTCATTTTATCCAAGATTGCCATTATTTTTTCCTGATGAGCAACTTGCTAATTATTAGTCCAATGTAGAGCCCTTCTTCTGTTTTCTCATAAAATCGCCTTTTTAAATTTAGAGTTTAATTTAGCAGTGGTAAAATGTCTTTGTAAAGGATTCCCTAAAGAAATCTGCCTTGTATTTATGTTGCATTTAGGGATATTTTAAAAAACACACGCTGCTGATTGTTATTTTTAATAGGTGAACAAAAGAAATATATTTTTAAGAAAGAATATAACTTAACTGCAGCGCTATATCTTATTCCTAGATAGCGAAGCTTGATTACAAACTCAATTTTTAAAATACATTTAATTATATTTATGCTTTAAAAATGCCTTGTCTGGTAATTGTAAATGCATAAATCACTTGCTTTTTAAAACTAAGTGATTCACTCTAAGTTGAATAATTACAAATAGCATAATGTGAACGATTAATGAAGCTAGAACCGCCAGTTTATTCTTATGTAATTAATAAAAATTTCATTGTTTCAGCATCCTAGTATCTTTCTTGTTCCATACTAAAGCTCACATTTAAGCTTTAGAAAATAATCATATTTCTTTCAATTACCATCCCTCAGTGGAAACTGATGAATAATAGTTTTCACGCATAACAAAGGTGTTTACTGGGTATTCAGATAGAAAAAAAAGTTCTCGAAAAATCTGAGTTGTTAATATATTTTTGGATAACATCCTGAGTGGAATTCATTAATAATAGTAAAGCCATGAAACATGTAAACTCAAAACGTCCTTGGAAGGATCAAAATCATGATCGATTCAGTTATTTAAATAACGCAAAGCTGCGAGGGCTACCTGCCTATGAGGAAGGATGCCTTCGTGGAGGACATTCTGAGAGAAACTAGCATATTATACAGGGGGAAAACCACAAGAACCAAACATGCAGCCGGTCAGTTCGCTTGTGATCGAACCCAAAACAGGTCGAACTGCCAGTATTCAGAGGTGTATCTTAACAACTGATGAGGCTTGGATCACAATCATGAATCTTGAAACTTATTCATCTAGACGTGCTGTCAATTTACCTTACAAGGGCACCCCCCCCCAAAAAAAAGATCATTCCTTATATTCTCCTCCCTTAAGGACCGGGATTCGAACCACAGATCTTCCAATTTTACTAGCTGGATCTGCTACTACTTGCACCACCACAGGACGCAAGGTAAACCAGTAAGTCTTTATAAATGTACTAGCACGACGGCATTAATTATATGAATTGTTGGGCATTTTAACTTCGAAAATTAGAATAGTATTTGAAAATGAATATTATGTTGAATTATTTTTAAGTTTGTTTGTAAACTGATCGTTGCCTTTCCAATTCAAAAAAATTTCGAATCATATCTAGATGCTAGATACATCATTAAAACATTTACTTGATTTGGCCACCCACTTAACTTACACGTTGACCATTTAAATAGAGCTCTATCAATTGGCACATTCGCATCTCTTTTCTGTTTCGCATCTCTTTCTCGGAAACAAATATACATCTGTAGTAGATTAATGTATAGGTAGCAGACATTCTGTCACTGTCAGCCGAGCGGTAAAGTCGCTGAATAGTCGCAGAATACCGAGTTCTGACTTAAGTTCGATTCTAGGAGAACGGGCTGGCTGCATGGGCGTTTTCATAGTTTTCCGCATATATAACATATATACGAGCAGTTTTTTTAAAGAGTCCTGGGGCCCACCAGCGGCCGAGCGGTAAAGTCGCTGAACAACACTGGTAGTTCGGTCCGAGGTTCGAATCCCGCGAACGGGCTGGCTGCATGGCTGTTTACGTGGTTTTCACCATGTGTAACGTGTATACGAGCCAGTTTCCCTTAGAAAGTCCTCCACGAAGCCATCCTTCCCCTTAGGCAGATAGCCCTCGAGGCTTTGCCGTAATTAAATAACCTAACCTTTAAAAAATCCTCCACGAAGAGACCCTCCTCTTAGGCAGATAGCTCTAGCATGCTTTGATGTACTCAAATAAGCCAAAACATTCTGTTAGCGAAAAAGCAAGATTGCATTTATCGGAATAATTTATAATGCAAAAGTTTTACTTGTTACTAAGGAAAGAATTTATTTTTGTGTAAAATTCAGATTGCCTGAATTTTAACAATTCTCAGAAACGAAACACAAATAACAAGAAAAACAAGAAACTAAAAAAATATTTATAATTAATTAGGATATATAAACGATGTAATCATTAAGCATATTTTTAGTAAGAAAGAATATTTTGTAATAAATAAATGAAAAATATATTTAATATTAAAGAATCCTCTATATATCTCTACAAAGTATAAAAATTACAAATATTTTTCAAGGTGCATGTGTATATGTACCTGACAAAAAGATTTACATTGTTTATTATTCTAGCGATATTTTTAACCAGATGCATATTTTCCGTGAGGCATTTTCCGGAGATTTTTTTCACCGATATACATTTTCAGGATATTTTCTTGGCATTCGTTTTACTCACGTGGTTAGATTAAAGTGTTATTTTGTATGCTGTGAAACCTAACTAGAATTTATTTTCATTCCATAGTTGCTTCACATAAATTTTCGATTTCATGTAATATTCAGTTTCATAATGGCATTTTGAGATTTACTATACTTTTCAGTTCTTTTTTATTAAATGTCTTCTACAACTACTTTCAATAAAATACTGATATATAATAGGGAAATATAACATACACGCGCACTCATGCTCACAAACATACATCACCATATGTATACACAGTGTTTTGTTCTGTGTGTTTACATATATATATATATATAGTGGGGGAGTTGAAGATGCTAAATAACAATTCCAACGTTGTTTTCCACACCACAGAACATTTAATAAAGATAATCAGAAAAGGTACAAATTAGATTAAATACAAGTGCCGTTTGATACAAACAGGATTCTGTATAGTTTTACCAGTCTTATCACATAACCGATTAGTGCCTACTCGCACTTGCTGATGTATTATACAGTCAATTTACTACCTTCGCGTGGAAAACTACAGTTCCTTATTCTACACCTTAACGTGTAGACAGACATCTCACCACCTTCGCGTGGGATAGCAGAAGAGTCTCTGTCTTACTCCTATTTCACCTCGCTGCTGGCGCATCGGTGAGGCCGTCTGGTGGTTGTGTCGCACTTCCAGATACTACAGCTCGGCCATCTGACACTTTTTCGACCTCGAAAACACGGATCAGCAACACTGGAACATCAAGACAGCACCTGAAAATAAATTTAAAAAAAAAAAAAAAAAAAAAAAAAACAAGAAAGAAAGAAGTGTGGAAGAACCACACATAGTTTTAGACTTTCTATTTAAGTAGTTGCACCAAAAAGAATATTAATTCAACATCGAGGTCACAATCTTTTTATTAAATAAGAGCTTAAGTAAAATATTGTGCTGTTATCCCTATGGTAACTTGATCAAAGATCAAATAAATTGGGTCAATTTATTTAAAGAAATAAAATTAAAATAATAATTAATTAGCTGCCCCAGCTAAACTAAAGTAAAGTTCAATAGGGTCTTATCGTCTTTCTTAATAATAAATATCTTTTTATATTTAAGATAAATATAATTAAATAAATTAAAGAAAGAAATTAAGGTGTTAAATCTTTCATACAAGCCTAAAATTAAAAGGCAAATGATTATGCTACCTTAGCAGAGGAAACCTGCGGCTATTAAAAAATTCATTGAGCAGATCTTACTTATAATTATATTCTATAAGAAATGTTTTTGATAAACATTCACTTAATTTTGTTGAGTTTTTAAAAATTTATGTAAAATTTAAATAGAAGGTATTTAATTATAAAATTAGATAAGTTAATTTACTAATTTTTTTATTATAAAGATCTTAGAAAGACGGTATTATTTAAATATTTAGTAGGAGGAAGATGGTAGTTATAAAACTTTAAGGAAACTGTTATTCCTAAAATTAATAATAGAAGAATTATAAAAATATTCAATAAAAATTAACTTAAATTGAATATTTAAATTTTAATAGATTCATAAAACCAGATATAAAATTATTCGTAGGCGTTTAACTTCTAAAAGTTTCTTAAATTTAATTATGAAATATTAAGAATTAGGAAATATTAGATCATAATTTTTCGGGAAATTTAAAGATAAATAGGAGTATTTAAAAAATCCTGATACAAAAGGAACAAAAAATTTGTTTAGAAAAATTAAAAAATTTTCCTTTTCAGTAATAGATTAAAAATTTTTTTTAAAAATAATAAAATAAATATTTTTATAAAAAAATATAATTATAGAAGTTTATTATCCTCTTTTTAGTGTAAGTAAAATGCTATAAAGCTTTATAGTTCTCTTGATGCTCTTTCTAGAACATCAACTTTGTTACGACTTACCTTTTCTTAGGAAAAGGGTGACGGGCGATATGTGCACATTGTTTTCTATTTCACTTAGAAATATTATTATTAAATTACTATTAAATCCTTTTTCTTATTTTAATTTATAAAATATTCCTTAAATTTTATTTAAGGTAACCCATTTAATTTTAAATTTGGATTACACCTTGACCTGAATTTCTAGAATAATATTATGAATATATTATTTGAATTAATTCTATGTACGGTGGTATATAAATTTTTAAATAAAATAAGTGAAAATTATCGTGGATTATCGATTAATAAACAGGTTCCTCTAATAAGATAAAATGCCGCTGGGATACAAAAGTTTTTTTGAAAAGATTATACTACTTAAAAATTTAAAAAATACTAGGGTGTCTAATCCTATTTTTAAAAATTTAATTCAACTAATTTAATAATAGAAGAGTTAAATAAATAAAAATTTCACTTAAGTATTTAAAAAATAAAATATAAAAAAGAATAGTAAATAAAAATAAAGTTATATCAATAGTTTAACCGCAACTACTGGCACTAAAATATTGTTGATAAATTAATTTATCACCATTATCTTTTTTATAGTATAATTGGGTAGTAAAGTTTAAAAAGAAATAGTTATTTAAATCTTTATGTAAAAGTTTATTTTAAAACTGTATTAAATAATTAGGCTATTAGATTTAGAGAAATCCCTATAAAAATCAAATTTTTATGTGCAATTACACTTTAATAGAGGAAAAATAAAGAAAAAAGAGGTCTAAATCTCCTGTTGAGCTAGGTCTAAAAAGAGGTTAAAAAAATTTTTGTGCAAAAATTTTTTTAATGCTATTATAGCGGTATATAGAACTGATTTTTAGGTTATTTATTAGGTATTTTTTACAAAATTTTAAACGTTGTATTTAACACATATTCGAAAGGAATTTCTTAATATTTTACTACATCTTAATATTCGAAAGAGCCATCTGTAGTAAACCTTGGAATCACTATTTTCTCGAAGCCCTTCCAGGCGGAAAAGGAAAGGGCCTCGAAAAAGAAAAATTAAAAATTAAAATTATGGTGAACTGTCGATTTTGGAGTATTTTGGTCATTTACAGATATATTTTAATTTATATTCTTTATTAACCTTTTTCTTTTCTTTCTATTTCTTAGGTTTTTAATAATTATGATCATATATTATATATATATATAGAATATTTTTGTTATATTTTTATCCTCATGTTTTTTTTTCTATATTTATGAGCATGAGGAATATATTAATAATATAGTTATAGATAATCCCTTTTTTAAACTGTTATATATATCAGCTAATAAAGCTAATGGGTTCATACCTCATAAATGAAATTATTACAATTCCGTCTTTATATTTATTTATAATTATGTATATGTTAAGATTTATAATTGTATTAAGATGCCAAGATTGATTTTTAATTTGATTTGGATTAGAATTAAATATAATTAGATTTATTGTTTTAATATATAAACGTTATAGTATAATTTCGGTTGAGTCATGTTTAAAGTATTTTTTTGTTCAAAGTTTAGGTTCTGCAATTTTTATATCTTTATTTTATTTTAGGGGAGAAGTTATAATTATTTTAGGTTCTGTCGTTTTAACTTATAAATTAGGGGGAGGTCCCTTTTTTTTTATTTCCTTCAGTTTGTGATGGAGTAGATTGAATAGTATGTTTTATATTAATGAGATTACAAAAAATTATTCCTTTATTAATTATAGTTTTTGGTAGTGAATAGAATTTTATGAGTTACAATTGTGATCAGATTAATTGTTGGGGTGGTGGGTTCTTTTTCTCAAAGAAGAATTAAACGGCTATTTGCTTATTCATCTATTCATCATATTGGATGATTAATTATATGTCAGATTGAGAAAATAGGATTATGAATATATTATTTGATTATTTATTCAATAATTTTATTAAGAGTAGTTATTTTATTATTAGAGGAAGAAATTGTAAGAATAATGGATGTAGATAAAATTAAAAATAAATGATTGTTTGTATTTGGAATATTAAATCTAGGAGGGATACCTCCTTTATTAGGTTTTTTTTTTAAATGATGAGCTTTAATGAGATTTGTTGAGTGTGATTTAGTAATAGTGATATACATAATTATATTATCGGTAGTAATATTTTATGTATATTTTCGTATAGTTTATGATGTGGTAATAGGATTTAAGATGGAGAGAAAATGAATAGAGTCTTTTTTTTATAAAAATAATAAAATTGATATTTTATCAAATATAGGAGTATTGTTGGGTCTAATGGGTGGAGTAATTTTAGCGATTTTATAGAATAGTAAGATAAGAATTCTGTTAGCTTT
Source organism: Stegodyphus dumicola (assembly GCF_044657685.1). Taxonomy (NCBI): domain Eukaryota; kingdom Metazoa; phylum Arthropoda; class Arachnida; order Araneae; family Eresidae; genus Stegodyphus; species Stegodyphus dumicola. The sequence goes on along the minus strand of NC_140772.1, from coordinate 189,350,101 downwards.
CAAGGTTAGAAGTGGAAGCAAATATGAATTTACAGTTCATCATCAATATGATTTCTAAAGTTAGAATATTAAATTTGCAATTTAATGTTTTAAATTAAACTAAGTTACTGCGATGAATTTATTCAACTAATCATAAGGATATTGGGACATTATATTTAATTTTTAGAGTATGGTCTGCAATATTAGGAACTTCAATAAGAATAATTATTCGTACTGAATTAGGACGAACTGGAAGATTGTTAGGAGATGATCATTTATATAATGTAATTGTTACTGCTCATGCTTTTGTAATAATTTTTTTTTATAGTTATACCTATTATAATTGGTGAATTTGGAAATTGATTTGTACCCTTAATATTAGGAGCTCCTGATATAGCTTTTCCTCGAATAAATAATTTAAGTTTTTGATTATTACCACCTTCATTAATTTTACTAATTATATCATCTATAGCTATAGGAAGAATGGCCGGAAGAACTGTTCAAATTCTTTCTAACTCTTGTCCTTCAGACATTCCTAAATTATAATTTTTATTTACATATGATCTTAACAAAATATAACCTACTAATACTATAATTATTACTATAATTATTATAGAATGATCATGAAAAAAAATTAATTGTTCCATTACAGGTGAAGAAGCATTTTGAAAATATACATTTCCTCAAATTGGCAAAAATTAATCACTTATTAATTACAACTGATTAAAAGTATGATCTAAAGGAGGTGTTCTATTAATTCATTCTAATGAAGAACTTACATGATAAATTATAAAATCAGATTGCTTTATTACTATTCCTTCCCACACAATTACTACAAAATATATTACAGCAAATACTGATAAAATTGATCCCAAAGAAGAAACTACATTTCAATATAAATAAGCATCTGGTAATCAGAATAACGTCGTGGTATCCCATTTAATCCTAAAAAATGTTGAGGAAAAAAAGTTAAATTAACTCCAATAAATATTAAGTAAAACTGTAAAATTGTTTTCTTTTCTCTTAATTTTACACCAAAAAATAAAGGAAATGAATAGGTAATTCCAGCCAAAATTGCAAACACTGCCCCCATTCTTAATACATAATGAAAATGAGCAACAACATAATATGTATCATGTAAAATAATATCTAAAGAAGAATTAGATAAAACTACCCCCGTAATTCCTCCTAAAGTAAATAAATAAAAAAACCCTATACTCCACAATATAGGAGCATCTATTTTATAATCTGATCCACTTAAAGTAGCTATTCATCTAAATACCTTAATTCCAGTAGGAACCGCAATAATTATAGTAGCAGCAGTAAAATAAGCTCGTGTATCAACATCTATTCCTACAGAAAATATATGATGAGCTCACACAACAAACCCTATACCTCCAATTCCTACTATAGCATAAATTATCCCTAATCTTCCAAAAGGCTCCCGCTTCCCTACAGCAGCACTAATTACATGAGAAATAATTCCAAATCCAGGTAAAATTAAAATATACACCTCAGGATGACCAAAAAATCAAAATAAATGTTGAAATAAAATAGGATCACCTCCTCCAGAAGGATCAAAAAAAGAAGTATTAAAATTTCGATCAGTTAATAACATCGTAATTGCTCCTGCTAGAACAGGTAATGATAATAATAATAATACTGCAGTAATCAATACTGATCATACAAATAAAGGAACTTTTTCTATAGTTATACGATATGAACGCATATTAATAATTGTAGAAATAAAATTAATCGCTCCTATAATAGAAGAAGCACCAGCTAAATGTAAAGAAAAAATAGCAAAATCCACTGATCTACCTGCATGTCCTATTAATGAAGACAAAGGGGGATAAACAGTTCAACCTGTTCCTACTCCCATCTCAGCTATAGATGATATAATTAGTAAAAATAATGAAGGTGGTAATAATCAAAAACTTAAATTATTTATTCGAGGAAAAGCTATATCAGGAGCTCCTAATATTAAGGGTACTAATCAATTTCCAAATTCACCAATTATAATAGGTATAACTATAAACAAAATTATTACAAAAGCATGAGCAGTAACAATTACATTATATAAATGATCATCTCCTAACAATCGTCCAGTTCGTCCTAATTCAGTACGAATAATTATTCTTATTGAAGTTCCTAATATTGCAGACCATACTCCAAAAATTAAATATAATGTCCCAATATCCTTATGATTAGTTGAATAAATTCATCGCAGTAACTTAGTTTAATTTAAAACATTAAATTGCAAATTTAATATTCTAACTTTAGAAATCATATTGATGATGAACTGTAAATTCATATTTGCTTCCACTTCTAACCTTGAAAGCTAACAGAATTCTTATCTTACTATTCTATAAAATCGCTAAAATTACTCCACCCATTAGACCCAACAATACTCCTATATTTGATAAAATATCAATTTTATTATTTTTATAGAAAAAAGACTCTATTCATTTTCTCTCCATCTTAAATCCTATTACCACATCATAAACTATACGAAAATATACATAAAATATTACTACCGATAATATAATTATGTATATCACTATTACTAAATCACACTCAACAAATCTCATTAAAGCTCATCATTTAAAAAAAAAACCTAATAAAGGAGGTATCCCTCCTAGATTTAATATTCCAAATACAAACAATCATTTATTTTTAATTTTATCTACATCCATTATTCTTACAATTTCTTCCTCTAATAATAAAATAACTACTCTTAATAAAATTATTGAATAAATAATCAAATAATATATTCATAATCCTATTTTCTCAATCTGACATATAATTAATCATCCAATATGATGAATAGATGAATAAGCAAATAGCCGTTTAATTCTTCTTTGAGAAAAAGAACCCACCACCCCAACAATTAATCTGATCACAATTATAACTCATAAAATTCTATTCATTACCAAAACTATAATTAATAAAAGAATAATTTTTTGTAATCTCATTAATATAAAACATACTATTCAATCTACTCCATCACAAAATGAAGGAAATCAAAAAAAAAAAGGGACCTCCCCCTAATTTATAAGTTAAAACGACAGAACCTAAAATAATTATAACGCCTCCCCTAAAATAAAATAAAGATATAAAAATTGTAGATCCTAAACTTTGAACAAAAAAATACTTTAAACATGACTCAACCGAAATTATACTATAACGTTTATATATTAAAACAATAAATCTAATTATATTTAATTCTAATCCAAATCAAATTAAAAATCAATCTTGGCATCTTAATACAATTATAAATCTTAACATATACATAATTATAAATAAATATAAAGACGGAATTGTAATAATTTCATTTATGAGGTATGAACCCATTAGCTTTATTAGCTGATATATATAACAGTTTAAAAAAGGGATTATCTATAACTATATTATTAATATATTCCTCATGCTCATAAATATAGAAAAAAAAACATGAGGATAAAAATATAACAAAAATATTCTATATATATATATAATATATGAACATAATAATTAAAAACCTAAGAAATAGAAAGAAAAGAAAAAGGTTAATAAAGAATATAAATTAAAATATATCTGTAAATGACCAAAATACTCCAAAATCGACCGCTCACCATAATTTTAATTTTTAATTTTTCTTTTTCGAGGCCCTTTCCTTTTCCGCCTGGAAGGGCCTCGAGAAAATAGTGATTCCAAGGTTTACTACAGATGGCTCTTTCGAATATTAAGATGTAGTAAAATATTAAGAAATTCCATTCGAATATATGTTAAATACAACGTTTAAAATTTTGTAAAAAATACCTAATAAATAACCTAAAAATCAGTTCTATATACCGCTATAATAGCATTAAAAAAATTTTTGCACAAAAATTTTTTTAACCTCTTTTTAGACCTAGCTCAACAGGAGATTTAGACCTCTTTTTTCTTTATTTTTCCTCTATTAAAGTGTAATTGCACATAAAAATTTGATTTTTATAGGGATTTCTCTAAATCTAATAGCCTAATTATTTAATACAGTTTTAAAATAAACTTTTACATAAAGATTTAAATAACTATTTCTTTTTAAACTTTACTACCCAATTATACTATAAAAAGATAATGGTGATAAATTAATTTATCAACAATATTTTAGTGCCAGTAGTTGCGGTTAAACTATTGATATAACTTTATTTTTATTTACTATTCTTTTTTATATTTTATTTTTTAAATACTTAAGTGAAATTTTATTTATTTAACTCTTCTATTATTAAATTAGTTGAATTAAATTTTTAAAAATAGGATTAGACACCCTAGTATTTTTTAAATTTTTAAGTAGTATAATCTTTTCAAATAAACTTTTGTATCCCGGCGGCATTTTATCTTATTAGAGGAACCTGTTTATTAATCGATAATCCACGATAATTTTCACTTATTTTATTTAAAAATTTATATACCACCGTACATAGAATTAATTCAAATAATATATTCATAATATTATTCTAGAAATTCAGGTCAAGGTGTAATCCAAATTTAAGATTAAATGGGTTACCTTAAATAAAATTTAAGGAATATTTTATAAATTAAAATAAAAAAAAGGATTTAATAGTAATTTAATAATAATATTTCTAAGTGAAATAGAAAACAATGTGCACATATCGCCCGTCACCCTTTTCCTAAGAAAAGGTAAGTCGTAACAAAGTTGATGTTCTAGAAAGAGCATCAAGAGAACTATAAAGCTTTATAGCATTTTACTTACACTAAAAAGAGGATAATAAACTTCTATAATTATATTTTTTTATAAAAATATTTATTTTATTATTTTTAAAAAAAATTTTTAATCTATTACTGAAAAGGAAAATTTTTTAATTTTTCTAAACAAATTTTTTGTTCCTTTTGTATCAGGATTTTTTAAATACTCCTATTTATCTTTAAATTTCCCGAAAAATTATGATCTAATATTTCCTAATTCTTAATATTTCATAATTAAATTTAAGAAACTTTTAGAAGTTAAACGCCTACGAATAATTTTATATCTGGTTTTATGAATCTATTAAAATTTAAATATTCAATTTAAGTTAATTTTTATTGAATATTTTTATAATTCTTCTATTATTAATTTTAGGAATAACAGTTTCCTTAAAGTTTTATAACTACCATCTTCCTCCTACTAAATATTTAAATAATACCGTCTTTCTAAGATCTTTATAATAAAAAAATTAGTAAATTAACTTATCTAATTTTATAATTAAATACCTTCTATTTAAATTTTACATAAATTTTTAAAAACTCAACAAAATTAAGTGAATGTTTATCAAAAACATTAATTAAATTTGAAGCCGCAATCTGTACATTTTCTTAAACTCTAATAAATAGGTTATTTAAAAACTTCTAAATATTTAATGCAGAGATTTAGCGAAACTTCGCTTAAATCTTAATAATAGCGTTAAATAAGTTTAACTTAGAAATTAAAATAAATTTAAATTTGAATCCGTTTGAAATTTGAAAAAAATTCCGCTAAGTTTGAAATCCGTTTTCCTAAACATAACATATTTCTATTTAAATTAGCACTTAAAATAATAGCCATTTTTCCTCATATATTTCTGAATTTCTATTTCACATATTTTATACATATTCTTGACCAAAACGTTTCTTTCTGTAAAATGAGAAGAGAGTTGGAGAGTTGTGAATTTAATGAGAAAAAGTGTAAACCATATATGCATCTACTTTTTTTATCAAAGACAAATTTAAATGAAATGTAATTTTATGTTCTATTGAGTAAGGTACACAAATACGTAAATAACATTCTCGAACAAGTATTAATAAATGAATTTATTCCGAACTCTTTTTAATTTTGAGAAAACAATTCTAATATATTTGAGAAAACTACATTAAAAGTTAAAACTTTCCGTCAATACGTATGTTTTAAAAAGTTTATTTTCTTTAATTTGGTTTTTTCGCTTTGAAAGTATTAATGAGACGTATTTTATGTACATAAAAATGGTAGTTTAAAAGTCATTTCATTTCTTCAACAAGCTTCCAATGTAGTATCCAGCACAAATGCCAGTGATATACAGAGAAAGAAGTAGAGGTGGGTGTCCTTCTAGTGCTTTAAAAATGACATTATTTCTTCTGTTCTGAGAAGAAACATAATAATCATTTGCAACATTTCCTTTACGTTTCATTGCCGCTAGGTGAGATTCTCGTTGTTCCAGATATTTGTCGACAGAAAGATCCGTCTTATTTTGTTCTTCGTTCTCGTTTAAGTTTCGTTCAGTGTATTCATGTTTTTCATTGTTAAGGACATTATCGCCAGAATTTGGCAATATATTGGAAATTACGTGATTGACGTTTTCTTTCATTGTTACTGTGCCACTTCGAAAAGGGTCAATTCCACTATTAGTCGTAAAATGACTAGTGTCACAGGAATCCATTCTAACGTTATCTGTCGGTAGATCGGCTAAATTACTAGAAATTTGATTGTGTGTATCTCCAATATTTGTGTTGATGCTCTTCTCACATTTCTCAAGGGAATTCTCGCCTGTGCTATCAGATTCACTCTCAGTGGATGTTTCATTTTGTGCGTCTTGATTATTTGGTACTTCACAGTTTTCAGCATCTATATCAGCGACTTCTTGCGATTCAGTATAGTCAGATCCAAGAAACGAATTACTTTTCAATCCTTCGCCATTGATAACATTTTCATTAAAGTCCGGTAGATCATTGTAGATTTCACATCTAATGTCTTCTTTAATCGTTGTTAATACGCTTTTTTCAGAACTTCCAATCTTGCTGTTTGGAGGAATTTCACTGTTTGCAGAGGAAAGAGTTGTATCACATTCTGTCCATAGATCTATTAAATTAATGTCATCTTGCTGATTCATTTTACTAATGCAGATTTGGCTCATGCTTATCTCCTTATACCCCAATGGAATCCTAAATTGGATACGAGATTTCTTTTCATTCGAAATTTCTGGATATCGGCCTACAAGTGTTTCTCTTTTTTCTATCAAAAAGCTTCTAATGCTATCATTTGAATCGACATTAATTAGTTTTGCACTTTCATCAGTTTTCATTTCGTTCCCGCAGAGTATTTTACCAAAATTGTCTTCATTTTCATTAACAGCAGAAATTTCTTGTGAGATTTTTCTATCTTGATAATATACATCACATTCCGTAGAAATGTTACTAAGAAGAATATCGTTTTCTCGTCTAATACGTTTCTTAGTTGGCAACATTGATATATTCAGAATATTGCGTGTTGCATCAAAATTCCTATTTTCATTGGGTTTAAAATTATATGTATAAGTTTTATTACTTCTATTTGCATAAATAAATACATAAAACATTGCCATATAAAACAATATAAGCATACAACTTGCCTTCAATCCAAGATAGTTAAAAACGCTGAGAGCCAAAGCATTCGTTGGCACGAAAACCACAATCCCTGTTGGTATCAAGAAAAAAAATACGAAAATGATTTTACTTTTCAGTCCATGCACTATGCACTGCAATAGCCGTTTTACGGCTCTCTCTCACCACCTAACACAGTTTCTAGATATCAAATCGCTTTTCTATAAAGCTTTAAATTAGCAAATTAAAACACTTTCTGAAAGCAGTTCACTCCAGAAAGAAAATAAATCTTTATTTTAAATGTATTGTTCAGAATAATTTTCCAACAATATTGATCTTTTTCACTTCAAAAATTCTTTAACAATGCAAAAAGCTAGAGTTGTTGTAAAAGTTGGAAACTTCATAAACAAGCCCCTTTGGTTTGTTGCAGCCTTTTATGTATAATAATAATTAATTAATATTTTAATGTCTTTTTCTTAATATGTTACTGCTATACGAAAATGTTCGGTGCAGAAGTACATAAATCCGGAATCATACCTGTAACCGCGAAATGAAAATTTACAAAGCTATTTTAGAATTTTATAGTTAGATTATAAACACATTTCACATTCGTTGATGTAATAATTTACGATGTTTTTCAAGACAACGCAAATAAAAAATTTCTTTCATAAATATTTATCAAAATTTAAAAAAAAAAGAGAAATTTAAAAGTGTGACTGTATATTTTACTCTGTCGCTGAATAATAAAATATACATTTTAAGGCTCCTTGAAAATTTAATAAACCGTTTTATCAGAATTTTAAACAGCTATCTCATTAGAACGGTATTTTTTAAAAATAGGATATGTCCAAAACGTGATGTGTAACTTATATCACTTCACTCTTTTAAGTTGAAACGTTTTTTTTTACTCAATAAATTAGGTGTTTTTTTTTTCTGTAAATGGAATAAAGTTCTTAACACATTTTCAATAAGCAATATTAGGTGTCTTTGCATTCTGTCATTTTAGCCAAAGCTAATAACTCTATTCATCAAGTAGTAAATCAGGGCTGAATTGAGAATTCTAAGAAATCAGGAAAATGTTTTCAAAACTGCTGAAATGTCTAGATTTTTATGCAGTCTCGCAGTTCCTGTATTTTTATCCCAGGGAAATTTACTCTCTTTATTATAAATAAAAACTTCCAAAATCTTTGACCACCTCACGAGAAAAGTGGAGGAGTGTATTTAATAGTTTTGATTGTTAACTTGCCTCAAGGGAACATTTAAATTAATTCCAGCAAATCGAGGAAAGTGTAGTACAGCAAAGTATGTGTAAAATTTAATAGGCCGTATTATATATGGTCACTTTACTTAACCTGTTCTGCCAAACTGAGTTAATGGCACTACAGGGTTAGGAAGTTATCCTATTCATTGCTAGCAATCTGACGGTTAGGCCGCCTTTCTACATTTTACTTTAATCTGTAGTTTCTTGGATATAATTATTTTCATTCACTTGCTTCATTATCTCTAAGATGCCCTTGTTGCAGTAATAGTCCGTGAACAGTCTATTGACAGGAGATGTGATGTAGTCGGAAGGAAAGACCTGCTGTCGAAGGTGCTCTGTCAGAGGGCAGGAGAGCAGGTAATGAAGTGCGTCCGCGTCTTCCCCGCGAAAACCGCATGAACAGTTGACGTCCCGTCTGAGGAAACGTCTGTAATACGCTGGGAATTTCCCGTGGTTGGTACAGGCTTGGAGGAAGAGTCGGTTGCATTTCAGCCTCTTGAGAGAAGGTATTGGGAAGATGTTGTAAGTAAATCTTCCTGTCTCTTCTTCCTGCCATCGTGATGCCCATGTCTCTTGAAATGCTGCCTTGAGGAGCCTTTTTGCAACTTCTGCGGAAAGCGGAACTTCCTTGTCAATTTCTGGTTTGAGAGCTGCAGTCTTAGCTAGTTCATCCGCTCGTTCGTTGCCTTTCTGCCCGGTATGTCCTTTTATCCAGTTGATCTTTAAAGGTATGGAAGAGCCTAACGTCAAGAAGATCTCTCTAAGTGCTGCCGTGTGCGGATGTTTAGGAGGAAAGGAATTCAGCGCATTCAGAACGCTCATGCTATCTGTGAAGAATGAAGTGTGAGCTGCTGGTTGTGTACCTAACCATAGTGCTGCTTCTTTGAGTGCTAGGGACTCGGCTTGGAAGACTGAAGCATGATCGCTTAGACGGAATTGTGCTTGATAAATTTCTTCATTGTTCGAAAAGACCGTGAATGCTGCCCCTACTCGTCCTGAAATTTTTGAACCGTCAGAAAAAATCTCTCTTTGCTGTCCTGAGGGTGGCGATTTGCACCAGGAAAGGATGGGTAGATCTCCTGGATGTAAGTTAGGGGAATCTTGGAAGCTTTCTATGCTGGCATATGATAGATGTAAATCTTTTTTAGTGTGAAGGTCCTCTTTGTAATGTAGAAGTCGATAGATTGATCTTTCTAATTCTGCTTTTAGGTCGAGTGGGAGCGTGACAGCTAAGACCTGAAGTGCTGCGGTTGATGTAGTGCTATACGCACTGGTGATTTTTAACAGGATTACTCGCTGTATTTGATGTAGTTTTTGACATATTCTTGCTGTGCCATTCATCCAGACTGGGCAGCCGTAGAGGATCATGCGTTCAATTGCATTAAGGTATAGATGTTTTAACAGGCGCCCCTTTTGGCTCCACTTGTCTGTGATTATCCTGTTTAGTTTATTGATGATTCGATGCGTCTTATCTCGGACTTCCGTAAGATGTGATACCCACGTGAGCTTCATATCAAGCGTGAATCCGAGGTATTTAATGGTATTCTGGCGTCGCAATGGATGCCCTTCCCACTTTATGCGTGGTGGATTCGCGTCTATTTTTGAACTTTTTGGAAAGACTATCATCTGTGTCTTTTCAATACTGAAACACAGTTTGTTGTCTTGACTCCATTTTGCAAGCAATTTGAGTGCTGCGTCTGCTTTACGCTCTATTGTTGTCCTATTGCCTCCGTTTATTATGAGTATAATATCGTCGGCGTAAGCTTGTATCTTGGCATTGTCTCCAAAGTTGATGTTCAGCGCTGAGTCTGCAATTATGTTCCACAAGATGGGTCCGATATTAGACCCCTGTGGGGCTCCTTTGTGGTAATTCATCGTGATATTTAAGCCGTCTCTTTTGTAGGTCACTTGACGTTCTGTGAGGTAGCTTGCGATCAGTTGGTAAAGATTCTTTGGACATCGCAGGTCTTTTAGTTTTGTTTTGAGCGCTGATAGGCCGTATTAGAAAGTCGTGTGTTGTCCACAAAGTTTTTGTTATGATGTATTTTCGTGCAACATATAACTTCTGATTTATGCAGAGAGGTCGTGGCACGTTTTTATATCGCCGGCATATATTTAGATACTAAACAATCTAAAATTTATTCACCGAACCAAATTCTGAAGGCTTGGACTTACGCTAAATTTATGGGTTATTTTGTCATCGGCTGTTTGGTCCTAGACTTTTTTGCCGGGAGATATTTAGTTTGGCCTTTATATTTTGGGCTACTTTGCCATTTCTGAAAGTGGTTAATTATGATTTCTTCGAAGGGCATCCGCGAAACTTGTTCCAGATTCATTTTAAGTAAATTTCTATTTGACTTCGAAGTTCAAATGTATTTTTTTCCGTAAGCGGTCAGCAGTTGGTTACTGACCAAATGATTCCCTTCTCGATCACAGGAAAATATTACAGAGCCCGTTCATAGAGATATAGTTACAATTCACCTGCCATTATGTAACAAATTATCTAAACGGTGGCCGCAGTAGTTACAACTATGTCTATAGAAACCGTCTAGAGAAATAAAAATGTTGGCCAGGGAAGTAAATAGAACAAAAATCTAACATTTAATATAAATTCCAAAAGAAAAGCTACAGACGAGGTGGAGAGGTCAAAGAGAGCATAAAAGGCTCCAAACGAGGTTCAAGTATTCAGAGAGAAGAGCAAGTACTTAGCAGATGTCAGAACCACTGAAATCAAGGCCAAGGAAGCTTCAAGTCGAAGGCCAACGAAAGGCGAAAAGCCCACAAAACAACAGTGCCATGAAGAACCCGTAGGTATAGGAACAGTTGGACAGTTGCAAAAACTTCTGCTATGAAGTGAACTCATGATTTTAAAGAAGTACGATGAAAATTTAAAACATCAAGCATCTATGAAAGGAAGAAGAATTTCAGCCGAGATGGTGGGATGTAGTTGTCGCGACAAAATTTTCATTCTCTTTAGTGCCAGCACCTTTGTATTATACTCTTCCGGAATGGAATTTGTTATTACTCTTGATTTCATAATTGGTTTACTTGCTGACGATATTCTACTTTGGTGTAGTTGTCCAAACATTGACAATAACGAGACCAGTATAAGCAATTCAATGTTGCAAATTCAGGATTTTCCGGGTAATCACAAGTTCAGTTTTAATCCTCTTAACTCTATTACTGGGTTGTTTATAACAAAAACACGTCTATATTGTAAGAGTCCGACACATTTCCTTAAATGTTCACATCTTACAAGCCAACAGGAATACCAAAATCCTTCGTTTTGCCCTTGACTCTGAAATCGCGTGTTATAAGCCCATTGATCGACTTTTATGTAAGGCTAGAAAGGGAGTAAAATTTTTGAACTTTACGTCCGGCTGCAACTGACGACAAGATTTTTGTAAGGATCCTAAGTTTTACTAACGTTTATTTTATTTTAAATCTTTACTACCACTTCCTATTTCCTACTTCCGGCCAGAATTAAAAGCTTTAACTTATTTATGCAAATTTGTCTTGCTAACGCCAAGTACTTAAGTTGCGGTTTTTTGCCAAGCAAGAGAGAGAAAGGAGATATTAGAAGCAGGCCGCTTGCCATAGTAGTTTTACTCGTTTGCTGGTTGCCTTCAAGGCCAGAGGTTTAATCATCTTGATAATTTTAAACGTATCGTAGTTTTAGCAGCTCTCTGTACTACATACGGCTTTTTGTTAATTAACGGCCAATCTTGGAGTTAGGCACTTGTTTATTAATCCAAAGTTAGTTTAGTTAGAGTTTTAGTTAATATTTTTATATTCTTACGTTCAGACCACAAGTGGTTGGTCTCTGTATTCCGAAGTCCGGAAATCTCTGTAAAGATAGAAAAAATAAAGGGTTTCGTATACCCTTCCTGTGTGCATAGTCTACTTCACAATTTATTGAACATACCTTTAGTGAGCTCCCTGTTCCGAGTCAGGACAGTTAATGTTTCCAAAGCAAGTAAAGAGGAACACAAGTCCTGATATCCTAAGGAGAACGTATCAGTCTTATAAGACCGATTGTCTAATATGGTTATCAAATCCTACACGTAGGCAGGAATAAAACTTTTCAAAAATTGAAAACGTTAGTTTTTGTGAAGAACATCATACTCCAAACATTTTGAATGATAGGAGAAGAAATCAAAGATGAAAAAGAACAGTGCCCTGAGAAATTCTAAAAAATTGGATGTATGGCAGTCTACTGTTGAATTTAATACTTTAACAGCTCTCACATCTCTTACAGACTCATTGCCTAGTGTGTTTCTTCAGACAGGGTGTAAGGATCTTAAGTTTTACTAACGTTTATTTTATTTTAAATCTTTACTATCACTTCTTATTTTCTACTTCCGGCCAGAATTATAAGCGTGAAGGAGTTTATGCAAAGTTGTCTGGCGAACGCCAAGTATTTAAGTGTGGCCTTTTTGCCAAGCAGAAGAGAGGAAGCCGTGAGTTCGAAGCAGGCCGCTTACCTTAGAAGTTACGCAGTTGCTACTTTGCCTTCCAGGCCAGAGGTTTTAATCCTCTTGATAAATTAAACGTATTGTAGTGTTCACAGTCTCTGTGCTACATACGCTTTCTGTTATTATAAGGCCAATCTTATTCTAAAGTTAAATTAGAGTTTAGTTTTATTTTGATATCTTTTAAGTTAGACCCCGAGTGGAGGGTCATTGTATTCCGAAGTACGGAAGTCATTGTATATAAAGAAAAAAATAAAGGGTTTTGTATACCCTTCGTCTGTATCCTGTCTACTTACTACAATTAGTGAACATAGCTTTAGTAAGCTCTCTGTTCTAGTCAGGTCATTGTATGTTTCCGAAGAAGGTAAGAAGAAACATTGAACCTGATAGTGGCGCCCGACGAAGAATAACCATGGCCGAGTTTCAAGAAGAACCTGTGCTGCCTGCAGAAACAGCTCAGAATCCAGAAATGCCAGCTGCCGCCCTGGAAGGATTCGGGTATATTGTCCAGACCATGCGCGCTTCGATGAAACCAGAAGCAACGTTTAATGGAAACTCACAGGTAACCAGTTTTTTGGAAAAATTGGATGACCACTTCATGCTCTACCCCGTGCACGAGTTTCAAAAAGTTACCTTAGCTACCAGCGCTTTGAGGGGCCAAGCGCTTAACTGGTTCAAATGTATCGGCAGAAGTCTCTTGGGTCAAGCAGGAAGTCCCACCTATACCTACGAAAATTTCAAGACTGCCCTACTAAAAGCCTTCCCTGTTGTAAGGGATCGTGCGAAATTAGAAACAGAACTTTTCAGTATATATCAACAAAGAATGGAAAACCTCTCCAGGTTTATTTTAAGAAAAATTCACGTTTTCAAGCTCTTGTATGGAAACCGTCCGGATCCTGAAATAATTCAAGTGATTTTGCCGAGGTTACTACCCCAAGTGCAAGACTTTATTGAATTGAGAAATCCGACTACACTGGAAAAATTATTTGAGCTAGCAATCCAGTTTGAAAGTAGAAGAACGGCGGACGTCGAAAGAAGACGCCAATATCAACAGCGAAACCAATTTGGTACGCCAAGACTACAGCAAACTCAAGCACATGGCTACGGAGAAAAAGCGAATCAGTGGGCAAGGAAACCCGAGCATTCAAAAACAGCCGGCGAACGTCGACAGTTCAATAGCAACCCAGGAAAAAAGTCTCAAGGCCAGTGGAGAAAGAAGGAAAGCACCGAAAGAAAAAATAATTTAAACTAAAACGGATTTCTGCTGACGAGAGGGTGCGGAAATCCGAAGGCCACGAAAACCCCTCTTCCTACAAGTTAAATACAGTAATGGTGAAAAATTTAACTCTTCCGAAGATTGAAGTCTTGGTAAATAATATCCCGGCCACCGCACTCCTGGATACCGGCGCGCAGTGTTCCTGTGTGGCAGAAGTTTTTTTTAGAAAGTATTTTCGCAAATACCGCATATATAATGCGGATAATACAACAGTATTAGCGGCGCAAGGAGAACAATGTAAGTGCGTAGGTAAAGTACCTTTGTACATCCGTATCAAGGACGAACAAGTAAAGGTGATGTTTTTTATAGTAAAGAATTTGCAAGCACACTTAATACTAGGAATAGACTTTCTTTCAGACGCACAAGCTACACTGGATTTTAATGAAGCGTCTCTTAAACTGACGATGAAACCAGTGCGTGTAGAAAAGGTTGAACCGCCAAGGGTAAATCTCGACCACCTGCCTAATGACGAGCAAGATAGAATCCGACAAGTGGTAAGTGAATTTGCTTCCTTATTTAGTGATATTCCAGGATTTACCCAGGTTACTAACCATAGTATTGACACCGGAGATGCATTGCCGGTTCGTCAAAAACCATACCGGTATGATAAGAATAAGGAAAAAATTATAGAATGGCATATTACCGATATGCTACGTAAAAAGATCGTAACGCCTATCTCAAGTAGTTATGCTAGTCCGGTGGTTTTATGTAAGAAAAATAATGATTATCCTTTGGAGCATCCAAAAAGGTGGAGATTCGCTATTGATTACCGTAAATTAAATTCCATAACGAAATATCCGGTATATCCGTTACCGATTATAGAAGAAATTTTAAGGAACATAAAATCAACCAAATTTATGACAACTTTAGACTTAACGAATGGTTATTTTCAAATAGGGATCAGGCCTGAGGACGTGCCTAAGACTGCTTTTATAACCAAGTCTGGCACTTATGCATTTTTGCGAATGCCGTTTGGCCTTTCAGGCGCCCCAGCAACATTTCAGCGATGCATGGACATTGTGTTAAGACCTGTTCTCGGAAAGTCCACATTTATCTATTTAGACGATATCATTATTACTAGTGATAATCTAGACCAACATGTACAGGATTTAAGACAGGTGTTTTCTTTATTAAATGAGGCCGGTCTAAAAGTTAATGTTGAAAAATGCAAATTTGCAGCCCCTGAATTAAAATATTTAGGTTACAAAATATCGCAAAAAGGGATCGAGACAGATGAATCAAAAATAATCGCTGTACAAAAGTATCCGACTCCAAACACGGCAAAGAAGCTCTCTTCTTTTCTAGGACTTTGTTCATATTATAGGTCCTTTATAAAAGATTTTGCGGCTATCGCTGAGCCATTGTTAAAATTAAAAAGGAAAAAGGCAAGATTCTCGTGGACGGCCGAAGCCAATAGTGCTTTCGAAAAATTAAAACAAGCATTAACGCAAGCCCCTGTGTTGAAATTTCCTGAAAAGGATGAAAATTTAGAAATTTCAGCGGATGCTTCGGATTATGCGGTAGGAGCGGTACTTTCGCAAAATCAGCAGCCAGTAGCATTTTTTAGCCGAACTTTAAATCAAACACAAAGAAACTATTCCGCGACCGAGAGAGAGGCACTTGCAGTTCTGTTAGCAGTGCAAAAGTTCCGAGTCTATTTTGGAAAGGCGCCGATAACAGTATATTCTGATCATGCGGCGGTAACTAGATTGTACTCTGGAAAAAATTTATCCCCAAGGTTAATAAGATGGGCACTCAAGCTGCAAGAATATAATCTGGTAATCAAGCATACCCCCGGAAAGGAAAATATCGTAGCAGATGCCCTGTCACGAATTAAATTAGACGAACAGGGTAATACCGTAAAAGTTGCAATGCTGACAGCGTGTACAATAAATTCCCGAGAAACTGTAATAACCGAACTGGGTAAGGATCCTGAGTTTGGAAGTATTTATGAGTATTTGAAGGATCCTGAAAATTTTAGCCACCAAGATATTGTGGCGATAAGAAATAGGGCGGCCCATTACGAACTAATAGATGGTCTATTATTTTATACAAAAACTACGAATTCCAACAACGAATTTCGACCTGTTATCCCAGCTAGTCTTAGATTAAATATCCTGCAAGAGCTCCATGACAGCCCTTTAGCTTCTCATGCTGGTATTCGAAAAACTACTCAACGCGTACGCGAGGCAGTCTACTTTCCTGAACTGCAAAAGTTAACAAGGGCGTATGTCCAGTCCTGCCCAACATGTCAAGCCGTTAATTATATTAATTTCCGCCCGGCCGGGTTTCTAAATAGTATTAAATCCGAATTTCCAAATGAAATAATCGGTATCGATTTATTGGGCCCTTTCCCAAAAAGTCAGTTAAACAAAAGTCGCTATCTCCTTGTTATAGTTGATCATTTTAGTAAATGGACCGAAATTGTTCCCTTAAAACGAGCCTCCGCGAAATTAGTTACCGATTCTATTTTAAATAAATATATTTTAAAATACGGGGCGCCCCTAAAAGTTATATCGGATAATGGTCCTCAATTTGTAAGTAATATATTTGAAGACATGTGCCAAAAACTGGGCATACGTCATTTAAAAATGGTCCCGTATCGGCCGAAATCAAATATAGCGGAACGGGTCAACAGAAATATAGTGAAAATTATCCGTAGTTATGTTAAAAATTTTCATAAAAGCTGGGATAACTATGTCAATGAATTTGCTTTCGCCCTTAGGACCGCAAAACATGATACAACGGGCAAAACTCCTGCTGAGTTATTTCTAGGCAGAAAGATTATAACACCGTTAGATAAACTATTTTATGTGCAACAAAGAGCCCCAGAATTTAAAATGGGTGATATAGAAAAACTAATAAAAGAAGCAAAAAAGAATACAGAAGTAGCACAGAGAAAACAGAAACTCTATTATGACTTGAAACGACGGGGAGTAACTTATAAAGTAGGGGATGAAGTTTTAAAAATTAAGCATTCACTTTCTTCAGCACCAGAAGATAAAACTGCCAAATTTTTCCCACGCTTTGAAGGACCATATGTTATAGAAAAAATAACTCACGCTGTTGTAGTATTAAAGGCAAGAAATGGTGAAACCTGTTCCGCAAACATTGACCAGATAAAACCATTCTATGACCGTAATAAAATGCAAATCTTTTCAGATCTTTTGCAGGATCCGGTACGGCAGACACCGCAGGTACAAGTTCCAGAGGTGGGAAAACGACAAGTACAAGGGCAAGCCAATGAGAGACAGAAGCAAGTAAAAAGAAAATTGCCCCGCGGAAAAATTGAAGGTACAAAGAAAAAGAAGCCGTTCCACCGTCCAAAAAACAGAGTTCACGAACACCCCCAGAATGAAGAAGGGAGAAGGCCGACGTATGTGGAAAAGACCGGGAGAAAGGACGGCAACTATAACCCGGCTGTGAAACGGAAGATTGACTCATCCGACAGAACTCTCCGCAGCAAAAGTCGCCGAACTGCGGAAGGGCCATCAGCGGCGGAGGAAAAAGTACAAGAAAAATTTGAACGGCCAACAACGAGGTCCAAGCAGGATCACGACAGAAGTTTCCCGGTTCCACCAAGACCAGCTGCCTTCAAACGGCCAAGACCACAAGCAGAGGACAGAAGGAAGATGTTCAAGGGTGGCCGTAGTGGTGAAAAACGGAAGCTTCCAGAGGAAAGCACTGAAGGGCGAGCCCGTACAAGAAGGAGGATCAACCAAGCAACGGTCTGCAGCACCTTTAAAGACTGGGCCCAGAAAAGGATGTCTGAATATTACAAAGATAAGTAAAATTTTGTGTTACTTTACAAACTTAAGTTAATCTTTCATTCTTACTGCAAGTGGCAGATTTGAAGAAGTTTTACCTCATGCGAGGTCTACCTTTATCGCCAAAAGGGCGAGAAATGAGTTGTGACCGATTTTCTTATTATGTTTTTCAATTACTCGCGCGTAAAACTAAAGTTGATGTATAATAGCGTTGTCTAAAGACTTAAATATTGTAAAAAGTTATTGTATAAATTTTATTTAAAACATTCTAACAAGAAAGAAGTTTTAGTCTGAAAGACTTTTTGAAATGTAGTATTATTTCAATGTAGAAAGAATTGGCACTTGCTTTGAAAAGAATAGAAGTTAACAATGTACTACTAATGGATGTTTTCAAATGTGTAAAATTAACGGCATCTTGATATGTTCTTGTATACATGTGAACTGTTATTTTGAATGTTTAGAAATACCGTGATATGGTAAAAGTGAAAGTAATGTTAAAAAATTTGTTATTCGTGTGACTGTAAAGATTAAATCATGGTGAATATGTGTTAAAGGTTGAATGATGTAGTTAGGCTCTCTGACGCTACACTTTAGAGTTAGCCACTTTCAGAATAGTACCTCAGGGTCTAGAGTTGAAATTAGGGTGTGTTAAGAGGTCTCGTATGTTGAATTTTAACACGTTAGTGTTTTGATTATAGGAGGAAGTGTTGAACACATAGACAGAAACACATTCGTGTTTGGTGTTTTTACAACACATGTCAGAGAGCACGGGGAGAGATAATTAAAATAGTCATGAATGAAATAAGAATGTTAAGAAAAGTATATTCTATATGTTATTTGCAATGTCATTCTGTAACATTTCATTAAACTAGTTTTCCTTCCAGATCTCTGGAAGGAACCAGAATTGAATAAAGCTCCTGTTTTGATGCAGTACAGATGAAAAAGAAAAAAGATTGTTGTATATTCCGGGAGCTGCTATTGTAACAAATTTCTTTCTTTTAAATTTTTCTAGTTTCTAGCGAAGCATTTTTTGTTAAAGGTTGGCCTCGCGTTAGTTTCTAGAGCTAAAAGTTTTCAACAAGGTCGTTTTAGACCTCAGTTTCAAACTAATTAACTCTGGCGGGAAGTATGTAAGGATCTTAAGTTTTACTAACGTTTATTTTATTTTAAATCTTTACTATCACTTCTTATTTTCTACTTCCGGCCAGAATTATAAGCGTGAAGGAGTTTATGCAAAGTTGTCTGGCGAACGCCAAGTATTTAAGTGTGGCCTTTTTGCCAAGCAGAAGAGAGGAAGCCGTGAGTTCGAAGCAGGCCGCTTACCTTAGAAGTTACGCAGTTGCTACTTTGCCTTCCAGGCCAGAGGTTTTAATCCTCTTGATAAATTAAACGTATTGTAGTGTTCACAGTCTCTGTGCTACATACGCTTTCTGTTATTATAAGGCCAATCTTATTCTAAAGTTAAATTAGAGTTTAGTTTTATTTTGATATCTTTTAAGTTAGACCCCGAGTGGAGGGTCATTGTATTCCGAAGTACGGAAGTCATTGTATATAAAGAAAAAAATAAAGGGTTTTGTATACCCTTCGTCTGTATCCTGTCTACTTACTACAATTAGTGAACATAGCTTTAGTAAGCTCTCTGTTCTAGTCAGGTCATTGTATGTTTCCGAAGAAGGTAAGAAGAAACATTGAACCTGATAAGGGTTCGTAACTAATAAACCCTCATAACGTGTTGAATACTTAAAACTGCAATCGCTAATAGAATACATTTTGAGGCTGTTAGGATATATACAGATCGCAGTAAAAATGAACATGAACAGACTAGTAACGGTTATTTTATTAAATTTTCGCGGACAGGTAATATCTCTCAAGGGCGGAAATAACAAATTCTGTTTCGTTTTCAGATGTAAATTGATAGCTGTTAATATGGGTCTGGATTGTGTTTTAGACCGACAGTTATCTAGGGAAATGTGGACAGCCGAAGTGTAATCTAATACCTACATAGTTGGAAAAGTATTAGAGCGTTGAAATGATTTAGAGGTATCGAAAAGTCAAGATTTTGTTGCATTCCATATTCCTCCATCTACAGTGGTTTTCATCTCATGTAAATCTGTAATATAACAATATAGCTCTTAGACTAGAAACGGAGGGGACTTTCAAGCCTCAGGTTTATGCTGAAGGTTTGACATGCCTTGAACTATGCTTTAAAGGACATACTTTAATTAAGAATTCTTCCAGACAAGTTCCGACGGACTCATGGTATCGTAATGCAGGTCCTGGTACTGTTCTTGGTTTCATCTGCGAGAGGTAGGATAAAACAGCTCTTACTTGGTTGTTTTCAGGGTATTTTCTTAGCCTGATGCGTCAAATGTAGAAAATCAGCAAACTACTGCGTAAGGTCCCTTTAGTGTTACTGCATTGATGCGTGAAGATCTGCTCAAGGGACATAAATTTGTGTTTTAAGTTATGAAGGCAAATGAACTCAGGGATTTGAACTTGTTCCGATAAGAGGGATTAGTAGAAAGAAGAAGAATAACGCAATAGTTTCCCAAGAATAGTTCCATAGCTCCACACAACACAGAAAGATAGCGAAAATCGGCGGCAAAGAAGAATATGCCTGGACAGGACCAGTATGATCAGCATTCGCGAAAAAGTTGTAGGATGAACACGATATTTTTTCCAACATGGAATGTAGTTCTGGAGAAGAGAATGAATGATTCTCAGATAATAAAACATGAGTGGCAGTTTGATTTATTTGAAAATAATGGCAGTAATGAGACCTATTTTCTAAATCCTAAAATTCAAATGCCAGTGATATACAGAGAAAGAACTAGAGGTGCATGTCTTTCTTTTGCTTTAAAAATAACATTATTTCTTCTGTTCAGAGAGGTAACGTAATAATCATTTGGAACATTCCCTTTACCTTTCGTTGTCGATAGGTCAGTTTCTGGTTGTTGCAGATATTTGTCGACAGAAAGATCCGTCTTATTTTGTCCTTCGTCATCGTTTAAGTTTCGTTCAGTGTATTCATGTTTGTCTATCTTAAGGAAACTATCGCCAGAATCAGGCAATATATTGGAAACTATGTGAGTGGCGTTTTCTTCCATTGTTACTGTGTTACTTCGAAAAGAGTCATTTCCACTATTAGTCGTAAAATGACGAGTGTGATATTGTAGTTTCAAACTATGTCTCCATTTAAATTTCTTAAGTAGAAGGTCGACCAAAGGCGAAAACCTCACAAAGCTATAGTGCCATGAAGAACCCGTAGGTATTGGAACAGCTGGACAGTTGCACGAAAATCTGGTATGAAGTGAACTTTTGAAATTGAAGAAGTGCGA
Organism: Stegodyphus dumicola; assembly: GCF_044657685.1. Taxonomy (NCBI): domain Eukaryota; kingdom Metazoa; phylum Arthropoda; class Arachnida; order Araneae; family Eresidae; genus Stegodyphus; species Stegodyphus dumicola. The sequence goes on along the minus strand of NC_140772.1, from coordinate 189,328,679 downwards.
TGAAAATTTAAAATATCACGCGTCTATGAAAGGAGGAAGAAATTCAGAGAAGATGGTGGAATCTAGTTGTCGAAACAAAATTTTCATTGTATTTAGTCCCAGCAACTTTGCATCATACATTTCCGGACTGGAATTTGTTATTATTCGTGATTTCCTAATTGGCTTACTTGCTGACGATATTCAACTTTGGTGCAGTGGTCCGAATATTGACAATATCGTATTCGGTATCAACGAATTAATGTTGAATATATAGAATTTTGCTGGTGATCAAAACTAAGTCTTAATCCTCTTAATTCTATTAAACCGATTCTCTAATATGGTTTTCAAATCCTACGTGTAGCCTCGGATATAAATTTTAAAAGAATTTTCCAATGTTTTAAAATTGGAAACGTTACAACTGACTGCAGCACGCCTTGTTAAGCGGCTTCCCAAGACTACTACAGCTGAACTCTTTCTCTACCAATCCGATTTACAATACTTGAAGCTGAGAAGTATCTTTAATCTTACAATATATTTTAGCAAGCTGTCTGATTTTCGTTATGAACATCATACTCTTAACATTTTGAATGATAGGAGAAGAAATCAAAGATTAAAAGGAACAGTCCCCTGAGAAACGATAAAGAATTCGAAGTATGGCCATCTTCTGTCGAATTTAATTCTTTAAAACGTATCGCAACTCTTATGGACTCATTGTCTGGTGAGTTCTTTCATACAGGATTATGGACTAATAAATTCTGATTACATCTTGAATACTTATGACCGGAAATGGCTAATAAAATACCTGTTGAGACTGTTGTGAGATATAGAGAAGGCAGTAATAATGAACATGAACAGCCTGGTAGCGGTGATGTTCTTAAACTTTCGCGGGAAGGTGATATCTCTTAAGGGCGGAAATAACAATTTGTCTTTCGTTTTCAGATGTGAAATAATAGCTATTGATATGGCTTTTGAATGCTATTTATAGGGCTTTATTAATATGGCTTTGTTTTAGATCGACATTTATCTAGTGAAATGCGGACTGCCAAAGTGTAATCTAATACCTACATGGTTGGAGAAGTATTAGAGAGCTGAAAGGATTTAGAGGTATCGAAAACTCAAGACTTTGTTCCATTCGACATTCCTCCATCTACAATAGTTATCATCTCATGTAAATCTGTAATATAATAATATAGCTGCTAGACTAGAAACGGAGGGGCTTCTAAGAATCAGGTTTATGCTGAAGCTTTGTCATGCCTTGAATTATGCTTTAAAATATATACTTTAATTAACACTAGAAGCGCCGTTGGGGTCATTTTGACCTTTTTTTCCAATTTTACGCGTTTTTTTTTTTTTTTTTTTTTTTTTTTTTTAACATACAGCTGAGCTTCGAAGCTGATATTTTTTTACTTTTTCTTAAATGTTTCCAAGTATACCATGCCAATTTTTCATATTTCTACGTTAATTATTTAAACAAATAATCGCAGATATACCTAAAACAGCCAACTGGAGTCATTTTGACCCTCATAAGAAAAACGACACTAAGAGCACTAGGCCATTCAAAACTTTGTGCAGATGATTTGTGGAACAAGAATTGAGTACCACCTGTGTTCAAAGAAACAATGTCACGCAATCAGTTCCGTGAAATAATGCGGTATCTCAAATTTTCAGATGTCCGAAGCACCAGAGCTGATCGTCTTGCCACTAACAAATTTGCTCTCGCTTCTGTAACCTGGTACAAGCTAATGGAAAACTTTTATTTATGCTATAATCCTGGATCAGAAATAACCGTTGATGAACAATTGTTGCCTTGTAAATCAAGATGTATATTTATTGAGTATATGGCGAATAAACCGGACATGTTTGGCATCAATTTCTGGCTAGCAACTGATGTAAACTCCAAATATGTTTTGAATGGTTATCCTTATCTGGGCAAGGATGAAGAACGACCAACTAATTTACAACTTGGAGAAAGTGTAGTTCTCAAATTACTGCAACCACATCTAAACTCCGGACTCAATGTCACAACTGACAATTTTTTTTTACTTCTGTGAAACTTGCAGATGAACTTTCTGCGAAATAGACCACAGTTGTGGGGACGATGCTTCTGAATAAGCGAGAATTACTCCCATTGCTCGTGAAAATTCTTCGCCACGATATTCATCTTTTGCACTAAAAAATGGAGACAAAACACTCACAGTATATAGGTGCAAGAGCAAAACGAATGTCGTGATTCTGAGCACGACGCACAGTAATGTGTTTGTTGACGACAGCAAAAAGAAAAACCGAACACTGTCACTTACTACAACAGTATAAAACGTGGCATTGATGTCGCAGATCAGATGCTGAGGAAATATAGTACAATTAGTGGAAGTCGCAGGTGGCCTGTACATGTTTTTACAACGTCCTTGACATTGCTGAACTCAATGCTTAGATTATATTCAAAGAATCCTTGGGCACCTCTATTTCCCGTCGAGAATTTATTCTTGCACTCGTGGAAGAACTATGAGTTGGTGCACTACGCAACAGATGCCCCCCAATTGCTCAAATACAGACACTTAAAGGAAAGAAATGTGCATTTTAAAGTTGCAAGGGACAAAACAAAACTGTTGTCAGCTGTAAGGGATGTCAGAAACCAATTTGTGGGAAATGTGTTGCTGTCACTGTCAAGCGTTCATATTGTATCACCTGCGGTAATGTATAACAAACTTTGGAAAACATTACGTGTTTATTCCCAATTTATGTTTTTTTGTAATTTTTTGCATATGTTCTATTTTCCTCTTTTTGCATTTGTATCTTTTGTTTGTTTTTCAAAGATTTTGTTTTTGTTTTTGTAATCTTACATTGAAAGATATGTGCTAATTCGCGCTAATTGCATGAAAAAAATTCTAAAGTATATAAAATAAATAAAAACCTCTAAAAACTCTTTTACGTGGTCATTTCAATCATTTGCTGTGTTTCTACTTACATTTCTTATGAGGGTCAAATTGACCCCTAATGGCGGTTTTCGGTTAGTCTGAAATTCGGCTGTTCTAGTGTTAAAAATGCTTCCAGACAAGTTCCCACAGTTTTGTAGTATTACTATACAGTATCGTAGTGCAGGTCTTGGTACCGTTCTTGGTTTCATTTGCAAAAGGTAGGGCAATACAGCTCTTACTCGGTTGTTTTCGGGGTATTTTCTTTGCCTGAGGTATTTCCGTAGTACTAAAATATCTCCAACTTGCGTCAAATGTAAAAAACCATCAAGCTACTGCATAAGGTCCCCTTAATGGTGCTGCATTGGTGCGTGAAGATCTGCTGAAGAGACATAATTTCGTATTGGAAGTTATGAAGGCGAATGAACTCATGCATTTGATCTTATTCTGATAAGAAGGGTTAGTGGGAAGAAGAAGAATAAGACAACATTTTATCAAGAATAGTTCCATAGCTCCACGAAACACTGAAATATAGCGAAAAATCGGTGCGGATCAGACATGGAACGGCAGAGAAGAATATGCCTGGACAGGACCACTATGATCACCATTCGCGAAAAAGGTGTTGGATGAACACGGTATTTTTTCCAACATTTAATGTAGTTGTGGAGAACAGGATAAAGTAATATCAGATAATAAAACACGAGTGCTTTTCAAAATAATGGCACGAAATGTACGCATATTTGCATTGCCTTTGCTAATGTTATAGTGTAGTCTCAAACTATGTCTCCATTTAAATTTCTTAATTTATATTTCTTTTATTTAAATCATACAAATGGCGGAGAACTAAATTTGAAGCCGCAATCTGTACATTTTCTTAAGCTCTAATAAATAGGTTATTTAAAACCTTCTAAGTATTTAATGCACAGATTTATCGAAACTTCGCTTAAATCTTAATAATAGGGTTAAATAAGTTTAACTTAGAAATTAAAATAAATTTAAATTTGAATCCGTTTGAAATTTGAAAATAAGATCCGCTAAGTTTGAAATCCGTTTTCCTAAACATAACATATTTCTATTTAAATTAGCACTTAAAATATTAGCCATTTTTCCTCATATATTTCTAAATTTGTATTTCACATATTTTATACATATTCTTGACCAAAACGTTTCTTTCTGTAAAATGAGAAGAAAGTTGTGAATTTAATGAGAAATAGTGTAAACCATATATGCATCTACTTTTTTATGAAAGACAAATTTAAATGAAATGTAATTTTATGTTCTATTGAGCAAGGTACACAAATACGTAAATAACATTCTCGAACAAGTATTAATAAATGCGTTTATTCCGAACTCTTTCTAATTTTGAGAAAACAATTCTAATATATTTGAGAAAACTACATTAAAAGTTAAAACTTTCCGTCAATACGTATGTTTTAAAAAGTTTATTTTCTTTAATTTGGTTTTTTCGCTTTGAAAGTACTAATTAGACGTATTTTATGTACATAAAAATGGTTTAAAAGTCATTTCATTTCTTTAACAAGCTTCCAATGCAGTATCCAGCACAAATGCCAGTGATATACAGAGAAAGAAGTAGAGGTGCGTGTCCTTCTAGTGCTTTAAATATGACATTATTTCTTCTGTTCAGAGAAGAAACATAATAATCATTTGCAACATTTCCTTTACGTTTCATTGTCGCTAGGTGAGATTCTCGTTGTTCCAGATATTTGTCGACAGAAAGATCCGTCTTATTTTGTTCTTCGTTCTCGTTTAACTTTCGTTCAGTGTATTCATGTTTTTCATTGTTAAGGACATTTTCGCCAGAATTTGGCAATATATTGGAAATTACGTGATTGACGTTTTCTTCCATTGTTACTGTGCCACTTCGAAAAGGGTCAATTCCACTATTAGTCGTAAAATGACTAGTGTGACAGGAATCTATTCTAACGTTATCTGTCGGTAGATCGGCTAAATTACTAGAAATTTGATTGTGTGTATCTCCACTTTTTGTGTTGATGCTCTTCTCACATTTCTCAAGGGCATTCTCGCCTGTGCTATTAGATTCACTCTCAGTGGATGTTTCATTTTGTGCGTCTTGATTATTTGGTATTTCACAGTTTTCAGCATTTTTTTATCAGCGACTTCTTGTGATTCAGTATAGTCAGATCCAAGAAATGAATTACTTTTCAATCCTTCGCCATTGATAACATTTTCATTAAAGTCCGGTAGATCATTGTAGATTTCACGTGTAATGTCTTCTTTAATCGTTGTTAATACCCTTTTTTCAGAACATCCAATCTTGCTGTTTGGAGGAATTTCACTGTTTGCAGAGGAAAGAGTTGTATCACATTCTGTCCATAGATCGATTAAATTAATGTCATCTTGCTGATTCATTTTACTAATGCAGATTGGTCTCATGCTTATCTCCTTATACCCCAATGGAATCCTACATTGGATACGAGATTTCGTTTCATCCGAAATTTCTGGATATCGGCCTACAAGTGTTTCTCTTGTTTCTATCAAAAAGCTTCTAATGCTATCATTTGAACCGACATTAATTAGTTTTGCACTTTTATCAGTTTTCATTTCGTTCCCGCAGAGTACTTTACCAAAATTGTCTTCATTTTCATTAACAGCAGAAATTTCTTGTGAGATTTTTCTATCTTGATAATATACATCACATTCTGTAGAAATGTTACTAAGAAGAATATCGTTTTCTCGTCTAATACGTTTCTTAGTTTTCAACATTGATATATCCAGAATATTGTGTGTTGCATCAAAATTCCTATTTTTATTGGGTTTAAAATTATATGTATAAGTTTTATTACTTCTATTTGCATAAATAAATACATAAAACATTCCCATATAAAACAATATAAGCATACAACTTGCCTTCAATCCAAGATAGTTAAAAACGCTGGGAGCCAAAGCATTCGTTGGAACGAAAACCACAATCCCTGTTGGTATCAAGAAACAAAGTACGAAAATTATTTTACTTTTCAATCCATGCATTATGCACTTCAATCACCGTTTTACGGCTCTCTCTCACCACCTAACACAGTTTCTAATTATCAAATCGCTTTTCTATAAAGCTTTAAATGAGCAACTTAAATCACTTAAAATCAACTTAAAGTTAACTCCAGAAAGAAAATAAATCTTTATTTTAAATGTATTGTTCAGAATAATTTTCCAACAATATTGATCTCTTTCATTCCAAGAATTCTTTAACAATGTAAAAAGCTAGAGTTGTTGTAAAAATTGGAAACTTCATAAACAAGCCCCTTTGGTTTGTTACAGCCTTTTTTGTATAATAATAATTAATTAATATTTTAATGTCTTTTTCTTAATATGTTACTTTTATACGAAAATTTTCGGTGCAGGAGTACATAAATCCGGAATTATAGCTGTAACCGCGAAATGAAAATTTAAAAAGTTATTTTAGAATTTTATAGTTAGATTATAAACACATTTCACATTCGTTGATGTAATACTTTACGATGTTTTTCAAGACAACGCAAATAAAAAATCTCTTTCATAAATATTTATCAAAATTTTAAAAAAAAGAGAAATTTAAAAGTGTGACTGTATATTTTACTCTGTCACTGAATAATAAAATATACATTTTAAGGCTCCTTGAAAATTTAATAAACCGTTTTATCAGAATCTTAAAGAGCTATCTCATTAGAACGGTATTTTGTAAAAATAGGATATGTCCAAAACGTGATGTGTAACTTATATCACTTCACTCTTTTAAGTTGAAACGTTTTTTTTACTCAATAAATTAGGTGTTTTTTTTTCTGTAAATGTAATAATGTTCTTAACACATTTTCAATAAGCAATATTAGGTGTCTTTGCATTCTGTCATTTTAGCCAAAGCTAATAACTCTATTCATCAAGTAGTAAATCAGGGCTGAATTGAAAATTCTAAGAAATCAGGAAAATGTTTTCAAAACTGCTGAAATGTCTAGATTTTTATGCAGTCTCGCAGTACCTGTATTTTTATCCCAGGGAAATTTACTCTGTTTATTATACATAAAAACTGCCAAGACTTTTGACCACCTTGCGAGAAAAGTGGAACAGTGTATTTAATAGTTTTGATTGTTAACTTTCCTCAAGGGAACATTTAATTTAATTCCAGCAAATTGATGAAAGTTTAGTACAGCAAATTATGTGCAAAATTTTATAGGCCGTATTAGAAAGCCGAGTGGTGTCCACGTAACTTGTTTTAATGATGTATTTTCGTGCAAGATATAACTTCTGTTTTATGCAGAGAGGTCGTGGTACGTTTTTACATCGCCGGCATATATTTAGATACTAAGAAATTTAAAACCTATTCGCCGAACCAAATTCTGAAGGCTTGGACTTACTCTAAATTTATGGGTTATTTTGTCATCGGCTGTTTGGTCCTAGACTTTTTTATCGGGAGATATTTAGTTTGGCCTTTATATTTTCGGCTATTTTGCCATTTCCGAAAGTGGTTAATTAGGACTTCTTCGAAGGGCATCCCCGGAACGTGTTCCAGATTCATTTTACATAAATTTCTATTTTAATTCGGAGTTCAAATTTTTTTTTTTTTTTTTTTTTTTCCGTAAACGGTCAACAGTTGGTTACTGACCAACTGATTTCCTTCTCGATCACAGTAAAATATTGCAGAGCCGGTTCATAAAGATAGAGTTACAATTCATCTGTCATTATATAACAAATTATCTAAACGGTGGCCGCAGTAGCTACATCTATGCCTATAGAAACCGTCTAGAGAAATAAAAATGTTGGCCAGGGATGTAAAGAGAGCAAAAATCCAACATTTGATATAATTTCCAAAAGAAAATCTACAGATGAGGTGGAGAAGTCAAAGAGAGCATAAAAGGCTCCAAACGAGGTTCAAGGATTCAGAGAGAAGGGCAAGTACTTATCAGACATCAAAACCACTCAAATCAAGGCCAAGTACGCTTCAAATAGAAGGCCAACGAAAGCGAAAAGCCCACAATGCAACAGTGCCATGGAAAACCTGTAGGTTTCGGAACATATGGACAGTTGCAGAAAAATCTGCTATGAAAGTAAACTCTTGAAAATGAAAAAGTGCGATGAAAATTTAAAACATCACGCGTCTATAAAAGGAGGAAGTTCAGCCGAGATGGTAGGATCTAGTTGCCTCAATAGAATTTCATTGTGTTTAGCCCCAGCATCTTTGCATTATACTTTTCCAGAAGGGAATCTGTTATTACTCGTGACTACATAATTGATTTATTTTCTGACGATATTGTAGCTTGGTGTAGTTGTCCAAACATTGTCAGTATCGAATCCAGTATAAAGAAATTAATGATAGAAATTCAGGATTTTCCTGGTAATCCCAAATTCAGTTTTAATCCTCTTAACTCTATTACTAGGTTTGTAACAATAAGAAACAGACATCTATATATTTACAGTTCGAACATTTCACTTAAGTGGTCACATAGTTCATTGCGACAGTAATCCCCAAACCCTTGGTTTTGTCTATGACTCTGAAATCACGTGTTATAAGCCCTTCGATCTACTCTTATCTAAGGCTAGAAAGAGACTTAATATTTTGAAATTTACATCTGGCTACAACTGACGCCAAGATCCTAAGGAGAATGTATCAGTCTCATAAGACTGATTCTCTAATATGGTTATCAAATCCTGCATTTAACCTCGGATACAAATTTTCAAATATTTGAAATGTTACAACTGACTGCATCCCGCCTTGTTACTGATGGTGGTGTATTTAATTATGGCAAAGCACACTAGGGCTCTCTGCCTAAGGGGAGGGATGCCTTCGTGGAGGTCTTTCTAAGTGAAACTGGCTCGTATACACGTTACACATGGGAAAAACCACGAAAATACCCATGCAGGCAGCCAGGTTCGGGATTCGAACCGCGTACCGAACTACCAGTTTTCAGCCACTTTACCGCGCGGCCGCTGGTGTGCCCCTTGTTACTAGACTTTGTAAGACTACTACAGCTGAAATCTGTCTCTACCTATCTGATTTGCAAAGCTTGCGGTTGAGATGTATGTTTAGTCTTACTATATATCTTAGGAACATCTTTAGGTTTCGTGATGAACATTATACTTGAAACTTTTTGAATGACTGATGAAGTAATCAATGATTAAAAAGGAATAGTCCCCTCAGAAATGTTAAAAAACTGGATGTATGGCGGTGTTGTGTTGAATTTAATTCTTTAAAACCTATCGCATTTCCTATGGAGTTATTGTCTGGTGTATTTTTTATACAGAGTTATTGACTTATAAATCCTTTTAAAGATTTTAAGTCCAATCGAAACTTGTTTAAGCCAAAGACTGTCAACGTTTGGCGGTCTTTAAATGGAAATAAAAATTAAGATAAATTAGCAAATAATCGCAAGGCTTTTCTCGTTCTTGTGTACACATCACTGGAACTTTTTAAAAAATGTACTTTATCGAAACACTTTCCAATAAACAAGCATTTTAAGCATATTTTTCTGAAATGCTTTGATCTCTTCTAGAAACCATGATGCAGGATTTGTTTTATTTTTGTTTCGAAGGAAATTACATTAAATCAAATGTTTCCAACCCTTTCAACGTATGTCTTAAATTCTTTCGGAAACGGAGTTGATTTCATTTAGCTATTAATAGCGAACAGTATTTATTTCTTTTGATTTGATTTTCTATTTTAGAAAACATCTTCATTTTAGGATTAAAAATTTTTATTTTATTTTCTAATTTAATTTTCTCGGTTCGCTTGGATAATAGAGGAAAAAGAAAAGGAAAACGGAAACGTTTCAGATTTTATCAGCTTTGCAATTAAAATGTTCATTACAGTCTAATTTCAAATTTTTTTAAATACAATTTTATTTTGTTATTGACAATAAAATTTGTAATTTAGGGTGTACAATTTAACATTTTAGTCTACTTTAAAGTTTAAGTCAGAACAGAATCTTTATATTAAAAATGCTAATTGCTTGTTGCGAGAAAAAAGGCCGCAATTTACTGTTTTAGATTTTAAATTTTCATTTTTAAAAATGAAGATTAAAATGCTTTAGTTTTTTTCATTAAGCTTCGTTTTTATAAAGCATTTTCTAAAATTGGACACAAGAAAGGAAAAAAACATAATTAGGATATAATTTCTTTTTTCTGTATAAATGCCATTTGTGAGTAATTTTAAACTGTTTATGTATTAATTCATAAGTCAAACAACAAAAATCAGCGTTATATTTACAAAATTTTCACAGGACTAGTTTCGATGGTTTTACCGAACCGCAAATTTGCGGTTTTGCAGCTGAAGATGGTGGTTCGGTAAAACCATCGAAACTAGTCCTGTGAAAATTTTGTAAATATAACGCTGATTTTTGTTGTTTGACTTCTGAATTAGTATTTATTCGGCGTGTTATTGTGTCTTAGTTTATGTATTACTCACTCAAACGTTAGAATAAACAGAAACACATGAATATTCCCCTGTAGTGAATATGTGTCCATTAAAATAGGGTATGTGACATATTTAAATATCTAACGCAATTGAACCCAACCAGATAACAACGAATAAGTTAAATATATGAAATGACCATTGGTGTCTATAAAGCTTTCGTTTGAATCCTTAATTTCTTAAATCATCACAAAAATTTTGTGTTTAAATCCCAGTAGAGCGAAAGATCTACACTGTCTCGTCCTTAATTTTTGCACTGGTGTGCAAAAATTAAGGACTAGACGGTTTTTTCAATATAACTTTGCACAAAAGCTTTCCAAATCAACACATTTAATACCGTAAGATCCCCAATACGTAAGGACATGAGTAATGTAAGCAACATTTACTAAAAGAGAAATCAGAGGGATAAAAAGAAGCTTTATTTAAAAAGTAGCATGGAGCGCAATGCGACTGAAGGCCGAAACATCCCTGTGATGGGTGTCCAGCAAGAAACATCCGGTCTTTAATAGGGGATATGATCTCCCCTGACTACTAGGCAGGTTTCACAGCGTCTGCCCATGCTGAGAATGAGGGTGTCAATGAGTTGTTGAGGCATTGCTGTCCATTCGTCTTGCAGCGCCAATCGAAGCTCCGGAATCGTTACTGGTGGTAAGGTACGAGCTGCCAAGTGTCTGCCTAGAAACTCCCATACATGCTCGATAGGATTGATATCCGGAGATCGTGCCGGCCAATCCATACGTTCAATATCCTCACTCTCTAATAGCTGTTCGGCAGCTACTGTGCGATGACATGGTGCATTGTCGTCCATGAAAAGGAACTGCGGACCCATAGCGCCTCTAAAAAGACGCACATATGGAAGAAGAATCTCGTTACAATAACGGGTCCCGTTGACTTAACCTGCGTCGAAGATGTGAAGGTCTGTACGACTACCCAGCATGATGCCTCCCCAAACGAGAACACCGCCACCTCCATACCTGTCCTTTTCAATGATGTTCGAGGGATGAATGCGGCTTCCCCGCTCTCTCCAGATGAGTATGCAATGAGAATCGCTACTCAGATTGAATCTGCTCTCATCTGTAAAGAGTACTCGTCCCCATTCTTTGTCTCTCCAATTCCGGTGTTCCCGGCACCACAGAGAACGCCTTCTCAGATGGGCAGGCTTTAGAGGTACACACCGTACAGGGCGTCGTGCAAACAGACCACCACCGTGCAGTCTTCTGGCCACAGTAAAACGCGATATCGGTGGTCCAGTTGCCTGTGTCGTGTGTCGAGCGATTTCTCCCGCTGTCTGCCGCCTGTTTCTTCTGGCCTGTAAGGCAATATACCGGTCATCTGCGGGTGTGGTTCCTCGTGGACGACCACTTCTAAAACACCGGATATCTGTTCCTGTAGTTTGAAATTGTCTCCAAAGTGGTGAAACGATGCTGTGAGCAATTCCGAACTCTGCAGCCACACTTGTCACACTGCGGCCTTCCTCCAACTTCCCAATAATTCGACCTCGGGTGAAAGCATCCAGATGTCGTCTAACAGATTGATTATTCGCCATTTCTCGCTGAGGCAGCAACTCGGTGTGATTTTAACTGCTATACGGCGTGCAATCTCTTTGCCAGAAATACTGATCTTACACCGACAACATGCTTTATACTAGTCAGACACTCGTCCATTACGTCTACCTGCATATCTGCGCATGTGCTACCGTACATCACCTTACTTACATCTTACTTACACCTTACTTACTTACCGTACATCTCCTGATTGGTCTTTCTGTCCGCTCTGCCTCTTCGTTCAGCTGATATGCTAATTTTTCGACTTCGTCCTTAATTTTTGCACACCAGTGTATATGCTCAAGTTGAATTTTATTTTAATTCATTTCTTTGATAAATTCAATAGATTTCAAACTGGAAATTTTTCGATAAATTCAAGTAAATCAAAGAATCTGATACTTAAAAATCAATCAAAAGTGGTTAAAATAAACAAAAATGTTTTAAATGTAGACCTGTTTTGCCATAAGCTAGTTTTGAAACTACTAAATGCTTTGATAAATCAGAAGAATAAACAAAGAAGATAATTTCAGAAAGCAAAGAAGGTAACTTCAGAAACGGTTTACTAAATGTCTTTTAACTCTAATTTGCTTTAAACGTACGAGCGTAGCAAGACTGAAACGAATGTATTCGATTATGAAATACTGTATGCAGCTACTCCTGTTGATGTTGTAACTTATCTTACTTGTCTAACAGTAACATCAGAACAAGCCCGCAAAATTCGTCGTGGCAAGAAGTGCATGACTGCGCCTGTCGTTGGCAACAGCTTTGAGCATCATACAGGTAGCACCAGGGCTTTGCTCAGTTCAGCCCCTAATCTTGAAATCTTGAGGGATCACCGGTCTGAAAGTCTCCCATGACCTTTCGAGAGGACTTTCGGCTGGCCGCATATTCAGAGTGCCTCCTGCCGCCCAGACACTATATATTTACAAGCATCCATGTATTCTCCGGGATTCAAACCCGGACTCTTCGGTACGGGAATCAGCGTCGCTAAGTACTATTTCGGTTGGGCGGCGCAGCTATTTTTAAAAAATAAATATTTAATTTTCTGTAATATTAACGAAAATAAGTGTCACTTCAATATAGGTGTTGCTGTACGGTAATGTGCACGATACAAAACCAATAATGAGAATTTTAAAACAACGAAAGGGTTAAGTTAAAAAATAATTTAAATAAGTGGCTTACTCATTGTAATGTGGCTATCTAGAACCTTTAAACTTCTAATGGACAGCATGCTCTTCTTTGTTTCTGCATAAACTCTCTCTTATTGCATACAGAGCACGATATAAACCTTTTTGTCTTGAGATATCAGCTGACTCGAAAAAAATTCTACTTTAGGATTTTTCGAAGAATATACACAATGCAGTCACAATGAAAATTTGTGATTTTTTGTTCTAGTTAAACTAATAAATTTGTGAGATTTTCCTCTCTAGCAAAGTTCGTTGCTTTCAAATTTCATTTTTTCCACAAAAATTATTATATCTTATTCTATTGACTTGTACATAGTTTATAATCTAGTACATAGTGTCTTGTACATAGTCTGCAGTTTATTCTTATAAATCATACGAAGGTTTGGTAGAGACTATTCTCGTCTGAAATACTACCGCTATAAAACTAATCAGAAACTCAAAATGCTTAGATCCACTGTATAGACTATCCAGAATACAACATTACTAATCGCACATCACTGTAGAATCGAAATAGTCAACCTGGTCCCTACCGCGCACTATTGGGAGATTTAAGCTTTGATAGTGGACAATAGAGGCGATGATGAAAGTGCAGTTCTCTTTCCTTACTCTCACGTGCAGTTCTCTTTTGTTTCCATATATATATATGATTTTGCCACTTCTTTTAAGTGTTGTCCTGTAACTATACCTCGATAATAGGATTATTCTTATAACCACCCTTCTGGCAACCGCATAACCACCCTTCTGGCAACCATTGCCCATAACAATAGTTTTAGTCAAACAATGCCGCCATTAAAGTATGCGTTCTATTTTGTTTTATTCCAAGTTCCAATGGATTTTATACACAAATCGTGATAATTTTTTCCTTAAATTTAGTTTTAAAATATGAGCTCGGAGAATTCATCAGCAATGGGAGAAACTATGTTACAAAATTTCGGAAGTAATACAGAATTTTGCTGAAAATGTTCTAAAGGTAACAACAAGGAAATGCGTTTTCTAGATAGCCGCTGTTGCCGAAGATTGCCCGAAACTGAGTCTCCGCAATTCTCTGAGTTTTTTAAGTGAAAGCAGATTGCTGTGTATTTCGGGAGAAGAATAACGGAAATAAAAAACATTACAGACTGATTCGACTAAGATTGTAAGTGTTTTATTTTTAATGTATATCATAATCTTTATTTAATAATTCAAATTTGTACTTTAAATTAATAAGCATGTTTCCTTTTACTATGTTGATCATAAAACTTACGATATCATAAAACTTACGATATATATCAATAGTTCCGGAATCTTTCGAAAAAAGTAGGCGCGGAAACCATCAACTTGCACATGTCAAGTAACTTTCACATTTTCAGCCATCAAAAAATCGCCAAAAATTGCGTCAAGGTGGTTGCAATAGCACGTAGGTACCAAATGGATTTCTAATATGGGTTGAGGCCCACCAGCGGCCGAGCGGTAAAGTCGCTGAACACTGGTAGTTCGGTCCGAGGTTCGAATCCCGCGAACGGGCTGGCTGCGTGGGCGTTTTCGTGGTTTTCCCCATGTGTAACGTGTATACAAGCCAGTTTCCCTTAGAAAGTCCTCCACGAAGGCATCCCTCCCCTTAGGCAGATAGCCCTCGTGTGCTTGGTCATAATTAAATACACACCAATCTAATATGGGTTGGGCAACGTTTCCAATAAAGAAGTTTAGTAGAGGGAAAAAAATCTCATACTGCTCCTAAAAGAAGGCATTTTCCTTTTACATTTGCATAATAGTAACGGTAAAACAATTGAAATATTCACAAAATATACAGGCATTTCAACAAAACGCCCTTTTCAAGACAATTTAGCTTTTATGCAAAATGTTAACTTTCTAAAATTCTACCAAAATATTTTACAAACATAAGATATTATATGAGAAAGAGGCAAATACGAGTTTTTAAAGTCATCTTCTTCCACATACATCCTGTCATTCCCTAATTCTAATATAAATTGTTCTATTGTGACCTGAAGTTTTAGCTCTTAGAAACTGGGTTAAATTTTTACATATTAAGCAATTATTTTGATGTTAATATTACAAGCAATACTCATAGTTTTTGAAACAATATTGCTCTATTGTATTCAGTTTTCTACTTGTCCTTACAACATATATTTCTGCCGTATCTCTAGTTCTAAGATTCAAAAACAAACGGTTAAGTGTGGATAACAAATAACACTTTTTGCTTATATACTGTTTGTTACAAAGAATTTATTAATAGAATCTGATTCTTGCTGTTAAAAATGTAATTTCCAGACTTTCCAATTTTCGAACGGGAGGGTAAAGATACTGAAAATTGCAACTGACATTATATGATTTAAATCTGAAGGTTGACAATTATTTTGAAATTTCTATCTGAGTACATTTATGAAATGCTTCGTCTCGAAATTGAGCACATAACTTTGATTTCTGTAAAACTGAGTTCTGTTGTTGTCATAAATATTTTCATACAAAATTTTAATACTCTTGTCGAAAAGGAGTGTTAAACTTTCGTAAAATTCTTAATTTTTAAAAATATTTGAAAAGTAATTATCTCTAAATATGTATCACAAAATAAAACAACTTGAGATGAA
This sequence comes from Stegodyphus dumicola, assembly GCF_044657685.1. Classification (NCBI taxonomy): domain Eukaryota; kingdom Metazoa; phylum Arthropoda; class Arachnida; order Araneae; family Eresidae; genus Stegodyphus; species Stegodyphus dumicola. Next base: position 189,313,058 of record NC_140772.1, on the reverse strand, counting down.
ATTGATTAATGAGATATAAGATCAACAATGAGATTCAATTTAATTTGCATTACAGCAAATTTCTGGCCCTGATATTAATAAGAAGCAATTTACTTTTAAAAATAACTGTAGATATTTGAAATTAACAAACAACTATTTAAAAGGTTTCATTTACTTGATTACAGCAAAGTACTCGAGGGCTATCTGCCTAAGAAGAGGAATACCTTTTTGGAGGACATTCTGAAGGAACATGAGTATACGCGTTACACATGGGAAAACAACGAAACAGCATTCGCAGGCATCCTCTTCGCCGAGATTGCAGCCCTTGAAGGAACTACCAGTGTTCAGCGATTGTACCACTCAGCCGCTGGCCAGCCAACTATTAAAACGGAAACCTCGTTTCAGTTAGCACATAATTAATTAAGAATAAGTATATAAATGAACTTTTAATTCTCCAGCGAATTTGTTATTAAACAGGAAGTGTCAGAGGGATTTAATATTGTTATTACAGAGTGCAATTAAGTGATTTTTCTGTAAACAAATATATTTTCTGATTCATTAGGCTCAGATTAATTTTGAAAAATTTGATCTGTTCTCCTGCACAATTGTACGATTATTGCTTCCTTGAAATATTTTCAGCGTTATGTATGCGTTTACATGCAAAATGTGTAAATAAAATACGTCGAATGTAGGTATATTAAGATAAAAACTATTCAAGTAGCGAATTTTGTAAATGGTCCTGACATATGTATAGTTTCTAAAAACACTTTTTTCAAAGTCTAATTTTATTCATAAATTGCTTAAATAGAATTTCTGTTATTATTAAAAGCATCTCCAAACAATTATTAACCGCATTATGTTTAAGTCAATATTAGACTTCAAAGAGCTTTGTGACTATTTCGTTCCGTTATTTTTAAGTTTTGTATCTCATAGCAATACACAAATATTTGTGTTTGAGTCAATACTCGACTTCAAAGAGCTTTGTTCCTATTTATTTCGCTCTATCGCTTATCAATATTCGTATCTCAAGTTAGCACGTATATTATTGTAGAAATATTTGCATTGTTATTATTCTTACTAGAAATATAATTATTTCATTAGCACATATTATTATGTTTACAGATTTCGGTCAACGCACAAAATTATTTGTTGTTAAAATTTCTCATTTGTAAATTTAGTTACGTCTTTAATTTATCATATATCATCTAATTAACTAGACTTCTATAAAATACATTACAATATTAAAGCTGAAGGAAAAATAAAAGTTTTTTCAAGGACTAATCATTAGATCAGCACATTTAGAAATTTTTGGAAATAATGTTCCTTTTCGTCCGCATAAACAAATTCATTTTCAACAAGTAACAGAAAAATGCAAAATCGCATTCGATTTGTAATCAATTATTTAATATTTAACAAATTAGCTTTATAATTATTTAATTTATTATTTACTTCAAAATTCTACAAAATTCAAATATTTTCTTCTTGTTTTTCGTGTTTCCTATGAATTTTATGCTTTTAAAATTGACCTTCGAAATGTTTCTGCCCCCTTCCTCCAGCGGCCATGATATTTATAAAATCGCCTACTTGTCACATTCAGGGATGTTGAATAGCGTTGATCTACCCAGGAGAAAAAAATATTTTTTATTTATTAGTGTCTTATATGAAAATTGACTTTAAAATTGTGATAGCTCACATTCAGTTGAGAGGCAGTTCCTATTGCAATGCTAGCTAAAAGGATTTCGAAAGTTCCCCTTCTACCCGTTGTTTCAAGTGAATTTCTTTTGTAAGATCATGATACAACTCTACTTTGGGACTCGATTCTATGCTCCGAGAGTTGCTCAGTTTGTGGGTCGCCAGATTTCGCTACTAGTGAAAAAACATTGCACGTTCTGGGAAGCGAGAAAAAAGGGGTCGGGAGTCAGGTTTGTGCTGCTAAACTATCCAAGCTCATCACGGCTCTGTATGAGTTTTCACGGCTAGTTTTCTTCATATTTAAACGAAGAACACAGTCGCAAATCTATAAATCAGCATAGGATTTATCGAAAATGTAGCGATGCATTTGCTGTTCCCGAAAATGTTTTATTACGTATTTCAAACTGCTAAAATTTATGGCCATAATGATATGTGATGAGCTGAAGTTTTGCATGCAGATTTAGAAAATAGGTTTAAAATTTCTACAGAAAGAAAAATAATTTTTTGGTACGTTTTCCGATATGAAGTATATATATATGTGTCATACACATATATATATACTTCATATCGGAGCGTATTATTGATTTTTTCATGATCCTTTTTTCGTAAATCTAATATAATTTACAAGTGGAGACAGATTTAAAATGCCGCAGATGGTAATTCGTTACCACGATTCGGTGACTAAATCCTTGAGTCTTAAAGGGAGACTCGGTCGCCCTTTAAGAGAGGGGTGAAATGTAAGTGATTATTCTTTTACCTTACACCTTGCCTTCCTATTGTTATTACACACAAATTCAACTAGTATCGGAAAGTCAGAAGTTCGAATTCTAGCGAGGGCACTGCACATTGCTCATGTTTCCTGTTTCGATAAGCCTAATGACGTCCAAACGAAAATGTGGTGGGCGATAATTTGTCGCCTCTTGAATTTTAAATTGGGTCCCCGCCTCCCCAATCGCCCTGTAAAGTGGTAGAGAATTTATATTATTTTTTCCTCTTTGTACTACAATTGGAAGTACGTCCAGCTGGAAACCGGGAAGTTCGGTGATTACGCTGTATGTTTATCATATATTCTATTTCGACAAATTTAGTGACTCTTCAAAGTTATTCATCAATATGAAGTAATTTCCCATAACTTTTAAAAGTAATTCAAGAATTTAAAAACCAAAAATAAGGAACACTTTCAAAGCAAAAGCTACTAATTATTTTCGTCTGTTATATACTGTTCGTGGTTTGCACAGAATTCTTCATTAAATATGTAACTGTTCATTGAAAAAAAATTGTTGAGTGTATAATTATACTTGTTATGTAATTATTAAGCCTCTTAGCGAATGTTTCATGTAACGCTAAGAGCATTGTGCATTAAGAGATCACCTTAATATCTTAACGCATGACAGACATTTCACTAACTAGAATATTTATTTTATGTAGACCAAATAAAAATTTTAATTTAATTTATATATAACCATCCAACGTAAATTGTGATACGTATTCTCATAAAATTATGCATGTTACTTTAAGAAGCTTTAAATTTGGAAATAGTTGTCAAGAGCTCTTGTTAAATTAAACAAATTTTGTAGCTATCTTTCTAAAACAGACTATAAATCTACGAACATCGTCTCTCGTTGATAAGAAAATGTGGACAACAATTTATTAAAGAATATTAACATACTCTTCATGAAAAACATTTAATTAAATTTTTGTCTTACATTTCTAAAGATTTTCCTTGAAAAGCGAATCGAATACCTAGCAGTCTTAGTTAAACAATTCATTTTCTATATTAAAATATGTAAGAAACTTGCGCGGATACAGAAGTGTTGTTAATTACGAAATCCTGACTGCACTTTGTTTCACTCTAGAGTTATCAATGGCATTTACTCCACAAGGATTTGGAGGCTTATGAAGATGAGACGAGAACTTAATGACCTCTTCCTCGTTTTAAATGAGTTGTATAATATAATGAAGTTAGAGAAATGCAACTACATATCATGTTTCCTTGCAGACCTTCAGAAATAGTGTTGAGTCACAAAGCTTTCGCTTCTCATCCCCCGGGTAGAGATGGATGACACATGCGTGTTGAAAGGGCTACGTACTCTGATTTATTATTCACATTATTCGTGAAAATGGTGGACTACTGTCTAATATATTCCTGCTACAAACTGCTGTAACTATATTTCCATAATTAACATAGTATCACACTTCATTTCACTGAATATATTTGAATTAAATGCATCAGAATTGTTAGCGATACTGAACACTGTTGGAGCATTCTGATTTCGGATTAAATGTGACTATTTATAATGTTATTTTCCTATGATTATTATATGATAGAACCGAAATTTTGTGAAATTTTGGAAAATATGAAGAATGCTTTATAAAGTAATTGAGTGAAATTACAAATATTTGTGATACAGTTCCTGAATTTATCAATAAATTAGCACGTATTTTGCAGAAATTTAACTTTCGGGTCGTTTATTCTCACATCAATAAAATTCCGAGTTCCATATTCAAGGACCCCATCCCGGATATGAATTCCTGGGGTAATTGCAGGATTCCTTGCCAGTATGGTTTAATTTACGTTGGCCAAACTAAGAGAGCCTTAAAATTTCGCGTTAAGCAACATGAGGCATATGTTAGAAAAAAAGAAACACAGATGCCCAACATTGTTGGTCCGAAAATAGACACTTCCCATTTTTTTCCCATCAAAATCACACTTTCAATTCTTCTGTTGCCAAAATTATTCAAAAAACATCTTCCATTGGTGCAATGGATTTTCTTGAGGCATTTCACATTCCAAAAAATTCTTTCTGTTCTAGTTAACAACCCTAATTCCAATCCATCTTTGACTTCAGCCTTTAAAGAAATTATGTTTCCGTTCTAATTTCATCAACAGATGGCGCCAGTAGCTTCTCGCCTGCCCAGGCTTTCTTGTCTTATCTTATCATTATATCTTATTTCGTTCGTTTGTGCTTTTTCAGCTGAGGATGTTGATTCGGTAAAACCATCGAAACTAGTACAGTGAAAATTTGAAAATATAACACTGATTTTTGTTTGACTATTAAATTAATTTTTGTTCGGCATGTTACTGTATCTTAATATGTTAAAATTTCAGGCAAATTTTAAATTTTCCCTTTATCCGTATTATCAAATTTATTATTCATTATTTTCTTATTTTACACTCAATATAATTTTTTCGTAATTTCGTATTATTCTAAGAATAGGGACTGCTAGATAACTTGAAATTCACATTCCTAATATTCTATTTTCATTTCTAGAATACTAGGAATTCTATACTAAGAATACAGAATGCAATACCAGTAGCATATACCGTCAAATACGGTATATGCTATGGCATATTATTGTGCAATGTTAAATGCATCAATAGCTGGATGTTTTGAACGCTTACAAAATTTGACAAAAAATGCATTGGGTAAAGCAATGTAACTAATCTGATATTTGAAGCATCTATAAAAGCCAAAGCAATCATAGACGTTAGTTATTTGCTTTCCTTAGATGCTAAACATAAACTGTGGTTATATGCTAATTTACGACACTTTTCGTTTCATTGATACTTGCCAGTCCAGTTTCCTGTGGCGTTCTCTCAACACATATCCCAACTTAAATTAATCCACCATCATTACCACCAATAACACCACCTTCGCTCAGATTTTCATTCCGCCCAAGATCTGCCTGGCTCAGTTTAAATAAATTTTTACTCTGCATGTATTATATTTTCATTATATATATGGTAGATTTATCACATCTTCTGTGGTTTTACATTATATTTCAGTGGTAATTTTAATATTGCTTGTAATTGGATACAACTCGGTAAATTTGTTTTAAGTACGCAAAAGCTCGAAAATGTTTTATATATATAAATTGTTGAAAATTGCTTATTTAGTGTATGCTGTGCTGTTACTAAACCTTTTGCATCAACATTATCATTTTACTACCATTAACACCACCTTCGCTGGGATTTCCATTGTACATGAATGAGATCTGCCTGGTCCAGTTTAAATAAATATTAACTGTGCGTCCATTATATATACCGCAGATTTATCCTATTATATATGCTTTAAATTCAAGTGATAATTTTGGTATTACCTGTAGTTTGATACAACTCTGTAAATTTGCTTTAAGTCTGCGAATGCTCGAAAATATTTCATATATAATTTTTTGAAAATTGCTTACTTTGCTTATACTGTTAACTAACACTTTTGTATCAGCACTCTAATTTTATATAGCATAAGTTGCTGTGCTATAGCAACATGGAATTTGTAAAATAACTTTATTGAACTGGACTGGACTGATTAGTAAGAACGTCTGTAAATTCCCATTTTCTAGTTAACGTTGAGTTATGTTTTAAAATGAAAATTAATTCTCTTTTATATCGCATAAGCCTTTAAAAATAGTTTTTCATTGAATTAGGTTTACGAACATCTCAGGTTTCATTTAAATGGAGAAGTTAAGATTTTATATAGCTCTTTTTTCCCATGCTAGTTAGAAGTATAAGTGCCCATTTCCATGTGCCTATTAAGATAGGCTTCAAGAGTGAAATTAATTTTTTTAATGATACATAAAACACTATTTTTACTGTAAGCTTCTCCTGCCTATCAAAAACAGATCTTCACTAAATTAGCTTCATAAAAATCTCAATAAATAATCTAAACTGCTAATCTATAATGTTTCGTTTTAATTTTTGTTAAAACTTTAAGATTTTAGATTGCTCTTTTTTGGTCACTTTTCATATAAACCGAATATATGAAAAGGAACTTCATACAGAAATAAAACGTCGCAGATAATTATAATATAGTGCAGTGTTTCAGAGCTGAGTTATTATTACTTAAATTCGTTGCACGGTACACTTGCTAAGTTATAACGAGAAAACACATGTAAGCAAGAACTTACTAACAGCTGTAAGTAGACTTATTATTAATTAAAGCTTGGCACTAAGGTCTGGCACCAGGTCAGAATTAGTGGCAATTAGCTAACCGATGATAGTTCTTCGGGATTATGAGTTGAAAGGACCAAGCACTGGTATTTATCTTTTATATACACAGTTGTTTGCAACTTGCCTCATGTTAAATATATCAAATGTTCACTTCGTCTTTGTGGTAAACAGTTTAAAATAAAACATGTTTTTTAAAAGAGAGTTTTTGGGTTGAATCCTAATGTCAGCGTTCATGTTTTCGTGAATATGAGTAACTGCATGCTATTAAATTCACAAAGCCAAAAAAGGGGAAAGAATTTAATAAAGACAAGTTTTTCCCTATTCTTAAATTTATTGTTTTCTATTTTATTTGCTTTGCATTCTGTTAAGAAATTTATGTGGAATATGTGAAATTTTGAAATCTTTGTATGCTAAGGATGTGAGGTTTATAATTTATTAACTCTGAAATTCTATCTATTGGTATCTTTAATGGCTATAGTTGCGTGTAAATTTTACGAAGTTTTGTATTTTCTTCTTTTATCACCAGTTACATAAAAAAGTACTGTTTTCAAGGAAATGTTTATGTATAGAGAGTTTTAGCATCTTCAGAAATGAGAATCCTTTATCTGTCTAATACATATTCATTTAAATTTCATGTTCGTAATCCTAATCTAATCTAAATTAATTTTATTAGGTAGGTATCAAAAAATACGTATTTTTAATTTTAGCTTATTTCTCTTTTCCTTAATTTGCAATATTTGTAACAGGAAATTTAAGGTAAATGAAAGATACTAAGAATATCCGTTTGCAGTAAATGATGATTACTACTTTATTACATATATGCTAAATTAAATTTTATTTACAAAAAACAAATCATTTCAAAAAAAGTTCATTTCATAAAGTGATATAAATTACTAATTCAGAAGTCTTAATGATATAAATTAATTAGTTTTAAGACGAAATAATACGAGCAAGCAATTTAACGATCGTTATGAATATTTTAACTGAGAATGTGGGCATATCAAATGAGTAAGTGATGTTTCCTTTTAAATAAGTTATTGCGAAGAGGGTAGATAAACACTTTGTTTAAAAACAAAAATTCATCTGAATAAAATTAAGATTGGTACAATAAGGTAATAAATTTTCAAATGTAACTGGAGTGAATGCATGTACTTTTAATTACATTGACGCGCACTTTTCTGTTTTAAAATTCTACCATATAAATTCAAAATGTTTTGTCGAAAGAACTATGAACAAAAGTTTTTAAATCCTTTGATAATTAAGTCACAAAAATGTTTCTAAGACAGATTATCTTTTTTATTAAAGAAAGGGTGTAATTTTAAAATATTTATTTTTCATTTTAAATTTTATTTAACATTCTTTATTACGAAACGCAGCCAAAATTAATCAGTAAAATATTTTTCTTACATAAAAAACAAGTTTTTTTTTCCATTCGGAAAATCATAATCTTAATTACAATTTGATTAATGTATTTCATCATTTCGATAAATTACGAGAAAAATTAATTTTATTTAATAAAAAGGACATAGAAGTCTTAAATCCACGTAAAATTTTAGTAATAAAATTCAGCATAAAAAAGAAAAGAAACGATAAAAAAGCATATATTCTTAATTTTAATAATTTAGCAAACATTTAACGAGAGTATACAAACCGATGTAAAGTGATTTACTATATTAAGTAATTAAGAAACTAATTATTTTGGCTCTTAGATAAATTTTGATTTCTCTCATATGCGTTTTCCTTTTTAAATCGAAGCGCAGCAGAATATTTCCTCATATTTTTAAAATTAATTGGATGTTTGATGCTTTTTTTCAGATTTTTAATTCTTTTATGGATAGAAATAAAAGTTAATGGTTTTTGGAAAAGGTAATTAAGTCAAATGAAGTGCAATTTAGGAAACGACTGGAATTTGAAAGACTGTCATGTATTTGCATGAATATTTGTCGACACACAGATATAAGAATTTAATATATGAAAACATAACTGATTTTACAATCAAAAAATTTGTAAAAATCCTTGCCTTGTGTCTCATCTATTAATATTCCGAATATTTCTAGGACTTTCCTGTATATGATGTCTTAATTAGAGCAAATAATATTCACACACTAGCCAATAAATATTAGTTGCATTTATTAGTAAGTCTTTAAAAATTCCTTTCCGCTATTTAAATTTTACAGAACACAAATTTCTCATATCCATAAATATCGCATTACCATAATAATATTCGGTATATATGATTATTTTTTTAGTTTTATTTAGCAAAGAACGCGAGAATTACTTGCCGAAAGAAATGAAGGCTTCTGTGGAAGAATTCTTACATAAAAATTCGCTAGGTTTTACATTAATCGTGAAAAATACAACGAAAATACCTCTGCAATCATCCTATTTGATTCGATTCGGAAGAGGCCCCTCATCTGTTGAGTCGTTTTTATTCCCTAAAGAACTGGTGAGCTTATTAAATTTTGTATATAAATAATCAATTGTAGCAATATCTAAAAACGTGTACACATATTTTAGAGATATCTGAAACGGCTTTGATCGTAAAACTACTTCAAATGACAGAAAGTATATCAGTTTTAATCAGAGGCTAGAAATGACAAAAAGAGAAAGAATCACCGAATGTGTGTGTGATTATTGCAAAGCCTCGAGGGCTATCTGCCTAAGGGGAGGGATGCCTTCGTGGAGGACTTTCTAAGTGAAACTGGTTCGTATACACGTTACACATGGGATAAACTATGAAACCGCCCATGCAGCCAGCCCGTTTGCGGGATTCGAACCTCAGACCGAACGACCAGTGTTCAACGACTTTACCACTCGGCCACTGGTGGGCAAGAATCACCGAAATCCCAGACAATCATATAATGTATTGAACCAAATATTTAATCAAGATGTAAAGTATTGATAGATCTTATTTGTCAGAAAATAACTTCAGATCACGTCCATGAATGTAAGTCAGGCTTTTTCTTCGAAAAAATAAGAAACTAAACGAAAAGAAAGTTCGCATATTATTAGAAGTAAATTTTAAAAAGTGCTCTCATGAGACCCTTATATATTAAGGCTGGTAATATTGTCGCTTTTTCCTGAAATGTATAATCGAAAGCTTCTTGTCAAACACGAACTTGTTATGACACATAGTTGAAACGTAAATGAGAGTACCTGAATTCATGTATACATTTACGAAGAAAATCTTTGAAAGATGACAACATGCATTTTTCTGCGTCACGTGGCCTTAGAGATAACTCTCATGACGTCCTAGAGGTATGGAAACAAATTGCGACTCCAACAGTTTTAATTATTCATCCTCGACACTGAATATTTTCCCGCTGAAATATTCACCCTGCTCATTTTTCATATTGGAAAACTAATTGGAGAGAATTTAGGTGGACGCGCAAAAAGGAAATTTTTAAAGACAAACTGCAGTCTTATGGCTTTAAAGCATCTACTGTTCAAAGGTTAGGTTAGGTTAATTGATTGGGCAAAGACACGCAAGGGCTATCTGCCTATGGGAAGGAAAATCTTCGCCTTTCTAAGGGATATCGGCTCGTATCCATGTTACACATGGGAAAAACACGACAATCAACCATGCCAGCTCGTTTTCCGGGATTCGATCACAGGCCGAACTACTAGTATTCAGAGCTTTTAACGCTCGGCCCATCTGCTACTCAAAGGATAGTTCACTATAGTATAGTTCTTTCTTTACGTTTTTAAATAGCTTTGCGAAAATTCTTGAAAGACTATCATGTTACTTTACTCAAATAGATTTTAGGACACCCGATTTTTAATACAGAAAATGTTCTAACTTCTTAACCTACAAAAGTAATTTTACCACCGATAATGTTAAGAAAAAGTTAGTAGAACTGTTTCGCAGGTATGCGAGACCACTATAACGAGATCATTAAAAAAAATCGCTTCAGCTTAATGCGCTGTAATAGAGATAAGTAGGCATTGCAGGATCCACAAATATTTTGCTGATGAAATTAAACATATCTTACCCACGTTTGAGCCAGAGATTTTCAGTGTTCTTTTCTGCTTCAGCGTTTCTATTTCCAAAAGGTAATAACAGCATTTTGAGAGGTCTCTCAGTAAATAAAGCAGTAAATAGAATAATATAAGACATTATTCTTCAGTCATCACAAATATTCCACACAAACGTTTCATAAAGAATCGTTTTCGAATTTTTTCAGGTTTCGTTTCTTTACACTTGAGAAAGTCAGCTAAACGCAGTGATGGGAATTCGTTTACGTCACCAGAAATCACAGCTTTGTTTAAGGTTACAGTTAAATGGAAACTGGTAGCGTAAAGGCAACTGCAGACGGGGTATACTGCAATAAACGGAGTTAACGTCTAACTGGAAACGGAGTATAAACTTACATAAATCGACAATAAAATTTCTCACAAATATAAACTGAAAACATCTGTTATAATTTAAACTTAAGTATGTAGAATGGCATCTTCCACCACGGATAAATGGTGCTCCTCGCCATCAAACGAAGCTGAAGGAGAACAGACGATGCCGCGGTAGCACAAAGGGAAGACATACGAAAGAGATGATGCGCATGAATGGTAAGACGTCCAACTTTAATTTAGTGAAACAAATCATCTATAACAGCGGTCGCCAACCGAAGGTCCGTGAAAACATTTTGATGGTCCGCAAAAAATTGGGACATTATTTATATTTTTATGAAGATTCAGTTTAAAAAATGACGAGTAGCAAAATCTATTATGGAATATGGATTATACTTTTTTCTTTTATCTTAGCTACTACTTTTAGCGAAATTCCTTCTGAATTTAGTGACTATTTTTAGCTTCTTTTGCAGGTGTATCTAGTGACATTTGAAAATGAGAGTTGGCATCCATGGATATGTTGCTGTTATCGATAACAGCGCGAACTGGACTTCTTTTTCCTTTGAATTACAAACATATGCTATTGCAGTCGTTAATAATACAGTTTATATCCGTGTCAATAGGCAAATTGATGGATTTTTATGAGAACCATCTGCATTCTTTTTCATAATTGCATCACTGGAAGTTTCCGATTTTGTTTGTTCTAACTGTTGATCTATGGCGCCATTGCTGAGTAAGCGAATATTATTACGTTTTTAATAATTAAAAATTGACGGCATAACACTTTCAGTTTATTAATATTGCTTTGCGTTTGCCTGTTTGTTATTGCTGTTCGTGAAGTTCCTTTTCAGTGATATGGAAATGTGAAGCGTTCTGTAACAAGAAAGTAAAATTTTTGTACTTCTCATATATTTTTTCAGTGTGAACGAAATATGTGTATCAGTAATAGTGTTTTAATTGTTATTCATAATCAGGGCGTTAATTTCCATAAAGGCATGCTGCTGAACGCCAAATGTTTCGAAAATTATATTAACAAATGAAAATTAGAATTACATGTATTGGAAAGTTGCATATTGTTTTTGCGTATTAATATGTTGTTTTTAAGGTCTGATTTAAGGGTTTTTTTTAATTCATATTAATGGTCCGCCAAATATAAAATTATATATGCAGTGGTTCGTGATATTCTAAAGGTTGACTACCGCTGATCTATAAATATATACTTATGTATTTGTTTCCTTTCTACTTCATATGTATCTGAAAATCCTCATTAAAACCCAGTTAATTTCCATTTGGAGTCAGTGTATATGTTCCGCTAGACATTACTAAATTTAAGCCTTATTCTATGATTAGAATATCACGATGAAGAGGAATTCCACAAATATAACGACACATGTAATTTAAACTACTATATAGATGACATTGGCGTAGGTAGCATCTAGAATATTGGCACTTAACCATTTTTGCTAACAACAAACCTTCGAGATCTTGTCTCAAATCAACATACAGACATATGTAGAACTTAAACTTTGTGACAAAACCTTTATTGGGTCGTTTCATTATATTATAAACTGAACATTTCCCTACTAGTGGTATAAGAATTGGTTTTTATTGACATCTATAATTCCTCTTATTCAGTTAATGAATTCAATTCAGACTAAAGAAACGTTAAGATAAAATGCCCCAGAGCAAAATATTGGTTTATAAAGCACTTTTTATGTTAAATTAAATATTAGCTTCTGAAGATTTACTAAATTTATTTAACAGTTAATTTTATTTTGAAGCAATCTTTCCTATTGTTTTTGTTTCCAACCCACAATTTGTTGCCAGAATGATATTTCATTTTCGCGCCTTATGAAAAGTACCGTAGAAAGATTCCATTGAACCTAGTGTCTGAGTTGCTTCAGACAGAGCCTGTTCTGCCGTTTCCCTGATAGTTAACCCTGCTATTTTACGGTTGTGCATATTAATTGCTGTTTTGTCTACGTCGGTGGTAGGGTCAAAAGCCAACTCGCGTTAATTATCTCTGTGAAGCTTTGGCTGCTTATTTTATTTAAACTTAGGCTTGATTTTGTATTTCTATTTGGGTTATAGCCGAACATACTGGCTCACACTGTAAGCAGCAGGAGTGCTGACTGTAAATACTTTTTTTGAGTTGAATAAAAGAGTCTCTTCACCCTTTCCACGTTCTGATATTGATATGTGCTGAACTAAGCGAACAGTCCTTCCCAGTTTAAGTAAAGATCTAGCCAAAAAAGTAACTTGAATTTATCTAGAATATTAACAAGCTCTCCAAAAATAAAGAATTCCCAAAGCAATACTTTTTCATCATTTATAATACTCATCACACACATTTAATCACTTTTAAAATTGTAGATGGCGTGTAATAATTATTAAGTAATCCTCAAAATCAGAAAGATGAGTAAGAGATACATAGTTCAGCATTCAGAAATTTAAAAGTTGCAAAAACTCAAATTTCATAGAAATTAGTGCTGTATAATAAGGAATGATTTACAAAGTACAAATTGTTACCCACTTGACATTTTATTTTCATGTTATTTATTTCAGTAATTTATTTTTTGTGTCAAGCTTTTAACATTTAAATTAAAATTGACTGCTTACAAATCATCACGATATTTAGTTCCAGAAACATTTACTGTTGAAATCAACAGCTGAAATTACTTGTATCATACATTGCAAAATATAATAACTGAAAATTACAAATTTCCATATATTACTTTTGTAATTTTTGACACGCAGTTATTTTAAAGGCTCTGATTTCAATAGAAACAAACCTACTGTACTTTTTTAGGCTGTAGCGGAGAACAGAAATGAGCCCAATTTATGCAGGGTATTTTCAAATTTGAAAACGAAAATTCAATAGTTACGTAAAACTTTTTCTCGTTTTCAAGTCTTTTTTCATTCACCCCCAACGGCCACACATTTATGCCAGTGTCCTGGAACATTTCAAAAATCACTAGATTTCGTCCTGTGTCCATTACTTTTGATATGAATATAGTTTTAGGATTCTGATCTTCAATTTGATCACATTCCAGGGTCTTTTAGAGTTGCTGATGTTTTATTACGTTTTGCATTGCTTTCATCGCTTATGTTTCGCGTAGTTCCCTTTTTCGGAAAGCCTTGACTTCAGTTTATTATAGCGATTAAGCGTTATTTATCAGACGAATGGTAAATGAGCCGATTAGTGATATAAATGAGAGTGATGATTTATTTTCTTAAGAGTTAGAGAGCGATATTTGTAGTGATTCTCATATGGGCATTTTGTCAGAGACTGAGCTTTTTGTCTGCCTTGCAGATCACGTGAAAAATTTTTGTTACTTCTTCTTGTAAACAGTCTTTCTTGTATTTTTTATTAATTTAAAAGTTTATTTATGTATCTTATCAATTAAAACTTCGAATAATTTGAATAGTGCTTCCAAAAATTATTTCTAAAATTAATTTTAAGTAATTCTAAGTAAATAAGTAATTCTTTTTATATATTTACATGTAAAGTAAGAGGAAAAGAATATTAAACGCTAATTTTGAAATATATATGATAGCTTAACTCTTTGAAGGGCGGTGGATATCTACAATAACCACCTCTTCTATTGAACATATTACTCACTCCTGTGAACGGTTTTCAAACCTGACCGTTACTGAAGTTTCCTTGTAGCTCACTAGATGGCAATCAAGAAATATAAGCCAGTAGTGATGCTGCAATTCGTCTTAAAGAAAATAAGCACCAGCCATCGAAGACAACATCACGACGATGTGCACTCTGCAGCACCAAGGAAAAGCCTGTAAGAACAGTGTGGAAATGCAGCACATGCAAAGTGCTTGAAAAAGAAAAAAATTCCATGATTACCATAGAGACTGATTTGTAGGAATGTGTTCAGTGGGCGATGGTCCCTGACACTAACTACCAGAAGTGTTCATTTTTTTCATGGGTCTTGGACAAAATATGTCTAATTGTCGCAAATAATTTCATTGTATCACCTCATATAGTAAATAAAACAAGAGTTTTGCTGAAAAACGTCAATTGCCTTTTCCTGCCCCTCAAAGAGTTAAGTAATAATCTAAAATAATACCATAACTTATTACCCCCCCCCTTTAAGGATATAAACGTTTTTGTGTGTTTTTTCCTCCTTAAATTTAGGCTTAGCGGACGCAAAATTCCCGGCCTGTGGGACGATTCCCTTTCACTGTTATCCGTCCCGTCTTAAAAGCGCGCCGTCTCGAAAGGGTTAAATGTAATTTGCTTATTGCGTGGTTTTGCTTAATTATATCAGAATTACGTTATCTATGCATAATTTTAGAACTATAACCCAAATATCCAAAATCATAGTAAGTTAAGCAATTTAAAAATTAAAAAGAAAATACTTTAATCCAAATATCTGGATTTCTTAAAAATTGGTTACATCGTCAAATCCTTTGTGTTTAAAATTATGACTTTCCCACATCTAAAATTTTCTTCTTAAATTTCAGTAGAGTTTAAAAGTACTTTTTATGATAAGCGTAAGTTACTGACTGCAGTAAAGTGATTACATGTGAAGAAAATTAATGGTCGAGTGAATTTTGGAAAATGTCACACTATTGTAAGATAACTACAGATCGAAAAACGTTGAAAGTTGCTAACTCGTTCTCGAAGCAATTTATCAAGTCATGATTTATGATATGTTGTCCAATATGTCTGGGAAACAGTCTGTTAAGAAATTAATATCCTAATTATATTTTGTCAGATTCTCCTTCAATTACTCGGGTGAAAAAAAACTCGGAGAAAATTTTACCTGTATAGTAGCCATCTAAAACGTTAAAGAAGAGCATTTTATAAAAATGCATTTGGTACGATTTGTAATTATCAGTGGAACAGATAAGTGATACTAAATCTCTTTTTGTACTTTTAAAGCCAAACTTTAGCTCCTTTAGAAGATTTATTTTCTTAAATTACTAAAAATGCATAACTTGAATCACATAAAACTGGGTTTTGTCTTTTACACTATTAGGCAAATATTCTCAAATATAATTTTCAGAGCTGCATTCAGAGAATGTTTGGAAAAAACCTAAAGTCTAATCACCTGTAGAAAATAGCATATTACCTTATTTGAGCAAAATGGATTTATTCAAATTTCAGAATTATATATTACCATTTTTCCGTACACTTCACTCATATGTATACTCAAATGTATCTTGCGCAAGTATATAGTACCATGTGCATTTATTTAAATACTCCTGGAGATGGTTTAATTCCTACTTTAATTCAAACTTAGCTAAATTCAGTTATTTTGAATTGCAGCGCAAGGGTTTTGGTTGTGTTTGCAGGTAACATACTACTTTGGTTATTTTTATTACTCATTACTTTGACTATTGATGCTTTCAGGTGCTTTGCTTCTGAATTGATTTTCTAATTTTAATGCATTGTTACAGTTTCTAATCGATTTTTATGGCTAATAATTCAGGCTATAAGCCAGGGCAATATTTTATTCGCCATTTTGTTGCTAGCTTTGTAGGGTCATTAGGTTTCCTGTTGCTCGAACCATGAAAAATATGCAGTGCCCTTACCGGACCCTAGACTCCCGAATACGTGTCGAGTATACTTTCAACTAAGCTACGAAGGCCACACACTCCCCCAATTTAAAGGGCGACTAGGGATGAGGGGACTCAATTTCCAGATTTTGTTGGTAAAGAATTATCGTCCCCCACCTTTTAGTTCTAGCTCACTCGTAGATTTATTAGGTTATTTTGAAGGAGATGTGAAAAATGTTATATTATTTTAGAATTATACTTTTATTTTTAGACTGTACATACTAATATACTGTAACACTATTAATAACTTGCAAATGCCCACATTAATTGCATCTTGGCTAATTTGTCCTTTTGCTTTTTTCAAATTATATTGAAACTTTCGGAATTTTTTTTAATTAGCAGGAGATTTAAGTTCCTGTATTCGTTTTCTTCATTGGTTATAGACACCATTTTGTAATAATTGCTCAAAACAGCCTTAATTTATTTTGGTCCTTGGAGCCTAATAACTTTCATATAAGATAGATTGGAGCCTAATAACTTTCATAGAAGATTTCATACTAGATAAGAAGTAATAACTATAATAATAATATAAGAAGAATATTCTTATATTATTACTAGAAGTAATAATATAAGAAGTAATAACTTTCATATTAATTTTTTTTTTTGACTGAATTGTATATTGTATTTTTTCCATGGAATTACTCATTTCCTATTTTTTTCTAACTTGTAATGGTAAATATGAAAACACATTTTTCTTGCGATTCTCAACGGAGCAGTTTTAACTGGATTTATTAATTTAATTCAATAATGATTTTGTAAAAAATGTTTCAAGTGTTTATCAATTTTTTTCAAACATTCTATTTTGAGTTTACATTAAAAAATTTTATAAAGTTTCGAATCTGAAAAAAAAAGTTACAGCTTCATTTTAGCAGTTCATTCAAATATAATTCAGAAACACATCTCGTTGATATTCCTCTTCGTAGCTCCATGCAAAAAAGCAGCAATATTATGAATTTAATTGAATTTTTTTTTACTTATGGTTTAATTTGCTGTTATTTCGAGATTAATTTCCTGCATGTGTTGACTGTTTGCTTTCTTTGAATTAGGTAATCTTCCATCATTGAGTTTGAAGCTTCAAAATACTTTTCAGTTACATATATATGCACGTAGGACCAAAAGATAATTACGAAATCAAAATTTAAAAACTTAAAAATTTTAAATTTTAAACTTCAAGCAAGAATTGCGCATAAATTGCATCAAAATTGAAAAATAACAATCAGTGCAAGAAAACGGGTATGAATACAGTGTAATAAAACGGGTATGAAATATGCAAAACTGTTGAAAATTCCTTGTCATTTTTCAACGAGCAGCTGAAGAATTTTGAACACAGTCACAAAATTATATCTAGTATATAAATATATAATTCTGAGTTATATCTAGATGACTCTGAATTCATGAAACAGTTCAAAATAAAAAAATAAACGAAAGCACTAATTAAGATTAATTTAATTAAAATTAATTTGATTAAAATAAAATAAAATGATCAGTAAACATTTTTAGAACTTCTATAAAATAGCCATATCGGATTTCACAGAATTTAAACGGACACATACTTCTTGATAGCTTAAAAAATTTATTTTTTCCCTAACGTCTTATGAAATTTTGTAGTTTTCATACAAAGTTAGGAAAGATATGATAGAACTACTTCTGCGATCCCATAAGTCAAAGTTAATCGCCTAAATATATTGGGTCATATAAAAAGTCTCCGCGTTTTTTTGCCACTAGATAGTGTTGATATATCCGGCAACACTCACCCGATTGTCTCAAACAAACATGTGCTTAAAAGATGACATTCAGCTTCCATTGTTTGTGTAAATAGTTTTCTAATTCGTTGCTTGTGTAAAACGTTATATTGGTGATTAACTATAAAAAAGGTAAAAAGGCTGCAAAAGCATGCCGAAAAATTTGTGAAGTGTATCGTGAGAATGCTGTGAGTGAACGAAGGACCCAGAAGGGGTTTGCTCGATTCCGTTCCGGAAATTTCGATATCAAAGATGCACCTCACTCTGGTCGGCCAGTCATTGAAAAAGTCGATGAAATTTTGTAACTGGTAGAGCAAACCCGGCGCGTAAGCTGTCAGGAAATAGCAGAGGCACTAAATAATATGACAATTTGTAATCATTTGGAAAGAGCAGGTTACAAAACGAAGCTCAATATTTGGGTGCCACATAAATTGCAACCTGGTGCAACCTGGCGAAACCATCAATTTGGACCTGTACTGTGCACAACTCGACGTTTTAACGAAGCAATACAGAAAGAGCGATCAGAATTGGCCAAAAGAAACGGAACTGTGCTCCATCATGACAATGCGCGGCCACACGCATCTTTAATGACTTAGAACAAATTGACGGAACTTGGTTGAGAAATTTCGATGCATCCACCATATAGCCCGAACCTTGTAGCGTATGACTACCATTTTCTTTGGTCTCTGCAAAACTCTGTTGATGGTAAAAAACTGGTCGACCGAAGAGTCGCTGAAAATCACTCGCCCAAGTTTTTCGACGATAAACCACAGAAGCTCTACACCGATGGAATTATGAAGGTAACCGAAAAATGGCAAACGATCATAGATAATAATCGTCAATATGTACTTGATTAAAACTGGTTTTCAATGAAGAAAAGTTTTGTTCTAAAATGTACCAAAAAACCTCGGAGACTTTTTATATGACGCAACACATATAAAACAATCGCTTAATGTAAATAAATTATTGCTATTGATATTAGTTACACATTATGGCGCAACATATTTTAAAGCCGTTTTGAAATAAAACTAATATATTTTTCAATCTAAATTGCATGTAATTTGATGAAGACGAAGCTAATTAACTTTAAAAGCATGTTTATTTGATTATACCTTTAACATGACAACTTTCAGGTTATCAAAATTATTGAACGCGTGTGTCTATTATTGCGATGATTCTGCTGCGTGCTTCCTCATTTATGGTATTACGCAACTTTGTACGCACCAAATTTCGCCATATTGGCATGCGCACGGTGGAACGTATCATACGGAACGACATCTTCCTAAGGAGTTTCACGCCATGATCTGTGTGAATTAAATCAGGGTAATAAGTTGGCCAATATATTCGAATGTTATTCTCCTTCTCTAGCATCTCCTTCAAAGCACATGGCTGGTATACTCTGGCCTTAACATAATTTTAAAAAAATCTGAATCAACAACACCTGGGAACAGACGCACATGGGGAAGAGCCACTTCTTGATAACAGAGATCTCCATTAACATAGCATGCCCGCTGAAATCTAAGGTCAATGCAAATATTTAACATAATGCCTCAACAAATAAGTGCTCCCAATTCATCTAAATATCTCTTTCCCTCTTATTGCCGGAAAGAAGCAGGGTCCTATATCTCTCTATATATTGTCGTACTAAAACTAAGCGTTCGCGATTCTGATACGACTTTCAGCTGGAAAGAAGTTAGTAATTACATTGATGATAGATCTAGTTTTGTGCTCTTTTTCCTTTTTTAAACGGCGCACCTATAGACAGCCATCAATGAAATGCAATTCTCAGGACGACCGAGGAATGAACGACTTAAGAAACGTCTGACCATAGTAAACCGTTATAGATGACACCCTAGTTATCGTAAGCTGGTGATATTCAATGTTTCCGCGGACTGATGTCATTGTCATTTCGCTTTTATAATGATATGCGGATAATTCATTGACATTGTGTTTCCTAGCTAACCACCATCAGCCTTTTTCACAGCTGTACAGTTGCTTTGAAAAGGTCTGAAATACGTAATAAGGCAGCCTGATCGATATCAAACTCTGAGGCTTCACTTATCATACTATGCACTTGTTCAAGCTTATCAAACATCCTTTGGTATATGAAGTCATTCAAGGGGCCTCCTTCAGCGACATTACACATAGAACTTGCTTGCAACAAACGTCTTCAATAAACACTTTCATCTTCTTTTCGCTTATCAACATGGTCTGCGCACGTCTACTGCAGATGTTTCACGTGCTTTCGGGCAACCTCTGATGTCTTGATTCTACTATAATCATCTTTCTATCGAAATAGGCCTTTGTTGTGCTAAACGCTAAACGCTTCATGTTCCTTTCTACAGTTTCATGTCTATAAACTTAATTTATAGACAATTAATAAAGTTAGTTTAAAGCTTTTCTTGTCCCCTTAATTTGATGAATGTATATTACATACTATATGCTATTTCTTAAATATCTTGTTTTCTTGCTCAGTATTCCTTTTAATTCAGAGTAGAAGAGCTTCACTTTTAGTGAATGATATAATAATTAATATAATGCTATAAATATGCAAATCTGTATATGTCTACAAGTATTGGAATTTACTGTAGCTGTTGCTGTTTAATGAAATACATTCATCAAATCATACATAGTAAGATTTTCTGTTTTTATTGATTAAAAATTTATTCTTATGATACATGTTTATTTGTACAAAGATCAGTATTTGCTAGATAATGTTTTAATTAATTCCTTTCAGCTGCATTACACATTGAACAAATGTTTAAAACCAATAAAAATAATTTACAAAAAAGTATAATTTGGACGTAGATATAAGAATCTTACGGCTCGCTTTTAGAAATTTAAAAGAGCTAAGGCATATTTATTTCAAATTCGCGCATGTCGACCTTTAATGTCTTTTTTTATTAAAATATATTTCTTAGAGACGAGGCAGAGTTCTTGAATCCGAATTTTCAAACGACCCTTCTGGGAGCCACAGGACCTGTAAAGCTAATAGCCGCCAGGAATTCTAGTATACGTAGTTGTAATTTTATCCTTCCTCGAGAAAGATAAAAAACTGCACAAATGTTAGATTTCGCTACGGATTTGTAACTCTTTTATATCAATAACTTTACTTTTATAACGAAGACGAAAGAGCACCAGTTTAAAGTAACTTAAAATTCTGGCTTTATTACTTCTTTTACATACGAGGATGGAATGAGATTTTCTCAATAAAATTTACATTTGGTTACGCCGACGAATATTTATTGCGCAAGGCTTCCATTAGAGTTTCAGCGCAGATAATATTGCATTTCTAACTTAAATTTAAACGCTGTTCTTTCATTCTTAAAATGAAAGAATGAATCTTACTGAGCATTTCTTCACACATGTGTTTCACTACTTTATTTGATTTACATATAGATAGATTAGGCTTCATTTTAAAGTAATACTCTGCCTGTTCAAATAGCGATATTATAATTAATACCCTACAAATATATGTCGAAAACGGCAAAATATTTTGTACTACTTTGTAAATAATAAACCTTCAATAAATATATGTTTATAACAAAATAATAAATCATTTTACTTTTCGTGCTCTTATATTTAAAATTTCGTTCTCTTGCAACTTTGATGTCTAAAATTACTTAAATTATGATGTGAATAAATATTTTGAATATAGTTTAGAAGTCGAAACTACTATATCGAATTTGGAATTTATTATATTTTAAATAAAACTAGTCAAAAAGTACTAATGAATTTTTCCAAGCAGAACTTTTATTGATTTGTAGCATAAGACAACGTATATAATATAAAATGATCTGAAAAAAATGTAGGGTTACCTTCTGCATCTTTAAATGAATGTATGCTAGGTTCAAGATAAGGTACATATTAAGGGCGGAGAACCATTTTAGATCAGTGTGCCAGTTAAATTACGGTTTCAGGTGTGTATTGTGCCATTTGGTATATTTCTTTCTAAAAATAATCTTTAAACCCCTGCTTTGGTTTCAAATTGTCGAATTATATTTTGTAACTATATTTGCTGTTTAATTATTAATTTGCTACTTAGTTATTAAATTAAGTTATTAACTTGCTATTTTGGTTTTAACTTCCTTGTTTAACTTACTGTTTAGTTATTAATGTTGTTCATGCTCGTGCTCGTTTCTGAATCCAACTTTGACGGTCGTTAGTCTTGAAGATTTTCCTTTTCTTATTTTTTTAAATGTTTTCAGTGAATGTAAGCAAATAAAAGAAATTTAATATGCACATGCGGCGTGCCACCAAAACACCTCTCGCGTGCCATCTAGTGGCTTGTATGGTTTAGGTTTGCCGTTCTTGGTATACTATACTCTTTCAATATGAGTTTTAGACGGATTCATAATGGAAGTGGGTCTGATTGCCCGGCTTTACATGGATTAATATTGCATTGACACAGAAAATAAAGTTGCAGTCATACACATTATAAGGCATCTGCTCTCAAACATATATTTTTAACAATGTTCATATCTTAACTCTATGGAGAATAGTATTTTATATTATAAATATATTTAATATTTAATGTTTCCTAAAATTATTAATTGAGTACAAAAATAATGAACGGCAAAAAGTTTGCAGCTAAAAATATATAATCTATTAATAATGAAAAATTTGAATCTTAGTAACTAAAGAAAATTTGACTTTTTAGTAAATCAAGAAAGTAGCTGATTTTGCTTTTTAACCCAGGAAGCTAAAAATTATTTGGTACTTGAGTATTATCAAGACAAAAGAGTCTCCAAGCAGAGCGATTTAGCTCCAAATATGGATACGAATGACATAACAACACATTCATAACATATGTGCTTTCGTTTGATGTAACCCTGATTAATTCTCAATACGTCCTCTTACTTTTTATGAACAAGGATATAAATTAACTGTTATTGCTGTATTTTTCTTGCATTTTTGAAAAAAAATCACTAAAATTTGGACTTTTCTTCTCCAGAACAGCAAGCAGCGTATTATTTTCCAAGTTAAGGGAAGTTAAGGGATTTAAGGGATTAATACCATCCAAAAAAGTGTATTAATAGGCCCTATAATGTCACATGAATATAACCGGCATAGAAATAATAGATTGAAACAATTACCTGGGGAAAGTTTGCACTCATAACATTCTAAACAGAGCTTTCGCTTTAAATCGAATGGCCGAACAAAATAGTAGAAATCGACCAAAGCCTATGCCAAATGCTACAAACTGATAGTTTTAATCTATGCTAATTTCCTTTCATTTGTAACAGCATAAAGTGATTTAACTTCCTTCATATGGTACAGCAAACATGCCTTCCTCCTTTAAAAGAACCTAACAAACAATATAACAGTCCTGAACATCTTTCAACTACCAATAAAATGTTTAAAAGGCTTCTGCAAAGTTTTTATTGCTCACTCTTAGCTTTGAAACTTAGCGGCATGATGTGAAAATTCAGAACTGAGCAAACAATTTAACATTGAGCAAATACTGTGTTCGCGGTTTTTTTTTCCCAGCAGAGATTAGTTAGACAATGAACTACAAAATTACACTTCTACAGTAAATGGTTTTGCCTTGCAGAGGAGTGATAAGAGGATGAGGAACGTGGACGGGGTATCGCCGTAAACTACGAGGTTGTAAATTAAATAGTGGCAACTTAAGCTTGAAACTCGCAGAAAAGCGGGCATGAGCAAATAGGATATGGGAGCGGTGAGGTGGCTCTGTTGTCGATGTGTAGAGTGCAAAAAAACAGTCGATCTGCTTAGAAGGGTAGTTGTTGTGTGGCGTTAAAGTGAGGAGTTTCGTTCCCATCGCTCTAAAGCATGTTTTCAAAAGGTGATCAACGGTCGTGGCTTAAACTCGAAGTTGCACGTGACAAAAATGCAACAGAATGCTATCGAGGATTAGTGGAAGCCTAAGGCACAAATTCTTTATTGTATAGGAGAGTAGCACGATGGGTTCAAGCATTTCGTTCGGTTTGGAATGAGATTGCGGATTTGCAACTCACAGGTCGGCTTTCCATTACGCAAGAGCAGACTGACATCCTGAGCGGTCTCCTTACCATAGACCGCCGATGGACTGTCCGAGAATTATCCTTAGATGTTGGTCTGAGCCATCAAACGGTGTGGCGCATAATGAAGAAATCTCTCAACATGAGGAAACTTTCTTCCCTCTGGGTTCCACATCGACTAACCGAAGTACAGAAATGGCACTGGTATGCACTGACTGGCACCCATTTGGAGGGATACCACAATGAAGGAGACGCATTTCTGCAGCGTATTGTCGCCATTGATGAGACATGGGCAAGAGCCTATGAGCCTGAATTAAAGCGTCAATCAAATGAATTGTGTCACCAATGTTCGCCACGTCCACAGAAATTTCGACAGGAACCCAGTCGGGTGAAGGTTATGCTGATTATGGCATACGACTGGGAAGGTGTGATTCTTACACATGCTGCACCTGAAGTACAAACTGTCAACGCAGATTACTATTGCCGATTTCTACAGCACCATCTGCCACCCGCTATGCGGCGCAAATGTTCACGTTTATTGCACAACAATCTCCCTATCGTATTGCATAACAACGCTCGTTGCCATGTCGCACACAATGCCACTCTCCTTTTGCTACAGTGGCAATGGGAAATCCAGAAACACCCTCCCTACTCACCCGACATGAGTCCTTGTGACTTCGATCTGTTTCCGAAGTTGAAGGAACCCCTCCGAGGTCACCGATTTCCTGACGTTTCATCTGTACTCCACGCAGTAGAACGCTCGGTCGCTCACATCAACAATCAACACCTTGCCACTGGTCTACAACGGCTTCCCGACATTTCGCAAAAGGTTATAAGCTTTGTTGGTTCTTACATAGAAGGAATTTAATGCAATTGCACTTGTAAGTTCATTAAAAATTGATTTATACCTATGTTGCCATTACATAATTTACAGCCCTCGTATTATTCACAGATTCGCAAGCTGTAAGGGAGATGGCAACAAATAGCAATCTCTAGCGGTCGATTAACTTTTCCGTTTTTTTTACAAGCCTTTTATAGTGAGTCATGATTCTTGCCCAACAATGCTTACAATACATAATGGCCGATAAGTTGATTAATCCGTTACATATCTATTACATTTTAATCAGTTTTTTAGTCCAGAGGGACTTTGTCCCTGAATGGCTATTGTTTTCGTTTTGCGATTTTGCGTTGAATCACTATAAATGTCCGTTTCACTTTTCAAACTGTTGCCACCAAATGTTAGAGTCCTGAATTATATTTGAAGAAATTAAATAATGAAAAATCTGCATAAAATGTAGGTATATTTCTCGCATTGTGATAGAAGCACGGTGCCTAGAGCCATCGAATTTTGAATGACGTAATCCTCCTACGAATATGGGCATGTAAAAGACCGAACTTGAAGTTTGGAATTTGTTTTATTATCGATTTGATATTTGTAAAATTTTAACGAATTTTTGAGTAACAAACTAAGCAATTTGAAAGAGAGAAATGGCAAAACTCTACGGAGGAAAAAAAAAAACCTTTTTATCTCCAGCTCGCGGAACTGTGTGTCAGAAATTCTAAAGATAGGCTCATTTTAAAATTATTTTGCGACATTGCAATTGAACTTAATTTCATGGTTTAAGTGCAAAGAACATGGTATTTAATAAATAAAGGTAACACACAAAACGTTAAAAAATGTCCCTTTAGACGTAATTTAAAATTTGAAACTTTTCAGATATATTTTTTTTTATTTTATTTTTAAATTTTATTATGCATTTTTAATTGTATTTTGGGCCAATAGTATGCAGATATAGGTGAAAGAATTTACAGAAATGCAACAGTATATAAGAATATGGAGGCAGGTAACGTTTTAGCCAATTCATTAAAGTGCTGGACCTTCTAAGAAATACATTTGTTTGCTTGTGATTGCGCTGCGTGCAAACATTTATTATATTCTATTAATCTGATGCAGCGCCTATAAACGTTAATTGTTTATTAGCTATAATAAAAACCGAACTGATGAGAAAATATATCTTAGTAAGGAATCTTATTAACAAGTCGGGCAGATTTTATGTCTAATCACATTAATTTTTTAGTCTTGATAACGGAATTTTTACGTGGGCCATAACGGAAATTTTACGGTTCACTGGGCTCGAATTATAAAGGATACTTGAGGTCACTAATTCAGTTCCATGTGTTAAATAAGAAAAACCTATGTTCTGATTCTATGAGAGAAAACCTATGCTTTGTTACCATACTTTGCCGAAAAAATCATGGGCACCAATGCTGTGTTACTATTTCCTCTTAGGGAGGAAACTAATGCAGAAACAGACAGGTGAAACCGTAACTAGCTAAATATCAACTGCGAAACTAAACTCTTAAGAGTTTGCTAATTACCAAACTTTTAGTGATCATATAAGTGAATTTTTAATGCATTGCGTTGTGAAAATGCATCCGGGTTCGCGCCGTGAGAGGATCGAATAAACAACATGTAAAATCAATATATATATAAGAAAAACACATAACAGATATAAAGAACACATAAGTAATAGGTTTCCAGATTAAATATCAGTTTATTCAAATTCCTCACAATAAAAATTAAATCTTATCGTCATCAAATAGTCTAATTTCTTATTTGTGTTACCTTTTAATTTACTTATTTTAGACACAGGGGAATTCTTCAATTTGACATTTACTTTTTGTTACATTTAAATTCATGATTTGCAAATCTATTACATGACTCTTTAATTTAACGGGTACCCGATCTATAATTTCTAGAGGTTAAGGAGAACATATTATTTGCAATTCACATATGCTCTAAGGAAGATTACACAAACAACTTAAATTATTACATCCTAATTCATATAAAAACCTTAAGGTTTGTCTCGGCAATTTAGAAGGGGAAAGGGAAACAATTGAAAGCCTGAGAATTAATTTAAGATTCGACGTTGTTATTTTACATTCCAAGGAAGTCGTTGAAACCTTACTTAAAGTTCAAACACAAAAAAATATAACTTATCTTGTAAGGACGTCTTGAAGTGGAGGACTCGTATCCTAATAAGCGTTGACATCGGCGGGGCTCATTTTTAAGGTCACAAATGGAAGTTTCAGAAGACATCGTCCTGTCCTGGCACTATTGGCGAAACACACACGCAGGTTAACTGGTTTTCATAACGACGAAGCTATTTTACACTGGAAAACAGAAACAGGAGCACTGCTGCCCAGCACGGCTGTCCGCCTGGTCTTGAAAGTCTTAAGTCACTCGCCCGGTTCAATTTCGCCTTTTAACCAGAACGCGGCAAGGAAGCATGTTTGCAGCTCCCGGCCGGAAACGTCTCTCTGGGCAATTACGGCTCGCCTGTTCTTGCTCATCCCAAGAGCAAGCTCGAAGTTACAGTCTTAGGTTAAAAGTAAGTAAGTCCACCCAGTAAGTGATTCCAAGAGTAAGAAGAGTAAGTGAGTAAAGTCTCTCGCCTCTTAGTCAAAACGCGGCCGGGGAGCATCTCTCTTCGTAAATTACATCGTTCAGAACGCTTAATCCCAGAGCAAGTTTTCAAGAGTAACGTCCAAAGTAAGTTCCGCAAGCAAGTCTCGCCAAGCCTCGCACGAAAAGTCTCACACGAAAAAAAAAAGTGATTCAAACTCGAATTTTCTTCCTCTCCTTCACAAACGCGGGCTCCCACTATGGCTTCAATTATCGCCCCCTTAATTTTGGCAAAATTTGCGTTTTCAACCCCTGAATGCGGAAATAAGGATGATCGCGCATGCGCGCCCTTCTTCAATTAGCCAAACCGGACCCTCAATCGCCAAAAACCTGAATGACTTACATCGAAAGTCAAGTGGCAACCTCTGACCCTTCTGTCACGTACTTCCTGTCCTAAGGTCAACTGCACAATGAAATTCCTTCTAGAACATTCTAAAGGACAAAGCGCGCGAAATCATGACTTAGCAAAATTGCCTCCCTTTCCCTGTTTCTTTTCACAATGAATCAAAGCTTGTACGAAAATTGCAAATAAAAGAAAAATAAATAATATTCTTTTAAACTAATTAATATTCCCAAAAGCATCTGTTTTTCCCCAAAATTAAAGCATTAAAATAAATAATTCAGAATCAAATAAATTAAGATTTCCATAAATCAGAAAATCATTCACCTAGTCTTTATAACGCTATCAGACAAATTCTCTACACAACACATGCGTTTGCCAGATATGTGCTGTCCGTTTTAGTTTGATATTTTTTGACTGTGTATTATTTTATTCACATAATCATTAAGCAGATAAGCATCAGTTGCTGACTACAGTAAAGGCAAAAAAGTTCGGTTAAATAGAAAATTGGGAATAAATGTCTTTAAATGAATTTCAGAATGATGCGAGCAATATAATGACGAATTTGAAAGCATCTAAATAAGGGCATATGTTTAATCCTGTATAAAAAAATCGATAAATATATTCTTGATTACTCTGTGTGACAAAATAACATTAATTGACTCCCTGAATTTATAATGAATATAGCACGCTCTATAAAGATTTATCTTTATTCTTCTGGCTAGCACTCGCGTGCTCGAAAAGTTAGCGTGACAGAAAACCTGATATTAGACGGACGTTTCCTAAAACTGTAATTTATCAGTACTGAAAAATGTACTATTCATCACTTCCCTGCATGCTTGAACGTAATGAATGTCTCAGTGTTCACATACGACGCGATGAATGTTTAAAATAAATTTATTTAAAATAGTATGCCTTCATCAATTAAATATGATCATCAACGAAAATTGGTTCTAAAAATAACTAAAATGCGCTGAATTAAAAGAAGGAAGTACTTACTTGATAAAAAGTTCCTAATTATTTCAGTGTTTTCTTACAAACACTTTATTAACAAAACTTCGTAGTTCTTTGAAAAACAATGTTCGCAAAGCTCCAATTTGTCGTTAGACGTTTTCAGTTATTACTTAATGGTTTGCTATCTGCGGCCTAGAAACTGACTTGCTTCCCTTAAAAAAAAAGGGGGGGAGGGACAGTTCTATTATAGCTCCCGTTCTACTCGGCCGATTGACAAAATTCAAATTGCATTTTTCATGTCTCGAAAGCGTGACTTAGGATATATATATTACATTTATATATAGCATTGTTCTAAAATAGATAGTTTGACACAAATTCGGACTTTTTCTAAAATAGCATACCAATTATTTTTCATATTCCAATTCTACGACTCAGATTATGCCCAGATATTAATTTTTTTAAAATTTGGTGCGAAATTCACGGAGAAATTCAAAAATTTATCTTGGTCCAATTTTTTTAGTTTGTGCCAAGAACTTGGCGAACTTCTTAATATAGGGTAATCAATTTTCCTTTCTCTTCTATTATGCCTGAGCAGACAAAAAGGCACTTCGTTCCTACCTTTTTACATTGTGCACGATCAGGAAAAAAAAAAAAAAAAAAAAACATCGCTTCTACTTTCAAATAATTTTAACAAAGTGTTTAAACCATATTTGATGTTTTATCGCTTAAAACAAACATGCCAAATTCAAAACGCGCCAATATATAAATTCACGTATATCTTCGAATATACTTGCCGAAGCTTCACCAGTTTCCGAGATCTTGAATAAAAAACTGTAAGATTTTGCAAGTATGCTTAGAAATATGTCTACTTTAAGATGAATGTAAACGTTTTATACATTATAATATAATTTTTTTCAAAAAGTTATAAAAATTATTTAGAAATACAAATCATAAAAAATGGGGGAATTTTATTTTGAATGAACCTGAATTTCGAATTGTGAAAGGAAGAATCAAATAAGTTTAATAAAAGAAAGGAGAGAATAATAAATGTATACTAAACTCAATTAAAACTAAGAAGCTAAAATTTTGTGAGCCATTTTTTTAAAAACTAATCCTGCGGTTTTTACAAAACTTGGCAATTTGGCCAAATTTGAGTCGCAGAATCGAAATATGGAAAAAATTGATATGTCATTTCAGAAAAAGTCCGATTTCGTGTAAAAATACCTATATTAGAACAATACTATATATAAATCTAATATATATTCTATATATATATATATATAATCTAATACATATATACCACATTCGCACTTTCGAGACATGAAAACCGCAAGCTGAATTTCGTCAGTCGGCCCAGTACAACGGGAGATATAGAACTGTCCCTTTTTTTTCTTTCTGTCGCTGTGCATTATGTCTACAATAATCCTTACACGGCCGTTGTTTTAGTAAACGTGACCAGTAAATCTAACACTCTGTGTTGTCTCCTGCTTCCTATAAAATTTTACATTAATTATAAAAAGTAAAAAGTTTGACCTCTGTACAAAAGAAAATTGACCTGTCTACTTAATTTCAAAATTTTGTATATATGACGTCAATTTCAATTAAAATCGGTTAATAAATAAATTGGAGTCGGTTAATAAATAAATTAGAGTCGGTTAATAAATAAGTTAGACTATTTCGAGATTTAGTTTCTCCCTTAAATGCCATTCAGTGACTGTCTTCTGAAATTTATTAGTGTGTAACATTCTTTAATAATTTTAATAGAAATGGTATGCCGAAATAATTTTTACACACGTATTTTAATTTTTCAAAATGTAAAAATAAGTGAATAATATCTTCACGGTGTTTTATTAATTTAGACTCTAATCTAAAAATCTACAAAAAATTTAAAGTATTGTTTTATTTTAATTTAAATTTCCTCCTGAATATGAACATCTGGAAACCCAAATTTGGAATTTCTTTTATTATCTATTTCATATTTTGTAAAGCATTTATGAGTTTTTGATTAAGAAAATCAACAATTTCAACACTATACAAGAAATAAAAAACATGTTTATCTCCAGCGCGCAAGACTGTATCAGAAATTCTAAAGATATGCTCTTTTGAATATTTTGTGATATTGCTGTTGAATTGAATTTTATGGTTTAAGTGCGAAGAACATATTTAATAAATAAAGGTTATACACAAAACTTTATAAAAACGCTTCTTTGGGCGTAGTAGAAAATCTGAAAGCTTTCAGAATTTTTTTTTCTCCATTTACACACTCAGATATGTTTCGAGAGCATTTGAGCTAAAAAATATAGAAACATACCTTTAGAATTTCCAATAGATAGCCTCGTGTTCTGGAGATAAAATTTTTTATTCCGTAGAGGATCGTTTTGAAACAGTTGAGTCTGTTAATCAAAAATTCGTTTAAGTTTTATAAAACATGGAATACATCATAATACAAATTCGAAATTAAAAATTCGGGCTTCCAGGCCACCGTATTCGGGTAGAGGACTTCGTTACTCAAATTTGATGGCTATAGGTACCTCGTATTTTAATCACGCGAGAAACATGCATACACACATAAAGATTCTTTATTATTTAATTTCTTTAAATATAACACAGGGTGATAATATTTGGTGGCAACAATATGAAATGTGATTCAACGTTTTTAGTGATTCGACGCGAAATGCCATTCTAGACTAATAGCCCTTCTAGAGCAAGATCCATTTGGGCTAAAAAAGGTCTTTAATATTCAAGAAGTTAGAACTCAAATAATGACTTACTCCAATATGGTTTTTAGGTGACTTCTCCTGTGTGATATCAAATGACCTATAAATGCCTGTAGGATCTAATGTATGATCGTGTATCAATTAACTATTGTCTAACTTCAATATATTTGAATGTTGTGGGATTTTTGTACCTTCTTACATTCCCATACGAATCTTTTATTTCCCTTATAACTAAATATATTTGAGATTTGGGGCTTAAATACTTAATGACATAATTTTCTTTCCCATTATTCCTTTTATGATTGATTCAGTATAAATAAATTTAGTTTAATTAAATAAACCCATTTTTTTACTCATTAAGTTTTGCAGCATTTCGAAATGCATTTGTGTATGCCGGTAGTTTTCTTGCGCTTATCTGCAAGGTATTATTTTGAATGAAACAAAAGCCTGAACGTTTGAAACAAACTTGGAAAATTCTGAAAAAAATGTTCTGTGCATGATTCCTAGAAGAAACATGCGTTGAGCGTAAAATCGTTATTTTTATCTAGAAGATTCAATGAAAAATTTCAATTGCTTTCTGCGTTTAAAAAAAACTGAAAGGTTTCAGATTTTAACGGTCGCCGCCAAGGGCTTGTTTAGGTTTTCACGCTCGCTGAGCTACACGTCTACTGTTTTTTGCTGTTGAACAGTCTACACGTCTGCTGTTGAACTCCCTCCTGCTAACCCTTTATTTGTCATTTTAGCTTTATTATTAAGCATCTCACATACACTGTACACAATTCAACAGCAAATTTGCAAAACTTTTAATAGCAGCATATGTTTAGAATTATTACCTATGCAGCGTTAAGTGTCAGAATATATTTTTTCTATTTTTTCATTCTTTCTCAGTTTATAATATTAATGTTCAGTTTTCTTAATAAAATGACTTTACAGAACTTTTTTGTCCTTTTATTATTAATGTTTTGTGTGTTAACTTATAAGCTATGAAATATCACATTCTTCGCACGTATGCCCATAAATTTCAATTTAACAGCAAAATCACAGAGCATAGAAACAGCCATATCTTTAGATAGTCTTATAGTTAGTCTTATTTAGACAGCATATCTAGGCAGTTTCGCTCGCTGGAGATAAAAATGCTTTATTCCGTACAGTGTTGACACTTCTCGCTTTGAAATCTTGGACTTTGTTAATCAAAAATAAGTTATAAAGATTTACAAAATATGAAATGGATATTAAAGCAACATTTGATCACTCTATGTACCGCTTTTTTTACAATGCAAGAAACATGCATACATTCATGGAGTTTCTTCATTATTTGATTCCTTTACATATAATACAGCGCGGTAATATTTTAGTGGCAACACTTTGAAAAGTGATACGAAAAATTTTAGTGATTCAAAGCAAAATACCGTTTCGAAACTAATATCCCATTTGGGACTAACGTCCATTTTAGGATCAAAACGGAAAACCTATACGACGGAAATACACAAATATATAATCCCTAGAAGCGCTTCGACTTTGATTTAAGCTTTGGCAGGTATAGAACTCGAGACTCATGGAATACAACTAAAATTTGGAATTGAAAATGCCAATAATACACTCAGCATCAACCTGTATTTTCAGTAACAAATAAAATACATTTCGGATCCAAACTTTTGCAGTATTATTTCCATGAGCATACCCTTATCTCGTCTATGTGCTAGAGCAGGAGATGGGGAAGAAGGGAAAAAATATGAGATATATAAGGAGGAAAAAGCTAGAATGAGTAAACTCTAACCGCCTGTGAAATATTTTTGACAGTTAAAAGAAATAATACCTAGTAGCGATAAATTTTTTCTTCAGAAATTTACTTTAGGGAGTTTAAAATTGAATTTCTAGAAATGTATTAAGAATACTTTTATCAGCATGAGAAGGGAAGAGAAACGCAGTTTTGTGGCCATGCATTGTGTTCTTGTTATCATCATTGAATGATGCGTTTGTTAACATTTTTGTACTGCATGTTTGTGATCTTTGTTACCAGTAGAAATATAGCACCTTTATCTTACCTC
Organism: Stegodyphus dumicola; assembly: GCF_044657685.1. Classification (NCBI taxonomy): domain Eukaryota; kingdom Metazoa; phylum Arthropoda; class Arachnida; order Araneae; family Eresidae; genus Stegodyphus; species Stegodyphus dumicola. The sequence goes on along the minus strand of NC_140772.1, from coordinate 189,279,264 downwards.
TGATAAGATATGATAATAAACAAAACTTTTATTGTGTAATTCATTACAAACTGGAACTTGAAATTTAGAATTTAAATCTTTAATTTATTCCCTTGTCAATTGCTCATACTTTATTCATATTGCTTAAAAAACCAAGCAGACATTTACACCTGCTTAGGTTATCATCTTACAAAAAATGCTGCCATAAACTGGATAGCGACCTGAAAAGGAAGATTGTTTATAACCGTGAAACGCTTTATTTAATAGCCGTTAGCCTTGCGCCACTACAAGGGCTTGGCCGTTGCCCTTTGGCCTCGATGACTACCTATTAGATGCTTCTATATTTCATTATGGAAACACCTAATAGGTGGTCATTGTTTCCTGCTATGAAGGGACGACTGCTACAGCCATGATTTTTCCGGTATTGGAATCCGGGAGTAGTCATTGTCAGTAACCACTATATCGCCTGGGCGGCGGAAGAGGAAGATAGCATGGCAGAAAAAAAAATAAATTCGTTAACACTAATAACAAGGAAAAGGGGAAAAAATCTGAAAAGATTCAGCTTTTGATGTCGCACCAGAAGTTTTTTTTTTTTTTTTTTTTTAATTTTTTTTTTTTTTTTTTTTTTTTTTTTTTTATGCTCTTGCTAAGATCGCAATTTACCGGTCTGCTCTTGAAGTAAGTCTTGCTAACAAAGCCATTTTGTCTTTTTAACTTTCGCTTTCCTCGCAGTTACGCTACTTAAAATTCACCAGTGAACTCATATAATTTTTAAAATCAGCATATTCGTAGAATTGACACGATAGGATATTGAATCTTACCATGCTTCTTCCGTTATTTCGAAACTTTATGCAGTTCATCATATCAATGTTTAGGTTTTTTAATCGAATGACTTAAAGAACGTTTTTTTTTTTTTTTTTTTAATTAAGCATCACTTTCATCTGACTTGCACCACATAAAATTCAGCAGCCAGGTCACAAATTCTTTAAAAATAACATATATGTAGAATATTTGATACATTGTTAAATTAAAATAAAACGCCGAACAAATTCTAATTTAGAAGTCAAACAACAAAAATCAGCGTTACATTTGCAAATTTTCACAGGACTAGTTTCGATGAAAAAAGTTTTGTTGAACCTGAAAGGCTTCTAGAAAATTTAATTGACCAAGGATAGATGTATTTTGAATAATTTTGGCTGTAAAAAAATGGGGAAGTGTGATTTTCGGGCGTACAATTCTGGGCAACAGAGGACTTCGGTGTTTTCTTTTCCTTAACGTATGCGTCATGTTCGCTTACACGAAATCTTAAGGCTGTCTTAGTTTTACCAATTTAAATTAAATCACACTGGCAAGAAATCCTGTAAATATCCCAGGAATTGATATCCGAAATGGGGTCTCTAAGTATGGAACTCGAAATTTTATTGATAGGAGAATAAACAACTCAAAAGTTAAATTTCTGTAAAATATATTGCAGTTATATAGCTAATTGATGGAGAGAAAGGAATGAGAACATAATTCTTATAATATGCTAAAACAAGGGTGTACCTTTTCTTGTGTTGAGGTAAGAGTTTTTTAGGTGTTTTTATTCACTCAATGATTTTCGAATGTTACCAATAAGAAACCATTTTAAAATTCTTCGCATCAATATCCGTGAACACTTTCTCAAAACTTTAACTTACTAATTACGGGCCATTATCTGAGATTACATTTATTGGAACTTCTTATTTTAATATAACTTTATTTAAAAGTTTATCCTCAGAAATTTATTTTTAAGACGGATTATTTGTACCCACTTCAGAAAACGACCCATAATCACAAGCAAATACTTCTTCTTACATTTTTACTCTGTGGTAAGAGCCTAACAGATCAATTTCTATGATTTCATAACAGAATGAAACTTACATGCAATTTAGGTACCCAACCAAGCTAAAATTAATATTCTTAATTTATTAGCATTGTTAGAGGACATGAAATATTCAGCTACAAATCTTAATATCTGTTAAAGATAAATAGCTTCCTTAATCCTCTACGTTGATTTTCTTATTCCAAAATTACCTTAAGAGGTAGATCACGTAATTCATGTAAAATACTTAATCTTAACTTCGCTGGAATAACAAGTCGCAATTCATCGTTCTAGCTTGTTCCTATCGAGGTTATCAATGATTTCAGAATTTGTAGCTTGTTCCTAATTCTCGTTTAATTATGTCATGAAGCTCAGAGCTACCGGGGTCTTTTAAATACGTGTAGATATTTTTATATTATAGATCTGCTTGCAATTATAGAATGATTATTTTCTGTGAATCTGAAATTTTTTTAAGTCGACATAACATATTTCAATTCTTTCCCTCGTCATTTATCTTAATCTTTCATAGGGTATCTGTCATAGAATTTTCTTTCGCTGGGGGCAGGTTTGCCTTTTAAATTCTAATCTTGAAATTTGAAATCCCATCTTATTAGCCTTGGTGAAAATTTCTTCCCAGAATACAGACATAATATTACCGCATGATTCTTGTGTACGTTTCAACAGGCATCCGGGAGTATTGTTTCAATGAATACCATCCATAAGAAAGCACATCTGCTTGGTTTTCATGGTCGTGCTGCTGCCTATAAGCCTTTGATCACAAAGTCCAACCGCGCTGCTCGGTTAATGTGGTGCAAAGTACATTGAAATTGGGCCGTAGATCAGTGGAAACGGGTTCTTTGAAGTGACGAATCAAGGCTCACCCTTTACCGTTCGGATGGCAGGGTCTGGGTCTGGCGTCTACCTGGAGAACGTCTCCTGCCAGCATGCATTGTGCCAACAGTCAAGTTCGGCGGAGGTGGAATTATGGTCTGGGGGTGTTTCTCCTATTATGGGCTGGGACCTCGGTCCCCATTCATGGTAAGTTCAACTCCGATGCCTACTGCACTACTTTGGATGACAATGTGCTTCCTACGTTGTGGCAGTTTTATGGATTGGACCCCTGTTACTTTCAGGACGACAATGCCAGTTGTCATGTTTGGACGTTAACCAAGGCTTGGTATGGTGCCAATGGAGTTCATCGAATGGACTGGCCTGCCCAGAGTCCAGACCTGAACCCTATCGAGAACCTCTGGGACGATTTGCATCGCCGAATTCAGGGTGCACTACCCGTGCAAAATCGGTGAAGGAACTTCTATGTCTTCTTCCGAGTGGAAGAAAATACCACTAGCTGTCATACAAGGACTTGTGGAAAGTATGCCCCGGAGGGTCCACGCTGTAATTACCTCTCGTGGAGGCTCTACCAACTATTGATTTTGAACAAAGTTAGTTTTTCTTATCTATCACAGGTGTCTAAATACTTATTGGTAGTCAATGTTCTCCCACCTATGCACATTCACCGAGACTTGACGTCTTTCAAATTTAACCGTTAACTCGAAAAGCTGTTCTAACCTGCTAGCGTTTCTTAGCTGTACAGGTGGCAAAAACCTAGATAATATTATATGAAGAACTTCTAAATCGGATTTTTTTCCATATATCACATTCGCAACATTTCTTAGCATGAAATCAATTAGCTCATCCGTCTTAGTCTTGTATTTACCATAAGTTTCCACTTCCCACTCGGTCTTATACACTCATGTCCAAAATTATCTTTACATACCCAAAAATGATGATATTCAATGAAATATCGAATCAATGTGATCCGTATTTGCAGGGAATGTGTGAAAACCAAGCCTAATTAGCATTATCCAATCAAAAGTAATCAAACGGTTTGTGATATGCAAATCTAGGCGTTACGTCATCGAAAGGTGAATCAAGCGCTTTGCGCAAACTGAATATTTGAGTGAATTTCTGCAACATAGCGTATGATTTCAGTGTGTAGGGACTCAAAGCGGTCTGTTATGGCTTCGAAGTATCATTTGGAAGAATCTGTAAAGTGGCGAATTATCGGCCGTTTAGAAGCAGGGCAGTCAATCATGGAAACAGCCACATGTCTGAATATTTCAAGACAGACAGTCTCTAAGCTATGGAAACAGTTTCAAAATGATGGAAGTGTTGTAAGGAGGCCTGGACAAGGTCGGAAACGAATGACAACTGCTTCTGAAGATCGGTATCTAGCATTAACTGCCCATCGTAACAGAAAGGCTACTGCTCGCCACTTAAGTTCAGAGCTTGCAGCCGCCACTGGAACTGTTGCATCACGGCAAACAATATACAGAAGGCTTAATGAAAAAGGCCTTTATGCCAGAAAGCCAAGGGTATGTGTTTTACTGTCTTCACAGAAAAAGAGGGATCGCTTTAATTGGTGTAAAGAACATCAAAACTGGACTGAACATCAATGGTCCCATGTTCTCTCTACTGATGAGTCGCGGTTTAGTTTAACTGGTGATTCTAAACGTGTTTACATCTGGAGGGAGTCAGGAACACGAAATGATCCCTCGAACATTGTGGAACGTGACCGTTTCGGTAGTGGAGGTGTGATGGTATGGGGTGGAATAATGATCGATGGACGTACGCCCCTACACGTGTTCAGCAGCGGATCTGTGGCAGGCCAGATATATCGAGATGAGGTCTTAGATCCTTATGTAAGACTTTTCAGGGGTGCATATGGACCTGACTTTTTATTTATGGATGATAATGCCCGTCCACATCGAGCAAACCTCGTTGATGAATTCCTTGAAAGTGAAGACATTAAGCGAATACCTTGGCCACCAAACTCTCCTGACCTTAACCCGATAGAGAACTTATGGGACTACCTTGGAAGAGCAATTGCACGTATACATCCTCCTCCTAGAGATGTAAATGCTCTGAAGACGGCATTGCTGGAAGAGTGGAGATTAATTCCCCAAACTGTGGTTAACAACGTTATTTCCAGCCTTAAAACACGTTGTGATATGTGTGTACAAGTCAGGGGAGATCATATTCCATATTAAATTCGTAAGACTTAATTCTTTTTCTGAATCATTCCTTTTATTCTTAACTCTCTTTGTCACACTTTATTACCATTTTTATTGTTTCATGCTACAATTTTATATCATATGAGGTGATCTTCAATTTTTTCTTTTGCATTTATGTGTCATCATGTTATGTATGATTCCACGAAAATTCATTAAATTCTAAGTCATAGTCTCTGAGAAATCCGTGAATTTATGCATGTAAACATAATTTTGGACATGAGTATTTAATCCTGGGGAATGCTCGCAAAAATGAGTTTTTAAATGCATCAAGCTCATAATTTTTACACCATTGTTCGAGTAGCAAATATTTTTTCAATGCCTTTATACCATTTCAGTACTTGATCTCATATCACAGCTGTTGCTATGGCTACGTTTTCTACTTTTCCAAATAATACAAAATGCGTTCTTTGGCTTTCTGAAAACGCAAACACCAGATTTCTATCGTCAAAAACTATTTGATTATTTCATGTGCGATGTACGCATAGTGTCTGTAATAAATCCGAGTCTTTATGCAGGACTTGTTGGTACAGCTGGAACTTGGAGCCTTGAAGGGGAGGAGGCTGGATAAAAGTTTCAGTGCTTTCCTGCACGGTTCGCTATAGAGTTGGGAGCAAATGTAGGGCTCTGCTATGTCTACAATTTTAACGCAAAGTCCATAAAACTCTAGTAGACTGAAAAGCAAGTTGTCGCTTTAGTCTAAAATAAATGACCAAGCCGGAAAAAGGTTAAAATGACCTTTATACTTAACACATAAATGAAACGAAGGCACTACGTGTGCTACGGACAAATCCACGGTACATATGGGTATTTAACATAACATCAGATGTAGTTATTTTCAGTATTAGATCACGTAATCTGCGACTACATTCAAAATAGACTACACAAACTTGTTCAGGATAACTAACGGCGCTTAATTTAAGCATAGACTAGCAATAAATAAAGACGGAATAACTTTGAAATAGCTAACGATAGTACGTAACTGTAATGCGAGGCTGCCAAAAGTTCTAACATTAAAACTTCCAAAACCTCGGCTTATACACATTAACTAATTTAAATTCTTATGAAGAGGAAGAAGTTAAGTAAAGGTTTTAACCTTAAAACACAGGTTAATTAACAGAATATTCTACAATATCGCTATACTCGTTTGTATTGCCGCGCTGTACATGTAAATGCAGCTCTGCTTTCATCTGCATATTGTAAACAGTTCATCTCTGATGTATGGTGCGTGTGTCAAAAAATTCTTGTGCGGCGTGTGCTGATCGACGGTATATATCTAGAGGCAGCTCGTCGAGATGTTTTGAATTCGTCAGATCAAGACACAGATACGTTTATTTTAGCCTTCAGTTACTTTACATTTTCGCATTAATATTAATATGAAGTTATCTTTAGTATTTTGATTCTATGAAATATGGTTGAAGCACATGCAAAGAAAATTCTTGGGAAAACTAAATTAGCACTCACTCGAATATTCGATTCTAAAAGAAGACAAAGTCGTACGCATCGCTTAGCAGAAACGAATTAATCGTTTAAATTCCGAATTTAGATATCATTTACCCTACATTTTATGTCACAGACTCGTAGTTATCTGAGGAATTACCGGAAATGGAAGATTAATGCAAAGTATTTTGAAGTTAAAACGAATCATGAGCATCTATTGATCCATGTGATCAAACTATACAGAAATAGTAATGTTATATTACCCCGCTTAAAAACTGAATCCTTCAGTGGTAAATATGATGACTGGACATCAGTTAAAGATTTCTATATTTCATGTATTCATAAAAGGGAAACAACTTCTAAAATACAAAAATTTCATTATATGAAAGGATCATTAATTGATGTGTCATAATCGATAATCAAACTATAAGGTATTTATACCACCTTCTTCGCGTGCTTTTGTGGTGTAGTTGATTTGCACGCTATGACGCTGTTCGAGAGGTCCGTGGTTCGATTCCTGGCGAAGGCGGTTGCTACTTTTTCACCTGTCCGGCTTTTCCAATTATCCTAATGCCTCTACGGTAGCGCCTGAACTAAAAGAGTGATGGATGATGACTCTCCCCACCTAGGATTTGGCGACTAGGTCCCCCCCCAAACCCTAGTCGCCCTTTAAAAGGGGAAGTATATAACGTATTTCTCCCACCTTCATGGTGTGGTGGTTCTGCATGCTGGGTCGGTATTTCAGAGGTCCGTGGTTCGATTGCTGACAAAGGCGGTTACTAATTTTTCATCTTGCCTGCTTCCAAAAAATACCTAATGCCTCTACAAAACATATTTCGGTATCCAGCACAAGTAATTTAGAAGATTAAAAATTTTGCATCATTAAAATAAAATGGTGCTTCAACTATCAAAACAATCATGAAATATAAATTTTAAAGAATTGCACGCTAAAGAAAGGAAACACTTCTTTCGCCAAAAACAAATTATGCACAAACTGTCTATTTGAAAAGCGTTTGGATTTTGAATGCAATTAAAGATTTGCATATTATTTTTGTAAACAGAAATATCATTCAAATTTTCACGAGAATAACAGTCACAAGCATGCCATGTCCGCATTTAATGCGAATTCATAATACTCTTACATTCTCAGCTCTTTAAGGGTAAATCAGCTAAGAAGATTATATAAACAAATGCAAATGCTTCAATTTAATCTGTAGATTCGGCTTATTCACTTCTACCGACGGCATTTATTTTAGAGAACGATTCATCCGATCAGGTTAATTAGAAGGGCGCTCGACTCGCAGCCAATAGAAACATTCATAACTGAAGCCTGGGCAAACACAGTAGATATATCTAAGAAAAATTCTATCTTTCCTATTTTAGATTTAGCAAATTCTTAAGTTGGTATCACGAAAGACTGCATAGAGCTTTCAGAATCTTAATGAGAAAACTTCAGCTTATATTGACAGCATTCATTTTACACAAACTAACTGCTCCGCTTCCAGCTAAAAAGTTAAATCTAAAATTCTTTCTTATTCTCAGAACATTTCACAAGCGATTTTCGCTTTGAGGTGCTAAACTGCATTGACATGATTATAGGCTCAGATAATATTTTTTCTATTTCATTACCAGATCAAGCTGTTAATCACCGAAATAATTAATCGGGGAGAATTCAAAATTTTGCTCTATCCCGAAAACTACTGAAGGCTACGCTAAATGTTACTCACTGTTAAATATTTATGAATTAATTATTGAGTGCAAATGCAAGCGTTTCTGGACAAGGTAGGAAATTTTAGATACAGAAAAGGAATCTCTGACTAAAGGAGAACAATTTTATGAATCGCCTTTTTATAGCCCATTTCGTGCCAATTCAGAATAAAAATTTCCGTAAAACATCCATTTTATAAAACGCATCTGAAACCAGGTGATTTAAAACCTTTAACAGTTTCTCGGTTACGTTTCATGCCACAAAAATTTTAAAAAATATTTGGAAATCAAAAACTGCACAGTGATTTTATTTATCAATATCTGCAGTTAAGTCATATGCTAGTGATCGGTTATAATTTACCTGAAATTTCGGAAGAAGAAAATATTTTACCTTGATTATCATATAGTCATTAAACCCTAATGCACAATTATACGATTAACAGTAGTATTTGATACACCTTGCAAATCTGAATATGACATGTCATTAAATTCACTTTTAGCGGTAGGTCAGAAATAAAGATAAATATTTTCAAGATTTTAATCAATTCTTGATTCTCTAAAGTAGCTTTCACAGCTGACGTGGAGAATATGTATCGTGAAGTAAGGTCAATTGTCAAATTTTGAAAGCAAGAATCATCAGTTGATATTATCGAGATACGATTCTGATGATGGTATATTTACACTGCTAAAAAAAAAGGACAGTTCTATATCTCTCGTTCTACTGAGCCGATGGACGAAATTCAACTTGCGTTTTTCATCCTTCGAAAGCGCGACTTAGAATATGTATTAGATTTTATGTATAGCATTGTTCCAATATTCTGGCACAAAATCGGACCTTTTCTGATCTGAAATAACTTACCAATGGTTCACCATATTTCAATTCTACGACTCAAATTACGCCCAACTACCAAGTTTTGTAAAAATCGCAGGAGAAGCTTTTAAAAAATTAGCTCTCAAAATGTTAGCTCCTCAATGTTAATTGAGTATGGTATGCATTTATTAATCTCTAATTATTATCAAACTTATTTGATTCTTTCTTTCATATTTCGAAATTCAGGTTCATTCCAAATAAAATTGACCCATTTTTTATGATTTATTTTTAAAATTTGCCTTTTTAAACAATTTTTATAAATTTTTCAAAAATAATTTTGAATTATAAGCTATACAATTTTTACAATCATCTTAAAGTAGTATTCCTAAGCATATATGCAAATCATTACAGTTTTTTATTCAAAATTTCCCAAGATATACTCCCAAGATGCGAGATACAAAATTCCCAAGAATATATTTGTTGAAAGCGATAAAACATCAAATGTGGTTTAGACACTTAGCTAAAATTAATTGATAGTAAGAACGATGTAACTTTTTTTTCCGCTCATGCACAATGTAAAATGCTAGGAACGAGGAGCTTTATTTTCCGCTTCCGCATAATGGAAGGGAAAGGAAAATTGGTTGCCATATATTAAAGAAGTTCGTCAAGTGCATTATTCTTGGCGCAAACTGAAAACATTTTGAATTTCCCCGTAAATTTCGTACCAAAATTTAATATGTAGGCATAATTTGAGTCGTAGAATCGAAATATGAAAAAAAAATGGTATGCTATTTCAGAAAAAGTCCGATTTTGTGTCAAAATTCCTATTTTAGAACAATGCTATATATAAATCTAATATATATCCTAAGCCGCGCTTTTGAGACATAAAAAACGCAATTTGAATTTTGTAAATCGGCTCTGTAGAATGGAAGATATAGAACTGCCCCCCCCCGGGTTTTTTTTCGCAGTGTACATGCAAGGTAAAAACGGCTGCCCATAGTTTTCCTCAGCATCGTTTTAACTACTAGATATTTAAATCATTTATTTTATTTTGTATTATTTTATTTTATCAATCCTATATAGGAATAAGTTATTCTATAGATTGTATAGAGGAATAAGATATTCTATAGATTCTGTAGAGGATTAATAGTAATGACAGAAATGTGTATGAAGGACTGTTTTTCAGCTACAAGTACAATAAATAAAAGAAATATCAGTCTGAAATGAAATATATTCGATTTAATTGATTACAGAAAACGGAATGCAAATTTCGCGGAATTCTTAACTGAGTTCAAAGAACGCTGCTCACAGAAGTCCAGCATCAAGATATTCGGTAATGATAACTGGAAACTCTTAGGGCTTTCTGGGAATTTATCTTCTGACAATTTCGGTTTCGAAACTACGTTGTAGCTTCTCCTTTAATGGGTCCACGTTGCAGCGTCCCCTTAATCTTTAATGAAGTGATCAATATTGGCAGAATCTGCCGACATTTTGATTCCGTTAGGACCAAAGCTCCTTGCATTATATAGGTTAGCTCTTTGCTTTATAGAGGTCAAAATGGTTTAGCATAAATTATAACTGATAAGAGGTATGATATTTAGTTATTCCCCAGTACCTCTCAGACAACTAGTTGAATTTCCAAGAGGCATTCGGTCACATCAATAACTGTAAAACTCCGAGATGTATGCGTACTTACAACGTATTACATTATTCAGCACGAAGGATTTTGCGATGCTTCTCTACTTGCCTGGCAACACCCAGCTACTGTCGGCAATCATACAGTAATATGGTTTAAATTAGCATTTTTGTTTCAAAGAAAAAAGTCGCACCCATAAAGCAAATATTCAAGCATTATTCATCTCGTTGCAAAATTATTTGCATGGAGACTTACTGCAAACGATTCATTATAAATTGTAAGAAGCATAATAATCTTCAAATTGCGGATAGTAATAGTCGTTCCAACTGTTTTTTCTGTTAACATTTCTAGAGATCCATATAGCTGAAATGTTCATCGTTGCCTTTTATACAACATGCTTCACCATTTTCGGAGGAATATGAGAATACCGCATTCGTTAAACAAAATTCCATCTACAATGAATATTGGAAGAGACTATTTTGACATTCGAAAAGGTGTCAGTGCTACGTTTCTAGATTGAAATTGCCCTAAACACACGTGGCCCCAAACTGTGTTCTGGAATACTGAACCTTATCAAACGGTTCGAGGAAACTAGCTCTTTGCCACGAAGTGGAAGACCCTCGTTGGCGAAGGGCCGAATTACTGCATTGGAAATCACTGTGAATGATACAGCGGAGGAATCATCCACGGGGAGTTCCAGTGCTTGCATAGCTGGAAGGATATTGAATGTGCCTCACTCATCGATTCGACGTATCCTCCACGGGATATTGCATCTCTTTCCCTATTAAATTATAACTTATTTCCCTATTAATATTATAGACGGATGGAGAAAGTTCTGAAACGGATTCTTACCGGTTTGGTCCAGAATGTTCTCGAAGGCAGTCCAAAAGCTATTCAAATCCTGCTTGTATGCGCAAGGCGAAAACGTAAAACAACGCGAGGCGAAAACGTTGTGGTACAAAACATCGTGGAATAAAAGAAAGCAAAGAGATAACATCGCAGTTCTGAAACATACTGTACAAAATATCGTTGTAGCGAAACATTCTGTTACAAAATTTCGACGACGGTGTTTAAAAACGCCGTCGTCGAAAATAGCGTGGTAAAAAATATACACCTAGAAATCAACGCATGACGATAACATCGCATACATGTGTTTTTCAGGTTTTAAAAGCTGTATATTTACTTTATAAAGAAGTACTTTATAAAAAAGATTAATTTATTAATGACCTTTGTAAATTAACTATGTAAATTTAAAATTCTATTAAGGCTGTAACTTGCATCAATTATCTACTCATTTTCAATTCTTAAATGCTTAAGTTTCCTTCTTACTTTTTCAGTAAAAATTTATTCGATCATTCAAAAATATAAAAGTAAAAACATCCTTCTTTTCTTCTTACGCTCCCAAATCATTATGTAAAAATGCATTTACAGCTTTTAAAACCTGAAAAACGCAAGTGTGTGATGTTATCGTCATGAGATGATTTGTAGGTACTTTATTTTTTGCCACGATACTTTCGACGGCGATGTTTTTAAACTGAAAAGTTTTTGAACCGCTTTATTTTCAGTGACGATATTTTGTGCCACTATGTTTCAGAACTGCGATGTTTTCTCTTTGCTTTCTTTTCTGCAACGATGTTTTGTACCACGACGTTTTCGTCTTGCGTTGTTTTCTCCGCGATGCTTTCGTCCGTGATGTTTTTTGCCGCGATGTTTTCGGCGGACACCGAGTAGAGTATATCGTCAGTCTAGTGTCGAGTTGGTTATCGAGTGTATCGCCAGTTTTAGCGTGGAGAATCTCGAGAGTACGTTCAGTGAACGACCGAGTCGAGTCACGAGCTGTACTCTAGTACTTCGCCGTGAAGCTGTCTTTGCTGTTATAGCCTGATAGCCTGAAGGCTGTGTTGCTGATTGTTTCAACGTGCTTGTCGTAATCATTCGACGACTTAAACGTGTTTTTTTGAGCTGTCCTGAGTAATGCTGCCTAAATAAATTTGGTTTTGATACTTCATCATTCGTCTTCACTCCAAATCCATGAACCCGTAAGAACGCAACAATATTATATGCACTATTGGACATAATTTCTTTAAACTGATAAGTTACAATTCCCATACAGTTCATATACAGCATTTTTCATATAGGCAGTTCAATATAGTAAACAAAAGTTTTTTCAAGCTGCACTAAGTATCAGGAATACCATAATAAAGATCAGCGTATTCATGCGACTATTCTTGCCTGCAAAACAAATACTGTCACATGTGAAGAAAAGGTATTACATTATAATACATTATATAGTATTCTAAAATCTACTGAATGCATCCAATCATATCAGACAATATAAATTGTGTTACACCAGAGAGTAAAAGTATCCATAACATATAATTTAATTAACAATCATGCTTTGTGAAACCTAATAAAATATAGTTAGAACTCAGCAAATAGTCCAGTACAGGTTTGTGTAAACTAAACTATAAAAAGAACAGGCTTGTTTAATTAAGTAAAAAGATTCAAATACTTATCTAGTAAGAAAACGAAATAGATTTTAGAGGATCTGGTAACAGCTTTAAGATGTGGCATCACTAGCAAATCGGAAAAAGATAACACATCTTTTTACATATGTGGATAAACGGGGGCACTTCGAAGAGAAAAGTTTTCATCAAAAATTCTTTACGTGTAAGAGAGATCTGAAGACATACATTAACAATTAATATCTAGTAAAAAAAAACTATAAAGACCGATTGACTCTGGGAGCAAAATATTAAGAGCATTTCAAAAAGCATATTTTCAACAAAAATTTTCAGTTACAAGAATAAAGCAAGAATATTTTACCAATGTCAAATATATACGGATGTCAATGTCGTCGGAATAATGTTAATAAGAACAAGATTAGTTTTGAGACCCAATTTTCTACAGCCGACTATTGTTTCAAGAATTTCATACATTAATTACCACAAAACAGAATTATATGCAAATGCCAATTTCAAATATAAGTTTCTATTTCAAGAAAAGGTTACACCTGGTGACGGTTAAAAATTTTAATCTTCATTTAACTATTCACTAATTTTATAACATCTTGATTTTACCACATAGTTTACTAGTTCGGAGGCATTGTTCAAGTTCTGAAGCTCCCTACAAAAGCTCCATGGCTGCCTAAAACGACCAAAATTGATTTGATGATTAATTTGATGGTACAGTGTAGTATATTGAAGATGAAGGTAACTATTGTTTTGAAATTGTGGCAAGTTTCTCGCTCTTTTTAAACCAATCAAATCGATCTAAGTGCTATAATTTTTATTAATCTAAAACAAAATTACCTTCTATTAATCTATAAATTATGACAATATCGTTGCAAGATAAAATTTAATTTAATTTAATTTGTTTTCAATTTAACCGTGTAAAACTTTTGGAATTCTTTACAAAAAAACCTTATGTTGAAAAAAAAAAAAATAGAAATGCATCTTTATAAATATCTAAGTATTCTTCAAGTTATTGAATTTGAGCCTATCAATAGTTCCTTTATAGCAACATTCACCTAGAGATCATCGAGAGGATAAAGGAGAAAGTGATTACCAAACAAATATCCATCGAAAGCTTGCGGATATACTTCCTTTCCCTACCTTTCTGAAAACCAGAAAGTGATAGGCAAGCGATTCATTGTCTCATGTTTATATTCATGAAGCCTTTCACATGCAAAAGATGTGCCTCAGATGACAGTCTTTCTCTCTGTCTTGGCCAATTTGCCTCAGCTAAGAAAGGAATTGCGGAAGTAGAGGTACTGTGGCATTTATTGTTGCTATGAAACATGGGGTGACAACTTTATCCGATTCATTGGGCCCTATTTATCAGGCATGTTTTCTTTTTAAGATATACGTGCTTCAGAATATGAAGTTGAACGCATCAAAGAGTCTCAAAAAATGATATATTTTTTGCCAGTATAATAGCGATTGTTTCTGAAAGCGCATTAATGGTTTTCATGGAAGCAAGCTGTTAACTTCGAATTTTTTCCTTTTTGCACAAACTAAGGAAATTCATCTACTGAATAATAGTTATGCTGCGTATATTATTATATAGACGCACCTAATAATTGTATCTCATTTTCTAATGAAAATTCACTGCTCATGAACAAGTTACTATTTAAGAAAGGTTAATTTGTAAATAATTTTGTATTTGAAAACTTACATTGGTTACGTGCTGACATAATTTAATTTTGAATTGTTTGCTCATAATTATTTTAGTAGTTACTATTTTAATTGCTTCCCTTTTAGCAAACCATGAGAAACGTAGAGAAAAAACATTATTGCGTTTATCATCTAAGAAAATATGCTATAATATATGATTTTTCAAAACAATGCACCTTATTTCAAATGGTTTTATTTTCGAAATTTAGTAGTACAGATGGCTATATTATAAGGTATTTCTTCCGCGTTCCTAACGTGTCCGCGATTCCAGTCCCGGTAAAAGCGTTTGCTAATTTTTCCTCTTACCTGCTTCCCAAAAATACCTAATGTCTCTACAGTGACGCCCGAACTAAAAGGGTGTTGGATGATGATTCTCCTCATCCAGGATTTGGCGATTGGGTCCCCTAAAAACCCCAGTCGCCCTTTAAAAGGGGTGTATATAAGGTATTTCTCTCGCCTTCCTATCTTGCCTTCATGGTTTAGTGGTCAGCACACTGAGCCGGTATTTCAGAGGTCCGTGGTTCGAGTTCCGGCGAAGGCGTTTCCTAATTTTTCTTCTTGCCTGCTTCCAAAAAAATACGTAATGCCTCTACAATATAATGCAAAAAATCACAAGCTATCCTAGGATTTCTTATAAATATTCAAATTAGTTTATTTAGATGACATACGTGATGGTGGTGTGGTGTATTTAATTATGGCAAAGCACACTAGGGCTAACTGCCTAAGGGGAGGGATGCCTTTCGTGGAGGACTTTCTAAGGGAAACTGGCTCGTAAACACGTTACACATGGGGAAAACCACGAAAACGCCCATGCAGCCAGCCCGTTCGCGGGATTCGAACCTCGGACCGAACTACCAGTGTTCAGCGACTTTACCGCTCGGCCGCTGGTGGGCCCATTGACATACGTGAATAACGTCAACATAATAATAACTTAAATTCATATTCATTTCGGGGTAACAATTAGCATTTCATATTTATTTCGAGTAAAAATTAAAATTTGTTCACAAAAATGTGAGATCACATACATTTGGTCAAATTTTCTTTGAAAACTATATATAACAAACAACAATTAATTTAAAAGAAACAACAATTAATTTAAAAGAAACAACAATTAATTTAAAAGAAACAACAATTAATTCAAATAAATTAATTCAATTATATTACATAGAATATATGTAATATATCTCCAGAGTAACACTCCCCGCTAGCAATAAAACTCCTTTTTTAATAGGAAGAAAAGAGAAAACTGTCGAGACATTAAGTTATTTTGAAGCTGGGAGACGCGAAACATGTGCAATACACTCCCCGGGACTCAAACCTGGACCTCTCGAATGCGCGCCGAGTGTGCTACTGTTCATGCAGAAAAGAAGGAGAAAATACCTTATATACTCCACCTTTTAAAGGACGGCTGGTGTTTAGGGGACCAATCGCCAAATCCTTGTAGGGAAGAATCATCTTCCACCAGCTTTTAGTTCAGGCGTCACTGTAGAATCATTTTATAATTTTTCGAAACAAGGAAACCGCACTGCCCTCACCGGGACTATAATCCTGCATCTCTCGAATATGCGCCAAGTGTGCTACTGTTACACCACGAAGGCATGCTAGAACGAGGAAGAAAATAACTTATAAACTATATTTTTATATAAAGCATAAGGTGTTAGAAAAGTTCACGAAATTAACGAGGGAGACATTCTTAGGCTGAAAAATAAAACGATATATTTAAACAATATTATTAACGTACGCTAATAAATACACGGAGCAACAATAACAATAATAAATAGTAAAATATACAGTAAACTAGTTATAGAGTAAGTAACTAGTAATAGTAAACTAGTTAGAGAGGTTGTAAGGACATTAGGTTATTTCGAAGTAGGAGAGATGAAAAATGAGCAGTGCCCTTCCCGGGACTCTAACCACGGACCGCGACTGACTATACGCGCTGACTGTGCTCGCCATTACACCACGAAGGCATGCTAAGAAGACGGAAGAAATACCTTACATACTCCCCCTTTTAAAGAACGACTGGGAATTAAAGGACCCAGTCGCCAAATCCTGGGAGTGGAGAATCATCATCCCCCACCTTTTTCAGTTCGGGCGCCCACTGTAGAGTTATTAGGTTATTTTGAAGAAGAGACATGTAAAATGATTTTTGCCCCCGTCGGGACTTGAAATATCTTATAGGGTATTCTTTGGTAGGATAAATCCTTACAGAGTAACAATAATAAACAGTAAGGACAGTAATAAACACTCAGAAGGGATATGAGCGAAAAACTCACAACTTCATTTTTTTTAATAGATACGTGTACCAACTTTCTAAAAAACATCTCTTTGCACTACTAAAATGTAATTACAAATAGTAGAGGATTTTTTTATCGCAAATGAATCGTAAAAAAAGTATAATGATTAAAAGGGTAAGCGCACAGCATGCAAGTTCATAATTAATTATTTTAACCGAACATTGAAAGCTTTGCTTTTTAAGATTCTATTTATTATATATATTAAATCGAAGTAGAAATGTTGTATGAAAATAGTGAGCTTAATTAAAAGAAATGGAAATGGAAAAAGTTTAATTTGCATGACTAATTAATTTCATTATACTTAATTCTAATGCTTTACATTATATTGTCTTACATTCAAAATCGGAAATCAAATTCAATTCAAAATCGGAAAGTGCAACAATAATTTGCTCTATGTAAAGGGTACCTCGCCAGTATCTTGGGCAGTTTTTTAAACTGAAATAATTAGGCAACTAAATGCATATCAAAAATTATAATTAATTTCAAAACAGTAACTCCCTATTTTTCAAAAAAAGTAAAACATGATTAATAAATTCGAATGTCTTTTTTTAGAAACTTAACTTTAAAAATATATATTTTTCGTAATAATTGTTTTTTCTTAAAAATTTAAAACGGATGACTGCGTATTCTACTATGGTCTTTTTCCTTCGTACATGACTTTCTAGCAACGAATTCGATTATTTATTGGTTAAGAATTGTTAGGCTACGTTCAATATTTGAATCAGTTTCTGTAATTTTCTTTTACAAGGTTTAAAACAATCCAACAAATTTTTATAATAATTCAGCTGTTAATTCTCGTGAAGGAATTTAAGTACAGTTTTCGTTGTCTGAGTTATTCTTTCATTTTTCATAATCCACTGTTAATTTACATTAGTAACTGTTTCATGAGTGTATGGTCTGGTGAATTGACTTTAGCTCATTGAAACCAAGTTATTGCCCACTTTCCCTTACGTTATTAGTAACATCAGAAAAATAAGTTTCGAAACCGATAAAAGCATGCTTACAATGGGGTATGCTATGCTTCTTTAGCACAATGGGGTGTGATATGTTTCGTTAGTGTCTTCATACTAGTGCCGTTAATTTACGCCATGCTTGCCTACATTCTGGATGACGTGCGTGATGTAGCTATTCAAAATTCCATTAAAGCAGGCGCATTTTCTCCACCAGCGGTAGTTCTTAGAATTCAAAAATGGATGTCCTGAGCATAGATACATATATATTTCATATACTGTATATAATGGAGAACACCAGAAAAAAAGTGAAATATGCATGAAACTGTACACCATTGAAACCTATGCATAAAAATATACCACACAGTAAGGGACTTGACTGTATGAAAGGAGAAAGTTAATTTGCACATTAAAAATATTTTTTTGTTTTAATTTCGTTTCATTTCATTTTGCTAAATTAAAAATATTTTTTGTTTTAATTTCATTTCATTTCATTTTGCTAAATTAAAACTTAGCTTTTTTTGAAATTCTCCAACCAGATCAGTTGGACTATACTAGGTATCGTTTTATGTAATAAATTTTAAAATGCGATTTATAAAATGAACACTAAATGCAAAATTTAGCCTAAAGAATATTTATTTATAAAATGATAAAAGTTTTCTTTAATAAATTTAATTACCTTATAGTGATTCTTGAACCTTAAGAGAGAGAAGAAAAGTTAGACTAATAAACGGATAAATGGAATAAGCGAAAGAAAAAAAATGAGATGTGTTATCCACACCCATCAAGGAGATCAAGAGATAGCGAAATAAGATCGAGAAGAATGGAAACTTATGCTCAAATTCCTACTTCATTATATTAGTTAAAATATTCTATAAAATTACGTAATAAAAGTATAAGAGCAATCAACGGATAATATTTTTTTATCATTCTTGTTTTAAAAACGCTCGGTAGTTTGTTGTCATATGTGAAAATTCCAAGATGGTATGGGATGATCATCTTAGGATGTGAGAATTTTAATTTAATCGATTATTGAAAATTCTAATTATTTTTTTTTAAATTTCCCTAAATTGATGATATATGTTTAGAGATTTTGGAAAAACTTAATATAAAAATCTTATTATTGTAATATCCTATTCTAATAGTGAGAATAGTGAAATACTGGGGTTATTAGATAACACTAAAGAAGTCATCGTGTTATTAAAGCACGAGTGCACATTAGGTATTATTAAAACAGGAATGATGATAAATGAGCAACGCATTCGCCTGGAATCGAACCACGGACCTCTGGAATATGCGCCCAGCGTGCAGACCGCTACACTACGAAGGCATCCTAAGAAGGTGGGAGAAATACCTTATATACTCTCCCTTTTGAAGGGCGACTGGGGTTTTTTTTAGGGGACCCAATCGCCAATTCCTGGGTGTGGAGAATCATCATCCACCACCCTTTTAGTTCGGGCGCCACTGTAGAGACATTAGGTATTTTTAAAGCAGGAGTGATGAAAAATGAGTAACGCCTTAGCCGGGAATCGAATCAAGGACCTCTGGAATGCGTGCCCAGCATACTGACCACTACACTATGAAGGCACGCTAAGAAGGCGGGAGAAGTACCTTATAATCGAATCGGGCTAAGAAATCAACATAAAACTGTTGCAACATAAAAAATTCTTTTTTGTCCATGATTCATGATTTCGAAAGTTTTGCACTCTAGAGTGCATGCATCCTTTTGGCATTGTGGAATACATCAGATACACACACACATACACAAATTCAAAGTAAGAAAGCAAGATGCTCTCTCCTTTAGTGCCAGAAATTGCTTTAAACGTCTCATAACTATGCCTGCAATGACTTAGAATACAATATATCAACACCTTTTGTAGTTATGGAATACATCAACAGTTTGGTCACATTCTACTTAGACTGTTAATGGATGAGAAACTGTACTAATCTGAAAATAACTCACTCACTTTACGTCTGGTGCTCTTTGAAATCACTATGTCTAATATTAATATTATGTATTTCGGCGAAATTTCAGTATACTTTAATCCACAGTATTCATGTATGCTGATATATTTAATGGACATAGTATATGTTGCAGCATAATACTTAAAGTTTCTCTCAGAAGCAGCTTGTCTGTTGCAATTCATAGCTTTGAAAGCTTATTGCAATTCAAATCTTGAAGGGTCTTCAAAAAGCGGTGTCCGCAATTTCTCCATTAAATTATTCGTGACTCAATATTCAGTTATGATACTTTGTAAAGGAAACATGTAAGACTATTAAGTTGCCTTCCATTATAATCTGACTGAATGAATTTAGCTTTATGATAATTATGAAGTCTTCATCATATTACATTCGATTTCTATTGGAATATTCTGAAATCGTTTGAAGTAAAATTCAAAATATCTTTCTAATCAATGTTTTTATAATACTAGATTCAAGCGTTTTCTTCAGAGTTAATGAAAAATAAACAGCGACAATCATTTTCTCTTTCGACACTGATTGCAACTAAAAATCATACGTTATCAGACGAGAGAAAAAAGCGTATGTTTTTATAGGAATAAAATCCTCAAAACAAGCATATTTATTTGTCCTTTTTAAATTCATGTGACAGGTAGACTATAAAGAATAAGAAAAAAAAAAGAACGGATTTTTATATTGTACACTGTTTTATATTTCTTTCTTTTTCTCAGTTTTGCTTGAATAGGAAAATAGGCTTTCGTTTCAATCAGCCTAGTTTAAATAACAGAAAAAAACTCTGAAAGTTTTCAGATTTTAAATTACGTACAAAGGGGCGTTTTTTAACGTTTTGTGTGTTACCTTTATTTATTTTATATCATGTTCTTTGCACTTAAACCATAAAATTCCGTTCAATAGCAATGTCGCAGAATAATTTTAAAATGAGCCTGTCTTTTGAATTTCCGAAACACAGTTCCGCGAGCTCGAGATAAAAAGGTTTCTCCCCCCCCCCATAGAGTGTTGCCATTGCTCGCTTTGAAATCATTAAGTTTGTAAATTAAAAATTCGTTAAAGTTTTCGAAATATGAAATCGATGATAAAACAAAATTTGGTCTTCCACATACCCATTTTTGTAGAAGGTTTACATCATTAAAAATTGGATGGCTCTATGTACCGTTGTTTTATCACAATGCGAGAAATATACATACATTTATGCAGATTTTTCATTATTTAATTTCTTCAAATATAATGCAGTACTCTAACATTTGGTGGTAACAGTTTGAAAAGTGAAACGGGTATTTATAGTGATTCAACGCAAAATCGCAAAACGAAAATAATAGTCCTTCAGGGACAAAGCCCCTTTGGACTAAAAAATAATTCATGATCTATCTAATTCAAAATATTCAATATTGTCACGGAATGAAAGTTGAGCTTCATAGAGTGAACGTTCATAGAATGAAAATTTCATAGAATGAGTAGAATTAACTTAGACATCTTTTATTATTTATTTCACATTTTGTAAAACTTTAATGAATTTTAATTAAAAACTCAACAGTTTGAAAGCGATCGATGGCAACATTGCATGGAATAAAAAACATCTTTATTTCCCGCTGGCCATATTGTCTAATGGAAATTTAAAAAACAGTCCGTTTCTAAATATTTTAGGATTTCTCTGTTGAATGGAATTTTTATAGTGTCAGTGCAAAGAACGTGATATGTAATAAATTAAGTTGTCGGGACATTAGGTTATTTGGAAGGAGGAAAAATGAAAAAAATGAGCAATCGCCTTCTCTGGGAATCGAACCACGGACCTCTGAAATACCGGCTCCGTGTGCTGACCATTACACCAGGAAGGTACGCTAGGAAGGAGGGAGAAATACCTTACAAAGTTTACCCATAAAATGTTTATAATTAAAAAAGAAAAAAGTTTTGCAAGCCATCTTACCAAGAAAACTAATAGAAATTATAAAAATACTTCGTTTCTAAATATTTTAGGATTTCGATGTTGAATTGAATTTTATGTGGTGTTAGTGCAAAGAAAGTGATATGTAATAAATTAAGTTAACCCATAAAAAGTTTATTGTAAAAAAAAAAATTTGCAAGCCATCTTACCAAGGAAATTGAACATTGATATGATAAATTGAGAAAAGACTGAAAAAAATATAAAAATGGAGCCAATACTAAACACTGCAGCAAAAATTTAAAAAATATTCTGTTATGCTGCTTTTAAAATTTTTGTGATTTTGCTGTTGAAATGTACAAAGCCTAACTGCAAAGAAAACGATTCTGAATAATAAAGTTATATTTGCACAAGTTGCCGAGTCGAATTATTAGCTCTTTACCAATTAACAGCTGAACCATCTAACAATTCTGTAATTTAATCTAATCTCAGGTAGGTCAAATTTCTCTGAAAACACTTTTTGTCAACAATCTATTTTGAACAAAGAATACATGCGATGTCGTTTTAAATTTATTG
This sequence comes from Stegodyphus dumicola, assembly GCF_044657685.1. Taxonomy (NCBI): domain Eukaryota; kingdom Metazoa; phylum Arthropoda; class Arachnida; order Araneae; family Eresidae; genus Stegodyphus; species Stegodyphus dumicola. Next base: position 189,256,923 of record NC_140772.1, on the reverse strand, counting down.
TCTAAAGTAAAAAAAAAATCGTCTTAGGAAATCTAGGAAGTAAAAAAAAAATGAATATTTATAAATAACGCCTTTCATGATGCAAGAAGATAATTGCATAAAAAATTATCAGAGAATATCCTTGATATCATATTTGTATCTAAAGTATTATCTTTTCGGTGCTGAATCTGCTGAGCTTTTTTTTTTTTTTTTTTTTTTTTTTTTTTTTTTGTATTTATGAGGACTTTAGTCCAGTTTCATATTCATAGCAGACCAACACGGAAAAGCACAGAATCGAAATCTTCCTCTTGTGCATGAAATATGTGAAGAGCTGACACTGTATGTTTGAAACGAATTGTCAGTTTGTTCTCCTAACCTCTCACATATTGTAGAGAACGTTGAAGGCTCAATTTCTTTGTGTACAAGATAAAAATGTTTACATATGTCACTTTGCAAAATAATTAATTCAGCCGTAAGGTATGGTATTTTCTTATACACCTTATCATCTTACCTTAAGTAATATATATTATAAAGTGCGTCTCAAAAAGGTTGCACGAAAAGGAATCTATTTAAATCTTAGTTCCATTTAAAGAAATGGTTCAAATTATGCAGGCTAGCAGATAGCCCCGATTTTGACAGCACGAATGTGTATGAAATTCAAGTTCTGCATTTCCCTTTCGAGGAAATCCTATCAGTTTGTAACTCTTCATCTTTCGAAAGTTTGTTTTAAAGAAAATGTGATTACGCTTTGAGAAACTGGATGTGAAATCATCATCGCAATCATGTAATTTAATTTATTTTGACATTAACGAAAGGACACAATTTGAGATTACGAATATAATTACTAAGGGATCATTAAAGTTTTAAAAAAATAAATTACTTAAAGAATTAAAAATTAAATAGTGGTTGTAGGCTATACAGTTTATACGATCATTGACTACAGAGCACAGGTTCGTTACGGAACCCATGCCTACACACAAAACAGTTCTCTGCACGAGTGCAAGAGCATTGTATGCTTGACAAGTAACACTCTTGACACGAGTTCAATTTAACAATAAATGTCCGATGTTTTAATAACTGCTGTAAAGTAATTCTGTTTTATACGTGCATAAAAAAACGAATTCTGAGATAAATAGTTCTCGATTATATATAAATATTTACTTGTTTTTTGAAAATATACCCATGAACTGATGCGAAAATTATATTTTTCTACGATTAATGCTTTTTTTATCAAATTCTTGAATATAATAATTAATATTTAGTTTCAACAAATAGAAGCAAACGTTTCAAAGCTAAAATTAGACCATTTCGCTAGATAATCTGAGGGATTCGGTCCCACCCGTATTGTTATTATAATATTTTTAAAGCAAACAAGGTGTTAGAATTGATTAAACAACTATAACAACATTTAAATTGCCAAGAAAGTAACTCCCGTTTTAGCAAGAAAACATAATGTTATTATTCACTACACCGCAAGTTCGAAAAGAGATTCTTGTTTACATATCTATCTCTCGAATATTAAGCAATGTTGCAAGTTTGCCCTAGTTAAATACTGACAAAAACGGGAGTGTAACTAACATTCTCCCATAAAGTCAACTTAATTCAAAGAAGTTATGTTAACATAAATATTAACATTAAAGTATCCGTTTTTCTGCAGAAAAAAATTGATACTTAATCAAATTATAAAATCAACATTATTATAATTATTTCTAAATAATAATTTTATAATTTCAGTCTCCCCGGAATTTTAATTACTCTATCACATGCAAATCATTTTAGGAAAGCTTCGTATTTTTTTTTTTTTTTCTTTTTTGCCTTTTCTGCTGTCTTTAACATTTCGAATTGAGCTGAGTCTTCTAGCGATTCAGCAACACCTTGATATTCAAAATTAATAATATGTTTTAATCAAGTTTAACTTTAAAAATAAAATTTTAACTCAAATTTTAGTAGAAAATCTAAATAGCATTAGAAACGTTTATTTTTTCTATGTAAAAATTTAAATAATCACAAGTTATTAAAGTAATATATAATGTAGCACAGTAAGGTAAAAAACAGGGAATGAAAATGGTTGTTTGATGTAACTAATAATCTCACTGTGCGTAATTTTAGTTTCTTAATATGACTATACATAGCAAAACTATACAAACAAAAAAAAAAGTCTTTACTTTGTAGAGACATTAGGTTATTTCGAAGCAGGAGAGATGAAAAACGAGCAGTGCCCTCGCCGGGAATCGAACCACGGACCTCTTGAATACGCGCTGAGTGTGCTGACCATTACACTACGAAAGCATGCTAAGAAGGCGGAGGAAATATCTTGCAACGTGACATATATAAAAAGTAATAAAGGAAAGAACAGCCTATATTTATAAACGAATTCTGGACGTATTTTAATCTTACAAGGTTCTTACATTGATTTTATTCTGGCTTAGAAACTTCCATTCACTACTAATTCAGAAAAGATCCCTCTGATCTTTTAAGATACCGAATACTCATTCTCATCCTTGCTTAGTTATTATTTTGGGGAACAATTCCAGCCATCAAGATCATCAGTCGTAATCTAGGATAGATTTCTAGGTTAGGTTACTGATATTTGGAAAGATCGCGAAAATTAGTTTTTAACTTTATATTAAAATTAGTTTTTTGATGGGCAGGTGCATTTTAGAATTCTAGAAGACTTTTATACATTTGCAACCAATTAAATCAAAATTATTCTTTCTTGATAAATTCTTTTTAACTATTTTTATTTATTCATATAAATTAACATAACTATTATTGATGACGAGCGTTTTCAAAACGAATCGTATGACATTATATGACCATTTTAGATCTTTTTAACTTATGTGGATTTGGAAACAATTGGAGAGGTTCAAACTCTCTACAATAAAAGCTATCTTAGACCAGCTTTATCAGATGTTTCAACTTCACAGTCGGTGATTATTTTAGAAGTGTGCTGAGAATAAATGAAAATACTTCGCAGCTGAATAATTCGGAAAATCAAGTTAAACTGAAGAGGACTTTGGTTTGGTTTAGATTGGCTGGCTTATGTGATTACGGCAAAGTCTCAAGGGCTATTTGCCTAAGAGGTGGGATGGTTTCGTGGACGACGCTCTAAGAGAAATTAGCTGGTATACACCTGATAAATGGAAAAAAAAAACACGAAAACGCTCATGCAGCACACCCGTTTGCGGGAGTCAAACCTCAGACCAAACTACCAGTGTTCAGCGACTTTACCGCTCGACCGCTGGTCGGCAGCAAAGAGGACTTTGATAGCCGATTTATTAGTAATATGGAATCATAAAGCGCATGCGAAACTATCTCCCAGTTCAAAGGTATATCATCTTTTAAATTTGAAAAAATATTATAAGTTATAATCATTTCATTGTTATAGTCCTATGCATCTGTAACTATATTTTAAATTGCGGTATTTAAGTAGTAAGGAAAACGTTTATTTTTAAATGTATGTAAATGAAACAACTGTGTTATAATATATCCGGCTGTTATAAATATAAAATTTGTGAACACTGAATTTTATATCTTAAATTTCTGACTTATATGCATTTGCTCACTGTCTGTGAGTACTGAATTCAGTATGATACACCTATATGTTCCTTTATCAGACCTGCTTCTGTGTAGTACCAGGTGTGTTCTGTTTAGTACTACGCTGTCTTCAGATCACTGAGGTAACTAATGGTTACCCAGAGACATCAATTCTGCTTAGGTGCTACTTATCGAAATACGTTATACTTATCGAAATACAATAATGTTATACAATAATATCCACTAATGTTATAATGGATTAGTTTCATTTATAAGATGCTGTATAGCGTATTGTCATTATAAAATGAGATTATACATTGTATAACTATGTGGTCTCATTTTAAGGAAAATTTACATATTTGTATATTTGCACGCTGTTTGAAGTTAAGGATTAATAACATTTAATAATAATTTCATGCTTGCCCTAAATTTAAAGTAGTCCAACTATTATAACCTAGGTTACTCAGAATAAATCAGATTATAATTAAATGGACTGAAAATTTTAAAATTGGCTAGAAATTCGATTTTTATTTTATTCATATGTGTTAACTTTTACTGTATTGAAGCTCTCAAAGCAAAAGGAAGCGGCTGGCAGAAGTAGATTTAAAAACGTGTTAAGATCATTATGTTCAAACTCTCTTCAAGGCAGAGAAATTGACAATGCAGTACAGTCACATAAACCTCTATTTAATATCATTATAAGTGTTAATTTTTTTATTTTTTCATTGGTATGAATTTCATGAAAATGATAAAGATACAAAACTGTTATGAATATCCGAATAATGCCAATGATCTCATGTACTACCATAGATTACTACTGCAACTTTACAACTCAAAATATTTGATATCGTTTCCTTCGTAATGCAATCAATATAAAAGAGCAGCATATGTTTTGTTAAAACTCTAATAATTTAGTCATAGACATGTGAGGTTTATATTATTTTACTAATAATTATTTTAATTTGTTAACCTTTTCTGTTATTTCTTGTTTCTCTCGTGTTTTCTAGCCAGGATGTAAACGAGTTAGGGCGAATGAGAATGTATTTAAACTGAAGTAGAAAAAACGTTAGCCAGAGCGTGTTTCGCTACTGAGTGTGCACGTTGTTTCTACCGGCTGTTTGAATTCTGAATCTCGGCTTCGTACTCTTGCCGCCGAAGTTTAACATCAGGCAGTTGCAGGTTTCTGAGTCAACCTACTACATTAAATTAATTTGTGCAGTTTTAAACTACTACCTCATCTTTAAATTTAGTTTAGTTTATCATTAATTTTATCGCCACAAGTGGATGGTAGATTTGTAAGCACAAAGACTGTGCCGTCTGTAGATCACTGAAAAGGGACTTATACACTTTACCCCTGTTGCATTCATTTTCTAGTTTTGGCGATAAGCCGCTAACAGATTTTCAAGTATGTCTAGTAGCAGTTTATGCTAGCTAAGAAAACGAGATGATGCAAACATAAAAATAACGAGTAAGTAAAGCAACGTTTAAGGAAGGAAAACCAACAGAAAGCGTTAAAAGTTCAACTGAGAAACATTAATAAAGACCTTGAAGACATGCAATGACGAGAAGGAAGTGGAATAGTTATGCTATGTGTATTAACTCGTCATATCGTATATCTAGATTATTAAAATGCTTTTTCCGTTTGTTATAAAATTGTTGAAACAATCTTTGTCGTGACGCATCTCACTCATTTGATAGTAAAGTCATATTGAAGAAAATCTCCCGAGGGATGGGTTCAAGAATTTTCCAGCTCTCTCTCTTCACCACCAAACCCCAGGTGAGCACTTTTGATTCGTCGTGTATTTTGAGAGCCCCTGCCATGCAGACGCTATCCACTTACAAGCATCTTCTTAGATTCGAGCCTAAATCGAACGATATGGTAGCTAGCAACGTTACCTATCAAAAGAATCTTTAAACCTATTTAGTAACGCTATTTTTTCCTCTTTTCACGCTTCTTAACCGCCAAAGATCCCACTTTTTTTCCTTATTTAACAAATACAGTTAATTCAATTTTCGAAACAATTTATATTACAATAGGAACTAATCTGAGATGTAAATTGCATGATGTACTGAGATGTACCAGTCTCTCAACAACCCATGACCAGAAGTTTCCAGTGGGTGACAGATCTGGAGACCGTGCAAGACAAGGCAACTGACGAATACCCTGTGTATCGAGTAAGGTCAGAACACAACTTTTAACATGTGGTCTTTCTTTATCTTGTTAGAAGCTAGCATTTGGTAGGCCTCGAAGATAGTGCACGATCACTGGACGTAAGATGTCAGAAATGTACAAATCATCATTCAAATTACGGTCAATTCGAACTGGAGATGTGCGTGTTGTGTACCCACTTGCTGCCCAAACCATCAAACCAAGTGAAGGGCTCCTATGCCGATATCGAATGCAAGCAGGCGACGTGCGGTCTCATCGGGGATTTCAGACCCGTATAGGGTCCTCAGAATACTGCCCGCAGAACCGGGATTCGTCTGAAAAGACGACATTGTGCCACTCATGTATCCAGCTTTGTTCGTTTGACGCACCAGAGTCGACATCTCTCTCCATGCATTATCAAGGGAAGTCGAAGTAATGGTCGCCGTGCTGATAGCCCACGTTGCTGCAAACGTCGACAATCTGTAGGATTGGATACTGGAGTTGCTGCAAACATGCCCATTTCCTGACTAGTGGTCCGTGACATGGTTATACGGTTCTTCAGGGCTGACCTCGCAATACGTCTCTCCTGTCGGACGTTAGTCATGGGAGGGCGTTCGTATACAACAGTTCCACCTCGAAGGCTCTAATAAAATTCTCTAATTTACTTGAGAAAATATGAAGTTTGAAGTCCATAATTCAAAACATGAGCAAATAAAGCTTGTAGCTTTAATACCTTTCTTGAATAACCTGTATAACAGTAAAGAAAAGGAAACAAATCTTCCCCTGTTTAAAAGCCCTTTCGCAAGAAAACTACATTAGCCGTAATATATGCAATTCTAAAGCCAGGAACTTCCATTCGTTCTAAATTCACATTCTATTACTGTAATTTTCAAAAATTTTCAAATTGAACGTCGCAAATGATAGTGTTTTATGCTGTTTAACGAAAGGTTTCCATTAGCGAGAGTTCGCAAAACTAATGCGCTCGTCTTGATTATATTCTGTTCTGGTTAGTTAATAAATCTATTAACTGTAATGAAAGCATGTTCGGTGTCTCATTTTACAAATGTGAGCTAAATCAACCCATGAGGCCGCCGAACGAGTTAGATGCAATTTCTAATTAACTGCCGAAATTGCAACTGAATAATGAGTCATTTCTGTTGTCAGCATCGATATCACTCAGTCTTTTCCTGGCCTTCATAATATGTTAGGTTGTGACTTATTTATTTGTTTCATGTACTGAATAGAAGAATATAAAATACCTATTCAATTATGCTTTGTTTTAATTACTTTTAAAATGTTGCCTAATACTATGCTATGTTAAGTGTTCTAATAAGGTTCATGATAGTTCTGGCTATACAATTTTGTTTTCAAAAGCGTCATTAGAAGGTTTACTGCTCCCTAAATAAAAGTACATTTAATAAGCTTTCATTTTAATTATGATATGTAAAAATTCATATCCATCATAACCGAAATTTGATGTAAGACTGTATAGAATGATTTTGGAAATAACTTTAAATCTCTTTTCTTGTTAATACAAAAGTATTTGTTTTTTTTTTTTTTATCATGAAAATTTTCAGAATAAATCCTCGTTTAAATATCTGATTTCTTTTGCGTAATGAATTTCATTATAAAAAAAACTGATGTAGGCATCGGATGACTTCCTTGTGTGGCTTATGAAATTATACACACGATTTTGCTGCACTTCATTTAAACTTATTCCCCAAATTATTTAAACTCAATTAATCGATCCTTTATGGTAATTTGAAAATGGCATTAAAAATCTCAAATTTTGAAATTAAATATCCCCTTCACTTTTTGTCATGCGGGAGTAAAACTTCTTATACTTTTATATTTTCTTAGCAAGTATAAAACTTTCCCAAATGTAAGTATAAGAACCATGAGATATAAAAGTATATATAGAAACCGTATTATAAGCCGTAAGTTACATATCGTAAGTTAAATCGTAAGTTAATTACCGAAAGTTAAATATCGCTATTCGTCGAAACTACATTTTTTTTATTTGATATTACCAAAACATGAATATTTTCGTCATTTAAAACATTTCTGTAATTTGAAGTAAACGACTACGACCTACGATTGCAAAAATAAAGACCGCGTACGCACTTGAGCCGCGTAAGCGGATGGGTATATGTATATACAGGGTGTACTGTAGATGTTACGAAAAACTTCTAGTGGAGGTAGGGCACGCCATAAGGATTAAGAATTGCATAGGAACCTATACCCGGAAGTGTCAGGGGTAAGTGGTAGCAGAGGTAGAAGATGGGAAAAGAAACAAGAGTGATTAATTTGAAACATCTATTGTACATGAATACAAATGGTGTACGACAGCTTGGATGTTACAACAGGTGCTCGAAGTTTGCAGCATTGGACGCGAAACATGCTTATGTTTATATGACTACATTCGCCGTTGTAGGTACCGTTGTTTTATCGCAATGCGAGAAACATATATAAATTTACGCAGATTCTCTTCATTATTTAATTTCTTCAAATATAATACAGGGCGATAGTATTTGATGGCAACAATTTGAAAAGTGATACAGCCCTTTAAAGTTTTCAACGCAAAACCGCAAAACGAAAACAATAATCCTTCAGGGACAAAGCCCCTTTCGACTAAAAATGTCATGTCGATGATACAAATTTCAGGCTTTGTGACTTCATCATCGTAGGCGGAGTTAACGTTGATGATCATCTGGATTGTCATTGGCCAAATATAAGCCATTGTCCAGGCAGTGTATATTGTACTCATATACCGGCGGGACTAGAACTCTGGACCTGTCGAATACGCATCGAATATGCTCCAAATACACCACGAAGGCATGCGCAAAGGAGGGAAAAATATATACCCTCGTTTTTTAAAGGGCGACTTTAGAGGAATCTTGATGGTGACGAATTATTTTTCAGCACCTTTTATTTCGGACGCCACTGTAAAGCAGATTTCTTTTATTGTGCTGAGCCTGGAAAATGTGCAATACCCTCGCCGGTACTGCAACTCTAATCCTGTCGAGTATGCTTCCAATTGCACCACAGGGCATGAGAAAAGGAGGAAGAATGTAGTTTAGAGTGCTTTATAAATTTAACAACACAAGTATAGAAAATGCTGTTAAATACCAAAACTTGAATAAAAGTATTTTTTTATATTCTTAAACTAAACCTAAATACTTAACAGATAAACAAAATTCTGACACCGTTCCCTCCTGAATCTATAAAAGCTATCACTGGTTTAGGACTCCTAGTGAAGAAGAAACAGACTTGGAAATATATATATATATAGTAGTATATTAATATTTTACATCTCACATTAAAGGTATTATGTAACATTTGTACGAAACTTATTAAACTTTTAGCTGAAGTTATTTGCAAGTGATTTTCTAATTCTTCCACTGATGAGAGATCCACTTTTATAATAATGAAATAACTTAACTGAAAGAGGTCACATATCGTCACTTTGCAGCAACGTGATTTTGCTTTCCAGATTTCTGTATATAATGGAAAGGATTTTACCACTAACTGAAAACAACATTGAAAAATTATTATAATATTGAACACGGTTAAAAAACGTGTATTTCAAAGCTAATAAATTCTTTATCAAATTCATTCCTGAACTTTATACATAAACGTTTCGTATTAAACTAAAGACTTCGTGTATCTTGAGACCGTAAGCGGCTGAGCGGTACATATACTGAATATTGATATTTTGGTCCGAGGCTCAAATTGCAGCAAACGGGCATGGGAGGTTTCGTGGTTTTCTGCATGTTTAACATCAGTACGAGACAGTTTCTCTTAGAAAGCTCTCAACGAATGTATTCCTCCTCTCTAGCAGATAGTCCTCGACGGATTTGCTACAATAAAATAAGACACATCTTGATGAAGCTTTTACTAAGGCACGTAGAGCACTGGGTTGTCGATTCATTGACTCCGTTAATTGTGCATAATAATTATCCAGGCCATAGTTGACACAATATTATTGGGTTAATTGGTGCTCCGTTGATTGGGTTCTACTCTTTAAGGGGACGGTGGACTTTAAAATTGATAAAAATCAACCAAAATTTTGAATTTGTTTTTTTTACTCTCATAATATTCCATATACGTAACTACATCATATGCAAAAACCGAGATCAAATATTCTAATTTTTAAAGAAGTTACAAGCATTACTAATTCAGAAGTCAAACAACAAAAATCAGCGTTATACCTACAAAATTTTCACAGGACTAGTTTCGATGGTTTTACCGAACCATCATCTTCTGCAAAACCGTAAATGAACAAGATAGGAAATAATGATTAGATAAGATAAGAAAGCCTGGACAAGAATAAGCAAGTGGCGCCATCTGTTGGCGAAACCAGAACTAAAACATAATTTCTCTAAAAGCCGAAGGCAAATTTGGATTGGAATTAGGATCGTTAACTAGAACAGAAAGATTTTTATGAATGTGAAATGCCTCTAGAAAATCCAGTTCTCCAATGGAAGATGTTTTTTGAATAATTTTGGCAGCAGAAAAATTGAAAGTGTGATTTTCGGACCAACAATGTTGAGCAACAGAAGACCTCTGTGTTACATTGGCCAAACTAAGAGAGCCTTAAAATTTCGCGTCAAAGAACATGAGGCATATGTTAGAAAAAAGGAAACACAGAAGTCTTCTGTTGCTCAACATTGTTGGTCCGAAAATCACACTTTCAATTTTTCTGCTGCCAAAATTATTCAAAAAACATCTTCCATTGGAGAACTGGATTTTCTAGAGGCATTTCACATTCATAAAAATCTTTCTGTTCTAGTTAACGATCCTAATTCCAATCCAAATTTGCCTTCGGCTTTTAGAGAAATTATGTTTTAGTTCTGGTTTCGCCAACAGATGGCGCCACTTGCTTATTCTTGTCCGGGCTTTCTTATCTTATCTAATCATTATTTCCTATCTCGTTCATTTGCGGTTTTGCAGAAGATGATGGTTCGGTAAAACCATCGAAACTAGTCCTGTGAAAATTTTGTAGGTATAACGCTGATTTTTGTTGTTTGACTTCTGAATTATTATTTATTCGGCGTGTTATTGTGTCTTAACTAAGTTACAAGCATTTTTAATGTGTAAAAAAACGTAAACTTTGCCCTTTAAATTTTGGAGAAAATTTAAAAAATATATTTCAACAGTTATTTACTGATGTTATAACTTATATATTTGCTCAAAAGAAGTGTTTTTTTTTTTCAAACAAGAAAGGCTAGAAATGTCAATTATTGACAACTATTAATGAATTTAACTTTGGTTATGAGAATGCTATACGCGTAAAACAGGAACTCGTTCTCCCTACTCGTTGCAAAAAAGTCTGATCAACGTCGCTTGAACCAAAGTAAAAAGAGAAGTTTACCTGCTTGGAAAAAGCAGAAATAGTAAAAACTATTGTAAAGCACTAAAAGATAATGTAAATGTAACAAATGAAGGTAAAACATATGATGCGAGTGAATTTTAAAAGTTTCATTGGATATAATGCGTAAACTGTTTCTACCTCTAACTTCGAATCACATACCAATTTGCGATATGTTTATTTTTCTCAAATTTAATTTTATGATATTAAAAATAGTTAAATGATACGATATAGTAGTTAAATAAGTGTCTACATATTCATATTTAAAGTTAATTTGTTGTTTCTCATGACCATGTATTAAAGGTAAGTTTGAAGAAAAACTTTAAATTTGGATTTCTGAAAACAAATTTTTTCGGAGTTCGTATGTCTTGAAAATGCTCCAAGCGTCTCATTTTTAGTTAAAAATGAATGATATGTGGAAAAAACTACCTTTTTGTATGTTACAGTAGATCTGTGTATGCAGTTTTAGATATAAGGTTATTAAGAAGTTTAAACTTGTGATAATATTTAAAAAAAGATCACATTTATCCGAAAACTGGGTTTAAGTTTACAAAAATCTTTTTTAAAATTTTCTGCTTCATCGTTTTCAATAACGGATGCGCAAAAACTTTTGTCAAGTTTTTATAACTAACTAAAAGAAAAATTAGAAAATAATATTGAAAATTAGCGTGCAAGGAGCATTTTGAATCTTTAATTAAAATGATAATTAATTATTTTTTTAAAAATTTTAATTTAAAATAAATTTAAATTTTGAGCATATATTTTATAAACTGATGTTATAATACCTATTTGCATAAAATTTCTTGTTGAAAACACAAAAACTTAAAAAACTAATTTTAAAGTCCTCCGTCCCCTTAAGATACTTTTTATTGTGCATTATAATGACTCATGTACAATATGCAAGAAATTTGGCATGTAAATCATGTTCTTAATTGAATAATATGCATTCGAAGATTATGTTTTTTATTTCATATTAATGCAACTTTTTGAAATTATATCACTCTCGGTTCGAAAATTGTTTGTTTTAAATCAGAATTTCTCTTCTTTCCAATTTTTCTTCTTTCGAGTCTAGTGTAAAACCCAAAGTGAATTAAAATAAAACTCATAATTAAATTTCTCAGTCTTTAATTATAAATGCTCAATGATTAAAGCAATTGTACTGATATCACAACAGAATGTGGAAATCAAATATCACTAAGATATTTAATCATTTTTAAACGAATTCCATGACAGGTGAAATATTTAATACCTCGGATTCCTTCTGAGCGTATAAAATCCTTTTTGATTTTCGTCGCATTCTTAGTAAACAGAGATTCGTGTTCTGGTATTTGAATTAAATGAATGTAAGTCTGTGTTTTCAGCAATAAAAATTATAAAAGAAATGGCATTTCTAGATCTTTAATTTACGTTTTCTTTATAATTTATGCTGCATATGTACCTTCTGTTAGATATTAAATTCTACTTAATTAGAATTCTTTTAACTGAAATATAAAATAGGTTTTTAAATAAAGCATTAGACATAAATTATAAAGTGCAGTACAGTTTATCTGCAAACATTTCTGCACTTAGAGAAAGCTTAATTTTTTTTACCCCTAACTGTTTAATTTTAGAGATTTCTTGATTATTTTAAAGCGAGCTGAAGTGTTTCCGCACTCGAGTATTTATATTAGAGATACGTAAAGGTTTTCGATAAATTCAGTTATGCAATTTTTATTACCTGTTATATGCTCTAATACCAAACAATTTGAAAACTATTACAGAAATTTGAATTTATACTATTTATACAAGTTTGAATACTATCAAAGAAAATATATGAGAAGCATACGCAAAAACAAGGTTCCATTTAGCTATAAATTTAAAAAAAGAGAGAGAAACACAAGATTTTTAAGAAAATTATATTATTAACTTTATTATATATTACTATACAATTATTAATATTATGTTTTCACTCTTTTAACATATTATATAAAGAATCAGTGTCATGATTAACTTGTTGTAACAGCAAAACAATTTTCTAAATTTTCTAATTCAAAAATATTATTGAGTACCATTTCAGATGATGCGACCTTCCGTTTTTTGCTTCTTCGATATCGAAATTTTGAGTTTAGAAAAATTACTTTATGTACCTAGTACTGTAAAATGTTTCCATTCGCTATCGTAATAGGAGAACCGATATGCAACATGCACCATTATTATCCCGGCATGCATTCTAACCTGTGCTCACCATAAATCTTTACATTTCCGCCCCGAAGTAAAAATGCCAACATTTTTATGAAAGATAGTTTCCATCATTAAATCAGCAGTCTTCATTAAATGTTTCAGAAATAAGAACTCTTCTACAGCGGTGTGCCGTGCACTATAATCTGAGTACGAAATCGTAGAAAGTTAAATCTAATTTGTATGGATGAGCCCTGGGATAAAAGTGTAGCCATTACGATAACGTTTACAAGATAGAGATTAAAAACAAATATTAAATACAATATAGACATCTTATTGCCGGACGACCACTAAAAAACTTTTTGTCTTGATTTACATAAAACATCCTTCATAAATGTGCCACCTTTATCTCAATACGCTTCTTCAAAAGCTTCTCAAAAAGATAAATGTTTTTTTTCCATTGAACTGTTTCTAATCAAATGACTCAATGAGGGCTTTAATATATTAATTAATCAGCACTATAATTTCGTCTAGAGCGATTTCTATTCATGTTCATGGCGAGATCATCATAGACTTCATTGAGGTATCACGACCAATTCCTTTTGAAGCACCGATAACAGCAGTTCCCGGTTGCTGGAGACTTGCTACTACACAACTCCCGATAATATCTTATACTTTGGATACGATTGGAGTTAAATCGGGAATCACGCACGTCAATACATGCAAAGAATATCTTAACTTTAACTTTCTGCAGCTCGTTTCCTGTAATATGCAACGTTAGTCACCCATAAAGAGGAACTTGGAATTCAAAAAAGCTCCAGAAAGCTCGTAAAGAAAAGACCTCGGTCTCTATTTACTGATGTTTCTTAGAAGATGGAGATCTCTGCACGGCCACGGCCAATAAGATATTTTCAATATCTAAACAGATACTTTTGTATCATATAGTAGAAGCGATATTCCCTGCTATCTTTAGGGACTCAGAAGTCTAGAACCATCAGCGGGTCTGAATTAGATCTAATCCTAAACAGAATTCAATTCCATTGCTGAACTTCTCATTTCTTGAGTTTCTATCACCACTAGAAAAGCCATCTTTCACTGATAGACAACAAAGGCCTATATCTAATTGCTCAATCAGCAATAAGCTGTCTATGCGTAGTACCATGGCCATTATAAAATGCAATATTGTGCTTGCAGTTAAGCGTTGCATATATCTTATGATTTCATCATTATTTGCCTTCGATCTTCTCTCGTCTGAACCTGTCCTCTACCGCTGTGGTTGTTTCTGGCTGACAACTACTAGTCGTTTGGATAGCTGTACCTGTCATTTGAAACGATATCCAAATTCGAACACTGCTCTCTGCGTTTCTGAAATTCTCGGTTTCATTAGCCACCTCCAATTTCTTGCTGGTTGCCATTGTGATTCTGTTTTTTTTGTACTTGCATGTGATTTATTCCGACCTGAATATGCGATGAACTTAAAAAAATAAATTCTGTTACATACTTATGTATTCATACAGTATGTCTATTCTAAAAGACACATGATCATAGCAGATAACCGGGTCTAGGTATCTGACGCAATGTAAAGGCAGCAAGCCTCCATTCATGTATATATGTAAATATCTCTAAACTAACTAACCCTTTTTGCTAATTTTATATTAACATATCCAAAATATTGTAAGTAGGAGCACTCAACAAAAGTATTACATTATTGTTAAATCTGTTTATTTATAATAAAGTTGAAAAGATAAACAACCAAAACAACGGTTGCTGGTGCAACGATCAGGATAGCATAACTGACCTGTAGTGCCCATTGAGAGGTGAAGCAGGCGGAGGAATAATAAGTAATAATAATAATAATGTACTTATGTATGTACACACACACACACGTATATATATATAGTAACAACCTATAATTTTCCTTTTACCATGACACGATAGGCTTGCGCAAATCCAAATTTTAACAGATTTACCTGAAAATGTCGGTTTCAGGAGATCCCATCAAAGAACAGTTGGACGTACGACAAAGAACAGCTAATATTTCCATTTGAGGGAGAACATGGAGAGTGGTTGAACTATGACAGAGCACAATGTCAAGAAGACAGCGTTCGATACAATATGAGGACCAAGCGATTTTCAAAAAAGATCTCACAGCCTCTTATTTATCATTATAAACGATCAACCATGTAACCGGAATACATATGCAAAGTATTGGTAAGATATTTAGAGAATGGTCTTTGTTCACGGTGGTCCCTGTGCCGAATACCCTTTCCTGTGCACAATGAAAGCGCATTTGGAAAGGTGCCAAGCTCATTCAGTCCGAAATCTCGCTGATTGGCGTATAATTGTCCTAAGCAATAAATCCTCCTACGAAATGAGCCACGATTTTTCAGTGAAGGCGCGTTTAGAGAGGTCCAGGAAGAGTGGATACTGACTTGACTATCTTCCGTCACCCGACAGGAGGGAGATATGGACTTATCATTGGTGATGTATTTTTAGCCTGGCGTCAAACTAAACTAAAAACTAAACTCAGTGGAGTAATGGTCCTAATAAGCAAAGGCCTGCAGTGCCCGAAATCTCCTTTCTTGGCCGTGGGCCCCGGGATGCGTAAGCATATGCCCTGAATAAGTGGTCACCTTGTCGCAGACCCTCCAGTGTTTAGTGCGCAAGCAAACTTGGTACTCATTTTATCGACCCAAGTGATGGAAATCAAGGGATGAAAGGCTGAGTCGACCTTGCCCAGCCCGGGAATAGCCTGGCGTCAAGTCAATAATATTCGATGCCTCGCTGTGCCATTATTCCTTTCGAGGATCCCAGGATTTGCATTTTAACAAGATAATGCGTGGCAACATACGGAAATAATTTCTAATGATAACCCTCTTATTTGTTAAACACTTCTCTTGTCAATGAATAACCAGATTTCTTTTTGATGAAACACATTTGGGATCTGATTAGCAACACTTCGAAATTATAATCGGTTATTTTTTGTACATATATCATATATTTTTCGTACATTTAAGAAATTCACGCCACTCGTTTAACACTTTCCTGATGCTCAAGTATATATAATGCTATGAGGCTGTAATAAATACTACTTTAAAATGTTTTTACATAGCGCTTAAAAAAGTATAAAGATCAAATAGTAAAATTATGATAATTTTTAAGAGTAAAACAATTTCTCTATAAGAAAATATATAGTGAAATTTAACAATATGATATTTTTCTTTTTCTTATTGATAAATAACGTTGGGTTATATCTTCATTCAAGCACAATTTGAAATATCTAAAATTTTATGACTTGAAAATTTTCGAAATTTTAAAAAGTATGTAAATCAATTTTATTCCCTAGGGAAAAATAATCCATTTCCCATTCTTATCCATTAGGTAACGAACTTATATAGTATATATATAATATCAGAGGACCAAAAGCAAACTCGCTCAGATGAAAAATTTAAAAGCGAGGTGTTACATGGCGTAAAATCAGCTTTGATCAAACGTGATGCTACAAATTTGCTTAATCAACCCTTACTGCTTCGCACATAACAGAAATTCAAAATTCTAAGATGATGTATTCCAAAAATACGCTTGATTATAGCTACGATTTGAAATGTCAAATGGTAATATCTGCTTTTACGCAATACCGTTTCGTTATTTGGTTGTAATTGCATTCATTAAAAATTAATCAATACCAGAGTTTATCCAGAGGAGAAATGAGTTCATTCATCTCATTTTGCGAGAAAAGATAAATCGAAAATAACAAGCCTGGGCCATTAAAGTGATTTATTAATTAATCAGAAGTATGCTTGCCGAGTGATAAAACATTCATTATGAGTGTATTTTCCACGCAGCTTAATGTATTATACGCTTTATCAATCTGTTATGCGTTTAGAAAGTTGTTATGAATGAATTCTGAATTCTTTACAGATTTCTGTATTTCTTAAAATATGGAAGCACTGCAGCAATAACGTTTTTGTCTTTTAAGGAATTTTGATCACAAAATATAAATACATCGATCAACATCAGCAAAGCATTCTTTGCTGAAGTATCTAGAGGAGGATTGCGCAACTTTTCATGTACACCATTTAAAGTTTTCATACACTGTTCACGAATCAACGGTTCGGGTTGACTCATAATAAAGCAAACAGTCAATTGCGCTATAACGGTAGCCATAAAAAATTTAAACATCCCACGCGAACTGAATTCCGACAGATATAATAGAAGAAACCTTTGTAGACATGGACCTTAAAATTAGGTATCTCAAATTTGCATTTTAATATTGATATAATAAAAATTGTTTAAGCTAGAAGTGAGCTAAGTGAATACGCGACATTTTCAAGTTTATTAATATTTATCTTCATGTTTAATGCAGGAAAGGGCAGGATTTTGGTAATATTCTCACTTTTCATTTTTAAAAACCATAAAAATAAAAGGAATTTCAGTTTTTTTTTTATGGTTTTCTTTCTTGAAAGTGTCTAATCTTAGTAACACTATGAAAATGACTAAATAAATCAAATAAAGTAAGTGGGAGAATACTTGTTTTTGAGAAAATGTTAAAAAGCCATAATTTACGGAAGTTCTTTCAAGTAAAATTCAATTCAGATTGTTTCAAAATCCAATATATCGGAGGCATCATTTGTAAGGAATTACGGCATTGATCTGTGTGGATCCTTTCGGAATATGATGCTACCCACCTGGAAAATCTAAAAGCTCCATATCTAGCAAAGATTCATATCTAGCATTCTTATTTTTTTACATCTTCCGCTCTAAATAATAACTCAGCTTTAGTATTATCACATTGTCATCGGCCCAAATAGATCTGAAAATATCTTCATTTTGCCTTCGTGTGTCTTGAAAGCAGTAATGTTTTCCCACAAATTTATTGTAAATTTTTCAGTCCTTCAAAATTTTATGGAGCATTGTCAGAAGCAGCCTTATTGATAAGGGGCAAACAGAAACCTTATTCATGACGAACTATTTAGGTGACTAAATGTTGGCATAAAAGCTTAAACACTATAGTACAATTTAGTGATTAATTGATCTCGTCTTGCACTAAACCTGTTACACATTTAGCGTTATAGTCGTCAGAATATTTAACCACTCGTCCTCATTCATAGAGTATTTTTTCATTTAGTTTCTGAAAACGCCTTTATTTCTAAAGGTGCTATCCAGACTTCAGGTATTACCACCGCTCTTTTGAAGCGAAATAATACCATCGAAGAAATTATTTTACCATTCAAAATACCTGGAATTCCTCCTTAGCTAATTAAGAACGGAAAACCTTGAACTGCATGTGATTGGCTCAATTTGGTTGCAGGGAATGTCTTTGAAATTTCACTTTGCACGTCTATGATCTTTCGAGCTCCTTTTGATGAATGATATAATAGTATTGTAATGACATGACCCAATACTGGTTTTATAATCAGGTTTCAATATTTATTATACTTTCATTCAATTGCTAAAGCTTCATTAATTGAAGCTCTTTAAAACTGAGATTTATAATGCTTTTAATCATTCAAAATTACATTCCCTTTTACCATGAATTTTGATAAACTAATTCTTCTGTAATGTTTAAAACTGCAATAATTTTCTCTTAAATATTGTCGTTTCTGTTTCATCGCTTGTATATTTTCATCGAGTGTTAAGCTGTAAAATTGGCTAGATTTCAGTTAGTATTTTTAATATGAAAGTTCGTTTCTTTTTATTTGTTACATTTTGTTTTATAAAGACATACAACAATTGTCATACCATACTGACAAATGCAATATGCCTATGAATCTTTTGTAAATCCTTGTGTATTGTAGTGCACAGCTTTCCTACTCATGTTCAAAAGAATCTTGTCTTACAGTCTGATCTTTTGGAACAAACATGCTGTCTTTGGCATATCAATCGTATTCTCTTGTTACACCTTTTAACTAAATTCATTAATTCAACATTTGCCGCAGCTCAGCTTTTGGGATCGATTTGTTACTGAAACTTCCAGGTTTAAACTTATGTTATTTTAATAAGAATGATTCTGTGGGTATCTAATGTAAAATTCCTCTATATTTACGTAATTTAAGTTTTGTAAGTAGGCATTCCTCTGAAAAAAATGGGTTCTCTAAGAAAAGTTACAACCACAATCTCAAATAAAAATTCTGCATTAAATAATTAATAAGTTGTTGATCTTGAGAAATTGGAAATAAAGTAATATTTTTGCGATAAATGTGAAGTCTTGTAAGTAGAGAGTGTTATTTATGCTGATTTGATTTTCTGTTGTATGACATTAAATTTCGTCGAAAAAGCCTTAAATGCTTCCCCAGGGTCAGATTATTTTTTTATTTAGAGAAATATTTTATGACCGACGAACAATTTGCTGAGAAATACGGTGAAATTTGTATACCTGTATGGAGAAAATATATTTTGCTTGGCCAGCGAAAATATAATTTTTTTGCTCGCCAGCGCTTAAGAAGAATTCTTTAGTGGAAATTGGAAGATATCCCTTTCATTAAATGAATATGTGGTACTTTTAACCCTTTGCAGACCAAAATGCTCGAGACTCCACTTCATTCAAACGACCAAAATCACTGGAAACGGCTGAAGTTGTCGTGATGTTTTCTTCCCTCCTCCTAAGTTATGCAGTAGTAAGTGCAGTTTGTTATGAATTGATAGCTCCCGCCGTTAGTTGGGACTAACGTCCTGTCTGTGATGTTATTCTATAATTATCTTTAGTTTTAATGAAAGATCGAAGGTGTTAATAATGATGCAGGTGTGTGCCTAATAATAATGCTTTTAACCATTGTATTATATGTAAATAAATTTGTGTGTATTGCTAACGAAGCGGAATCATCACTTACCTCTGGATTTAATGCTCTCTGAATGGTAATGAAGTAGTTATTTTGAGTACATAGTTTCCCCAAATGTCTTGCATCCGTTTATTGCAGACAACTTGTCCTGAAAGGCTATTTGTTGTTTAAAACTCAAGAAAAATTGTTTAGAATTAGGCAAATGTTCCACGTTAGCCCTTAAAATAAATGAAACAAGTTAAACTATTTCCTCGTTCTACTGAATGATAGTTCCATCGTGGGTTAACTTAAAAAGGCCTTTATGAAGGCATCAAAACATCCCTCCACTTACGTATATAGCCCAACTTTGCTTTGCCATTACCAACCAAACCAAACCAAGCTACGTTGGGTAGAAACAACATTCGTTACTTAGTTTGGTCTCTTGAAAGTATTTATTAATTGTACATTTATGAATGTTCGACATAAAAATGCAGTCTTGTTTTTTGCAACTAATTAATCTAATATTACTATTTCACTAGGAAAGAATTTTGCTTCATGAAACCACATCATGAACTGGATACTTTATTTTGCAGTAGTCCAATCCGCAAAGGGCTGAAGCATTTTTTTTTATAAAATTATCCTCTTTTTAAGAAATTTGTCAAGTGAAAAGGTATATCTAAGACCCGACTGCAAGGAAAAAATGTCCACACTCATGTTTTCAACCAATTCTAGATTTCACCCTGAAGGTTTCCACTTACATTCGGAATAACTGCATATAAATTGTCATTTCATAATTTTATCTTACATAAAACACGTATGAAGAGTATCATATGTGTAAATTGATCGATATCCTCCATCAAGCACACGTTGACGCTTTTGTTTCTTGCAGATCATATATATGATTTCGATATTTCATCACAGTGTCGCATCATCGGTGTTTATGATCTCATCGATAATGCTGTTCTCTAAGTCTCCTAGTACTTAGAGCTTTTTAATATTCTCTTTTAGTCCATGATGCATGAAATTTGAGTTCGAAGCAATCTAAGCTTCATGAATTTCACCAGATTTATTCTGAACTCTGTAAAATTTGTCAGTTGCGATACGTATACTCTTTTAATATACTGTTAAACGTAATTAAGAAGAGTTTAGAAGAAGTGATGTCCTTCAGATTAGACTACGCTTCTAAATCCATCTTTTGAGAAATCTCTAATTCGGATAGACTTGTAAACTCCAACGAATAATACACTAGATTGCTGGCAAATGACCTTTAGGAGAAATTTAAGGGGTGGTGAAATTTATTATATCCAGCTGAGATTCTCTAAGGACACAAAATTTGCTAAAATGAATATTTAATGGCTAAAATAACTTTATCACATGATATTTATTAGTGATGTCTATAACGTTCATTTTCCTGCTATTTAGGCATATTAAACTTTGTAACGCGTTAAATATTTCTCTATCACTGAATATTTATCCAAGTAATGAATTGTTAAGTTCCAGACTACATTTATTTCACCTTTGTAGAGCTTTTACGCATTCGCATTTACTATTTCAGACATTAATGAATAATACGTAGAGATTGGAAGGCTAACTCATAATGACTTTCTATTCAGTTTTAGTTCTGTCTTTTCTTTTTGCTCATAAACGTGTTCTTTTTCTTGTTTGAAAAGCGAGAGGTGTTATAGTTGAATGATTTTCAAAATAAAAAAAAAATTTTGAGGATAGCTGTGTTATTTTACATTTACACATCTTAAAAAATCGATATTTTAAGATTTAAATATGCTTACATAACAACTAAATATTCGAACAATTAAAAAAATATCATTTTGAATTTATTTTATAGTGATTATCCTTTTCTAAATTAGTTAAATAGACGCAAGTATAAAAAATTATTTAGAAGTAAACCTCAGACTACATTACGTAACGTTAATTGTACATATCCGTACCAGTAGTCAAGTGTTAAGAGCGCTAAAATCTTTCAAATTGATTAAAACCACATTTACGGCACTGTTTTTCATATCCCATGAACGGACTGCATTTATGTGGATCGTCAGAGTCTTTGTTTAGAAATAATGTTCTTATTAACTGATTATTTACTTATTTAAATGTATGGTCTTTTATTCTATAAAATAAAGTTTCCTTGGCAGAGCAACAACTTTAGTGAGAAACCTTTTTAGCATTTGCATAAATGTTCAGGCGTGATTTTTAAAAATGGCTTTAAATCACAACAAGAATTTTTTCAGCCCAATACTTCTCAATCTAAATTTTCTATCTTTGAGCCTTTTCCGAATATTGACCTTGAGGGATCAAGATATACTTTCGTTTTTAAAATAATAATGATATTAATAAAGTATTTAAATTTAAATATTTTTAAATAATAATAATTAATGATGGAAGTAAAAGAATCATTCAGAATTCCTGGATTCTGATTTGCTGCTTTTGCCGCTGAATAAGTTAAATAAGGTAAACGACTTATTTGTTTTTAATTTACTCTTTTTTCTTGAGAAATAATGTGGAGAACTTGTTGCGGTTTCCAGCTTGTGTAGACCTGAAATTTTATAGCGTTCATTAAATGTTTATTTGATTGGTTAGTTTAGGTGTCGTCACGAATGACAGGAAGAAAAAATTTGACGAACTTTCATCACCTAGCTTTGACAGAAGTGATTGAAAACTACTACAACATTCTACTAAAGTGGTGTGGTGGTGTATTTAATTATGGCAAAGCACACTAGGGCTATCTGCCTAAGAGGAGGGATGCCTTTCGTGGAGGACTTTCTAAGGGAAACTGGCTCGTATACACGTTACACATGGGGAAAACCACGAAAACGCCCATGCAGCCAGCCCGTTCGCGGGATTCGAACCTCGGACCGAACTACCAGTGTTCAGCGTCTTTACCGCTCGGCCGCTGGTGGGCCATTCTACTAAAGAATTGGTAAACATTTACCTGATTCATTCAGGAATACCAGTTTGGGATATTTCGTTTTAATTATTGATTGTTCTACTTTTCGCTCATTTATTGACATGAACAATTATTTTTTCATAAACTACTAAATTTATACACTTTTAACTATTAGTTTAGTTATGTTTTTCTTGCTGCCACAAACAGTATTTGTTTTTTTTCTTTGAATCTCTTTGATAGCAGTGTAAATAACATGATCATATTAAATTATTTCTATTTGTTATTAAAACAAAAAAAATATAACTTATTTTGAACCAATAAATGGTGTTTGCGGAAGAAACCAAATATTTTGTCTCAAGTAGTATGTGTAGTTTTAGCTATCTTGGCGAAATAAACCAGCTAGTCATTTTAAAACACTCGTATTTTATAAATTTGGAGTTTGGCATACATCCACATTTTTCCTACGTTTTCCTTCTTAAAACACTTTTTATTAAATTCCACCTCTTATTTTACATATTTGTTTCCTATATATCCATTCAAAATTTAATGGTTTATTGATTTGTAACATTAATATATTTGAATCGTTATGTTTGGTAAATGCAAGCCTGGCTCCCTTAGAACATCCTTCACGAAGGCATTACTTCCTGCAGGCAGATAAGTATTGTGCTCTTTGCCATATTCAATTAAATAAAAAATTCATGCTTTTGAATTTTCCTTTATATATCTAGGCAACTACAGCTCTCTCTATATATATATCTCTAATGTGTTTCCTAAGTATTCAATTGCTTATTAAAATTGATCCTCATCATCATAAAAGATAAAAGATGCTAAAAGCTAAACTATGCTAAATGAAGCATAGACACTCTCATTTTGCTTCTCTAATATGCGGACTTAACAGAATTCAATACAACAGAAATTTTAGCTGTGAGAACAACACTTCCCATTCTCAGATTAAAACAGAAACTAGTACATGTGTTACAAACATCGGTTAATATTCTTGCTTCAAAAACTATGCATCATTTGTATGCGTTATCTGAATTTCAACTCTTTTAATCATGCTTCCATTCTAATATATGAACTACTAATTATAACTAGTCGAGCAGTAAGTTCGAAGTAGAAACAAATCGTTTCCCAGCAGAACTTGTGTATAATCTTTACTTTACTAGAAAGTAGAACGATGCCAGTACTTTTAATGAGATTCAAGCGTAAGCCGGTTCAACAATAACTTTGGTTCAAATACCGGCTTCTCATTTTTCGATTCGTTTCCCGTTTCCACTTTGAACTATTTCCCGGCGTCAGAATTAATGTCTTTTCTGGACGTCTAAATCATCGACTCATTTTTCATTTCCCTTTCACTTATTTTCCCGTTGTTTGAATTTATCGAGAGCGAAGCATTTCAGTTCAATTTCGTGAAAGAAATTGGAGCAGCAATATGCACAAAACTTCAGCAATTTATTTCCATCAAATTACTTGTTGAGGATTATTGTAAATTAAGTAAATTACTTTTAGTCATCTAGTGGAAAATATATTCCACAGAAATGTCTCATATGAGAGATATTTCTCTCTTAAATGTTATTTGCTAATTCTCGTTTGTTTTTCTCTCATGTATTAGAACGCAAATTTTTGAATTCTTTTGAAAAAGTATAATTTGAAGTCTTTTGTTAATACTTATAAAAATGAAATCATGTCTCCTACGTTTGCTCTGACCTTGAATGAAGTATTCTCTCTCTCTTTTTTGCTTATTTGTTTGGATTTCTTTATCTTGCCCTATATTGTAATCCACGTTACACCTGGGAAAAACACCCATGTAGCCAGCCCGTTCCCTGCTAATCAGCGACTTCCCCGCTTGGACAGTAATGTGCTCTCGTAAATCAGTCTTTACAAATTTACGCACAAAGCCCATATTAAATTGCCTCACAATAATATTGTTACGATCTACGGCTTCTTGCATTTGGAGTGATTGACTATAATACTTCAAAAAGTATCAAAACATAATTTATTCGCCAGTATTTTCCAGGAGAGTTCCAATGACACGTTTACAATCGTTGAAAAACTACGATATACACACTGAAACAATCAGCAACACAGCCTTCTGGATATCAGGCTATAATGGTGAAAACAACTTCACGGCAAAATACTAAATACAGCTTTCAACTCGGTGGATCTCTCACAGAACTCAACACACTCAAGATACTCTTCACGATAAAACTCACGATACACTGCTAATCTGCGTACAGGCAGGGTTTATGTAGCGTTTAACCTAACTTCGAGAGCATTCTGGGGTAAACCACTAAGAATTCGTTCTAGAATATTCTCGCTCCTTCTAAGGCATATTGCCAATTTTCTCGCCAAACGGGCGATTTTGCGCTAAATCTTTCAACTCTGCCTCTCGTTGCAGTTTTCTGGCAACCCTAATCCCACTTTACGGAGAAGCTATCTTACTGTGGCTGAACATTTCCCAACAACATACTTTTTTTGTACTTGTTATTATTTTTTCTTGTAGGAAGTATTGTTTATCTCTTAGCAGTTAGACTTTAGATGGCACTCACGTAACTGCAGCAAAAATTTGCACATATGTTCATATGGACATTGTAAATAAATCAGCAAATTTTAAATCCGTCATCCATATTTTTTTTTTAATCAGATAGTTACAATAAAGCCATTTACATGAAAAGTTAAATAACAGATATGCTTCACCATTCATTTTAAAAAGTAACGTCCACTTAACTGTACTCTAAAACATTAATATACATCATTATTATTTCATAACGTAAAACCGCAGTTCCACAGTTCTCGTTAGATTGACTCGTTTACTAAAAGGAATAATAATTTCGCAACTCGTCCTTATTTTGCATATTTCCGAGCTTTGGAAGTAATTTGGTGAGGATTGTTTTGAGGAGTTCTTTATTTCAAATCTTACACTTGGACGCTTTTTAATTAAAACACGCCTTGGAATGATTGCTTTTCATTTATTAATTCTTTACTTAAAACCGTTTCCTTTTTGTCTATTAAGTTTACGTTTTTCTCCTAAGTAATGAGTTTATTTTGTCTGAGAATATTAAAACACTTTATTTAGAACAGTGTTATTAGTTTTCAGATACGCGAAATTTAATGCTCCAGTTAACATGTTTAATGATAAAACTAAAGTATTTGATAGTTTGTTTTGTTCTAGTTTTGTTTCTAAACCATTAAGCTATAGCTAACAATTTTCTAACGTAACTGTTTTTTAAAAATATAAAATACTCTTTAAATAAATTTTACACGCCGCTTTATATGACTCTATTTTTTATCTGTATGTTTTTTAACTTTGAAATTTAAATTTAGAGTCACAAGTAATGTTTTTTACTACGTATATAACTTACGCACTCTTACATAATTATCTGTAAGAAACTTTTATGTGTCATTTTAAGGTAAAATTGAAAGATAATTTCATTCTATGGTGTAAAATATTTTCATCACAACAGGAGAGGAAGAAAATATTTTATTTTAAATGAAATATGAGTTTACAAGCAACGTAAAAGTCTGAATGCATCCTTAATAAAACTGTGTAATTTCACCTAGCAGCTAACAAATAATCGTATTCCCAAATTCGAGTTCTGGCGAATAACAGGTTAGTTACACGTGCGTTGGCTCATACACCATAGCGTAAAGCACATGCACCATAGCGTAAAGCACATGCACCATAGCGTAATTACGAACATGTTCGTATACTAGCACAAATACGAACATGCTGCCTTAAAACATATTCCACGAAGTATTTCCTTTTAATAGGACGTGTGCTCTTCTAATACTTAAATAAACAAACCTCTGTAACTGGATGATAAAATTTCCGGGTTTTTTGCAAAACGTTATTCCAATCCTTCACTGAAAACAGCCTCCTCAAGTGTAAAGACGTAATTTGAAAATCCTGCAATATGACGTATTTTTATGAGTGTACTAGTTTCTGATGGCATCATAAGCATTTTTAGTCTTTACCCTTCTTCACTTATGCAATCGGAAAGTTACGCACTTTTCAAAATACATTATATGGCAAGTAATACACTTTCTATTAGTTAATATAGTAATGCACTTACTATTAATTGAAAACAGACAGATACTAGTGCACTTTCTATGAATTGGAGTAATTTAAAAAAAATTAAAAACTGATTTTTTTTTTTTTCTTTTTCCAACTTACCCCTTAATTTAAAAAAAAATATTTAAAAAAAGTTATTTTACTAATTTTTGAAATTTATTAAGATTTAGTTTCTTTTTAATTTAGCTTTCTTTTCTGTCATTAAATTTAATAAAACGAAATTGATTCCTATTAAGTTTTAAACTAAATTTACATCCGACATTTTCATTTTTCCAGTCTTACATTTTACTTCTTTACACCTAAACACAGTTCTTGCGCTTCGTTATTTCCATTTTATCTCACAGCCAACATACCACTCTATCTTCTAAACAGCATTCTCGGCAGCAAAAACTAACAAAGAATTGAAAAACATAATTATCAAAGTAACTTCAAAACTTATAAAAGTTACATTAATCAAATTAATCAAAGTAACATCAAAATTTATAAAGTTATATTTTGATTTTTAAAGAAAAAAATATTGCAAGTTCTCGTTTAATTCTTCCATAAATATTATGTGCTTTATAAAGGACATTCTATAAATTAAAGAATAAATGATTGATTTTTCCATCAAAATCTTAGAATGTACGCCTTCAAAACTCATTAACGCTTGCACTGAAGTTACGTGATTTAATCAATGAACAAATTAATTACCTTCCAATAATTTGCTCTACCTCTAACAATACGTGAGCACAGCAGTGTTTATTTTCAGAAAAGTACTTCAAAAGTACTTCAATCAGATCTAATTATTTTGAGCTGTTTCGCAAAATTTCTATTGCAAATGTTGTTGCTTTATAAACGGTTAACAATGCTGAGAAATATTAAAATTTGAAGTTGCCTTCTCGGTGTTTGTGGATGACTACTCTTATGCTAGAAAAATTTGCATATTTATCAAAATCAATAAATTCTTCATCCTCAATAAAACTTCTGCAGTTTCAGGATTTTGGAAAGTATTATCAGAACAATCTATCAGGGTCAATGTTCCTTCTTACCTTCTTCGGGAACATACAAGGACCTGACTCGGAACAGAGAGCTTACTAAAGCTATGTTCACTAATTGTGGTAAGTAGACAGGATACACATGTAGGGTATACAAAACCCTTTATTTTTCTCTATATACAATAACTTCCGTACTTCGGAATACACTGACCCGCTACTTGGGGTCTAACGTAAAAGTATAAAAATAAAACTAAACTCTAATTTAACTTTAGAATAATAAACGTGGAAGATTGGCCTTATATTAACAGGAAGCGTATGTAGTACAGAGAACTTTGAACACTACAATACGTTTAAATTTATCCAGAGGATTAAAACCTCTGGCCTGGAAGGCAACAAGCAACTGCGTAACTTCTAAGGTAAGCGGCCTGCTTCTAACTCACTGCTTCCTCTCTCTCGCTTGGCAAAAAGCCACAACTTAAATACTTGGCGTTCGCCAGACAAACTTTGCATAAAAACCTTAACGCTTATAATTCTGGCCGGAAGTAGAAAATAAGAAGTGATAGTAAAGATTTAAAATAAAATAAACGTTAGTAAAACTTAAGATCCTTACATACTTCCCGCCAGAGTTAATTAGTTTGAAACTGAGGTCTAAAACGACCTTGTTGAAACTTTTAGCTCTAGAATCTAACGCGAGGCCAATCTTTTACAAACATACTTCGCTAGAAACTAGAAATTTAAAAGAACGAAATTTGTTTTTTTTTTTACAATAGCAGCTCCCAGGATATACAACAAATTTTTTTCATCTGTACTGCATCTAAACAGGAGCTTTTATTCAATTCTGGTTCCTTCCAGAGATCTGGAAGGAAAACTAGTTTAATGAAATGTTACACAATGAAATGGCAAGTAACATATACAATTATACTTCTCTTAACATTCTTATTTCATTCATGACTATTTTAATTATCTCTCCCCGTGCTCTCTGACATGTGTTGTAAAAGAACACCAAACACGAATGTGTTTCTGTCTACGTGTTCCACACTTCCTCCTACAATCAAAACACTAACGTGTTAAAATTCAACATAACAAGACCTCTTAACACACCCTAATTTCAACTCTAAACCCTGAGGTACTATTCTGAAAGTGGCTAACTCTGAAGTGTAGCGTCAGAGAGCCTAACTACATTTATTCAACCTTTAACACATATTCACAATAATTTGGCTCTTTTTACAGTCACACGAATCAGTTTAAAATTTTTGGCATTACCTTCACTTTTACCATATCACAGTATTTCTTAACATTTAAAATAACAGTTCACATTGTATATAAGGACATATTAACATGGCGTTAATTTTACGCAATTTAAAACATACATTAGTAGTAGATTGTTAACATCTATTCTTTCCCAAGCAAGTGCCAATTCTTCTACATTGAAATACTACATTTCAAAAGTCTTTCAGATTAAAACTTCTTTCTTGCCAGAATGTTTTAAATAAAATTTATACAATAACTTTTACAATATTCAAGTATTTACACATTCCTATTATACATCAACTTTAGTTTTACTCGCGAGTAATTGAAAAACATAATACCAAAATAGGTAACAACTCATTTCTCGCCCTTTTGGCGATAAAGGTAGACCTCGCATGAGGTAAAACTTCTTGAAATCTGCCACTTGCAGTAAGAATGAAAGATTAACTTAAGTTTGCAAAGTAACATAAAATTTTACTTATCTTTGTGATATTCGGACATCCTTTTCTGGGCCCAGTCTTTAACCCTTAGCCTGTCGAGTGATTATCTGCGAATCTCTTTAAAACTGTCGCTAGTTTTGGACCGAACTTCCCGTAAAATGTCGCGAAAATAACCCTAAACCTCTGAAAATTGTCAAGCAGTTCTTTTGTTATTTCCCATCCCTCCCAGAATTTTACTTCAATGATTCCGCTAAGTGAGATTGATTGCCATATATTGTTCAGTACCTGTGAGCTCTCAAGAGAATGGCAAAAGGCTAGACTCTCCGTGATGTCCGTCTTAATGCCGCAGGCTCCAGCTGCGAAACTTGAAAGTTTCCTTCTCTTAAACAATCTTATCTCTACATATCTTCTCTACATATAATAAAAGAAAGAGTCTGTCTGTGTGTGCGCGCCTTTCGTTCGCGCTGCGCGTAAGCTAATAGACCCACGGCTACGAAATTTGGTACATAGGTACATCTACACAAGAGCCAGTGCACTTCGAAGCGATTTTTTCGAAATTCGAATTCGAATTTTTTTTTATTTCATGTTTTGTAACGAAATCGTGTCATTTTGAAACATAATGGGCTATAGGAAAGTGAGATTTTACTCTACACACTCCATTTTCACATCGTCATGAAACGTAGGCACTTAGCTATTTTACGAACTTAAAATAAATTTCGTGTTCCAATAAATCGATTAAATACGAATTTATTTAACAAAGGGAGCTTAACACTTTTTCAATGAGATTTTTTTTAAGTTTATTTTTAAAAATGTATAGATTATTTTTCTTTGATTTTTGGACACGTTAAACTTTCATCCTTGCGAATGCTTTTACAAAAAAATTTTTGGAAAAATGATAATATTTTGTATTTTTAAAAGATTTTTTAAATGAAGCTTCCGAGTACATTTCTCACATCTCACATCTTTAAAAATGTGATTTGGGCAACAATTTTCCTGTCTTATTGTTGTCGATAGATTTTGGATGAAATCGCATCATTTTGAATAGTTTCATTCTTTTAGAAATATGGGTTTGGCAACAATTTTTCATCGTATTTCTTATGTCACTGTTTTTGAGAGATTGGCATATTTCATTGTCATTTTTATATAAATATAATATATTTTTATTGACTTTTTTTTTTTTTTTTTTTTTTTTTTTTGGATAAAGTTGTTCTGTGGAGTAAAATTCTGCGCGGAATTTTATGTTTTTTGAGTTGCTTTCATGTCATTTTTTTGCTTATTTCACTGTTTATAAGATATTGAAAAGTTTTACATGATTTTTGTTCTTCTACGGAAAGTTGGTTAATTTTTTAATTAGGATAATTAATATTTGTATTAAGGGATATAGCTTATTTCATTGTAATTTTTTCCCTTGAAAACATAAGATAAAATATAATTAATTATACTTTGCTTTTCAGAATTTTTTGTTTTTTGCATTCCTTTATTTTATTTATTGCTCATTTCACTGTTTTTAAGATATTGAAAAGTTTTGACTGATTTTTTTTAGGAAACAAAGTTATTAACCTCCTTTATACCATTTGAGTTCTTAAGATTTTGCAAAGGGAATTTGGTTAATTTATTTATTAGGATAATTAATAATTGTATTAAGGGACATTGCTTATTTCATTGTAATTTTGTTATACGTAATAAGTTTTTTTATGAAGTTGTTCTGCAGAGTAAAATCCTACGCAGTTTTTAAATTTAACGTTTGGAGTTCCCTTCAGCCATTTTTCCGGTACATTTAAAAGCCAGACGAAGGCTCGCAGCGAAGCTGATAGTTTTCAAATAAATTGGTTTTAAAATTTACCCGGTTAAATTTTAAATTATTACGTTTTTTTAACCTAAGTAACCTAAATCTGTATGTCACTGATTATCACCGGAATTTCAATGCAGACTGATTAAACTGCTATTACTAAAATTATATTCTGACAAATATCTGGTGCAATTTTCATTCCTTCTGAGATATTGCTGAAACATTTCGTATTATTTCCGATTTTCTGTATTTTTGTCATTAATTAAAAATCTTTAAAACTTTCTGCATTTTCCTATATTCTTCAACTGCAGGCAACTAATAATTATTTTAAATAATTTCTTTTTTTCCTTAATTATTACGTAGTTTTAAGAGAGTAATAAACGAAATATTTGGGTGTTTTTAAGGGTGGTAATATTAATATTAAATTTGCATTTTACTTTTTCATATACATTCAAGATATTCAGAAAGGGAATTATAACATGAAACCGTTTTCAGTGTATCATAAATTTATGAATTCAAATTAAAAATTCTTGCTTTCCTGTCCAAGAAACACTAGTAAATTTTATCTGAAATAGGAAGGATGAGACATATTAATAACAAACAAAGCAATTAATTTGGAAGTCAAAGAACAAAAATCAGCGTTATATTTTCAAATTTTCGCAGGACTAGTTTCGATGGTTTTACCGAACCATCATCTTCAGCTGCAAAAGCGCAAATGAACGAGATAAGATATAATGAAAATTAGATTGTGAAAATTTGAAAATATAACGCTGATTTTTGTTGTTTGACTTCCAATTTAATGTTTGTTCGGCTTGTTATTGTATCTTAATTAAACAAAGCAATGTTGTTACTTATTAGCTTACAATATAATTTATTCAATATGGTATTTTTGTAAAGAAAGAGTGTTGCTGTACATTTGGTAAAGTATAAATAAGCATTTCATTTAATAATTATAAAAGTTATTAATTATTTAATAATTAATCATAAGAATATGAATAATTAAATATTTTTTCGGAGATATATTTTCCGGCGATATCTTTTTTTCTAGGGATCCCAGCATACATTTTTGAAGCATTATGCTCTAAATAAATGTCTTGTTTAAACATAGCATTTATTGTTGACAAATCTCCAACCAAAGGAAATAAATACCTTACTAGGGAGGATATTCAAACAAAAATTTTTATTAGAATAAATATTTTCGTTATTTTAATACTAATAATAATATACAAACATTAGTTTAAGTTCACTATAGTTGAGTGAATAAGATTGCTGGATGTTGGTATTTTGTTGTTGGCAACCGAACAGTTTAGCTGCTTGTGGTATTTATGATTTTCTAGATGCGTAACGTGAATTCAAGCCAATTTTATTTAGAAAATTGCCCACGAAGGTGTTCTCTTAAAGCAGATAACCCATGACTTCTTAAAAACTGTAAAATATAATCTGTGGATATTTTCCGTTATACGATAACACGAAGAAAATGATTTCCTATACGAAACATATGATCAGCGCTGTTATTGCCCGCCGTTCAATTAAATGCATCCATCTTATTCCTTACAATTAATTTTCCTTTTTCAAAGAAAGTTTGATTTCAGTAAAATGTACTATTTACAATGTGTCATTTTATTTTGCTCGTTTTTTATGCAAATATTCAAATTCAGATAGATATTGCGTAAGTTCAGAAAGCCAACTAGTCTCCAAGCGGTAAGATAGCTGAGCACCGGTAAATTCTAGCGGCTGCATGGGAGGCTTAGGGGTTTTTCATAAGTACAATTGATTGTGAATTAACAGTTTGTTTCCCACAAAAAAAAAAAAAAAAAAAAAATGAAATCTAGTCTGAAGACTTCCTTTCCCTTAGACAAATAGGTCCTGTGTGCTTTATCATAATCCAAAATCTTAAGCGTATAAATCTTTTATCATAGCCGATGATGAAGATAAAATATTTTCTGTCTGATGTGTCAAGTTAGCATAATTGTATATTTCTAACGAAAATTGTTTGGCTCATGTTACCCTATAATGAAAAAAAGATTCAAATCGGTTTTCAGCTTAAACAGTATTTTCATTATTAATTATGTCACGAATTTTATCAATAGTATTCTTAGTATTAATTGCAGGCATGTATTCAAGAATATAATATACACAAAGCTGTGTCTAATGATTACGGCTAATTTTTATATAAAATTTTATAGTATAAAAATTTAGGTTCATAGGTCAGCCATATTTGAAAGAGTACTTGTGTATTATAAGAAAAGAGAGAGAGAAATTTAAGAATAAAAAAATTTACCACGAAGTAATAAAAAATGCAATAGAATACAAAAGAGTACAATACTATTTCATGTTTTGTGGATATACTTGAAGACAGAAACATGTTTCAGCTGTATTCGTTCATCGGAGAAAAACTTTTCATATGAAGCTATTTTTTTCAAATCTTTCACTATACAAGTAATACAAAAGCAGTATAGGAATTTCTTTTCTTAATACCCAACCGAAGAGCTGAGGGGATGTACAATGATTAACATACAATGGGTGCCTTGAATTATTTTGCTTTACATGCAGTTTCCTTATATATGTAAAACAAAATAAATTTTCACCCATTCCAAGATTTCAAGAACTCACACAGAGAGAGAGAGAGAGAAATATCTATAACAAATTTTATTGCTGTCTGACTTCGGGAACATCTTCCAACTCAAGCTTTCAAGCTTCAAGCTATTCAAATACGAACGCTTCTCAGAAAAGCCATTTGGACCGCATCTGCTTTGTTAAAGAAAACCTTTTGGGGGTAAAATCATCCACTTCATCGGGTTTTTCAAACAAAGCAGTCAGTGGTCCTGTTATTACCTGCTGACCTAGAGAAATTTCTCAGAAACTTTTGTTCGAAAAAAACGAATTTCATATTTTTAAGAATTTCCATTCTGACAGCAAGATTTTGTTATTTTTCATATATAGATGAAAAGAAACTAATTTGTTTTTAATAAAGAAGAAAAAATTAATAAGCTTATTTAAATTTTTTACACAGTACCGAGTAAGGAGACGAAATTTAATTTTCTTTATAAATATTTTTCTCAGACAATACTTTAGTGTTTTTCAAATTACGAGAATAGCGCGTTAGTGCATGGATTTTCAAATCAGATTTATTTAATTAATATATATGGATATGCCGAACAAGCACACTTTCACACAGATACACTGTATATTAGTACATACTAAAAAATGAAATAAAATTTGAAAACAAGCAATTTAAAAACTACTGTATTGAAAAATTATTGAAAATTTGTTTTTACCTCTTTTTTTTTTTTTTTTTTTTTTTCCCGTTATATACATTTACTTCAGTTTTTTTATATGCATTTACTTAATTTATTTTCTTATATGCATTTACTTAATTTTATTTTGTTATATGCATCTGTTAGTGTTTTTGAAAAATTTTTAGATTTTTTGAGTATAGCAAAGGAAACGAGATCTATGAGCCGAAGGCAATGAATGTCTCCATGGGCGACTTTCTAAGTAAAACGTACTCATCTTCATGTTACACATAGGTAAAATCCAAAATTCAACCAGTTCGTTTGTTTTGGTTCGAATACGAGTCGAAATAGCAATAATCAGATCAATGGCCTCCAGATTTGAAAACCTAGTAAATAGTAATTAATAAATATAATATTATTAAACGAATTGGATTTATATAAACCAAATAAAATTCTTATATCGAACACAACTAAAACTCGATATAACTTACACTGATAAACTGATGTGTAATATACATTAATTCTACATAGATAATTTTTTGTAATTTATTTCGCTGGGAATGTCTGGCCGCAAAATCCTGATTATATATACTCTTATTTTAAGGTTATCACATATCTGATGGTTTGACTTTTACCTCAAAACACAAAGAATCCACAAAATTCAGTAAAATTAATAACTTTATTTCCATGTTGAAAATTCTCTGAATCTTTTCAAATATAAAAGCCCACGCGCCAAGCAGTTTGCTGTAAATAAATATATGCAGCAACGAAAAGATGCGCTTTTGACAGCAACTCGTTTCGAAAATCGAAAATTTTTCTAAATGTAAGAGATTTGTCGCTTAAATTAATTTTTCATTAAACAAAAAACAAAATACAATCGCATATTATTAAAAGAATTTTATTGATAATTCAGATTCTGAAAACAAGAACATTGTTGTAATAAAAAACAAAGAAAAAATAAACAGCATATTTCATTCAACGGGGGCCAACTTTGGCGCATGAACTTTTCAACATAAAAATATTTGAAGCATGTTATGGATAAAGGTTTATTTGATTATGGCAAAGTACTCGATGGATATTTGCCTAAGGTGAAGAATGCCTTCGTTCGAGGACTGCCTAACGGAAATTAGCTTGCATACGTGTTACACATATGGAAAACTAAGAATATCATCCTGGCAACCAGCTCGTTTCCCGGGATTCGAATCCCGGGCAGAACCACCAGTTGTTCCGTTAGACTCCGCTCAGTCCCTGGTGGGCTGTCCGATAACGGAAAAGTTCAAAATTTCATATTAGAGGAAAAGTAGTAGCATAGTATAATTCGAAGTCATTGCCATTTCAGTAAAGTGAAGAGATTTCAAGAATGTTTAATTATTTTATTTAGCTTATGACAAACTAAATAAAATAATTAAACATTCTTGGAATCACTTCTCTTAACATACTGGTAGTTTGACCTGCATTCAAACCCCTGTGAACAAGCTGATTGCATGGGCGTTTTTATGGTTTTAACTTTTTGCAGTGCGAGATTGTTTCCCTTAGAAAATCTGTCACGAAAGCATACCTCCTCTTAGACAGATCGCCTTCACGTGCTTAATAATCTAACAAGCCAAACCAAACACAACCCGAGAGAGGACTCGTAGTCAAGGCACGTCATCATGAAAAGCTAAATAAATTGTCTCATATTCACATTAAACATGCGCAACAAACATTCGCTAAAACTGGTATGCAGGCAATCCATTCATCAGGATTTGAACCCGCTTCAAACTATTAGTATTCAACGATTTTACCGCTACTTCGTTGGCGGCCTTTTGTAGTATCTATAAGAAAAGTAATCGCAAAGACACAATCATTGCGTACCGACGGATGAACTAAGTTCGGAATTTAAAGAATAACTTTCATTCGTGCTATTGCTGTTAGCATTGACATTTGGACAGATGTTAATTTATTTTAAATTCTTTTAATGTAATTAATTTATATATTTAAATAATTGATCTTCTGACTGTAATTTTTTGTGCGCAGTATATCTAACCCTTCCGTACACTAACTGTTTTAATTTATTTACACTCCATTAATTTTAAGAGATTTTATATCGATAGATTTCTTTCCAAAAATGTTTCAAGGATTACATATTTTTTTCTTTAGATTTCAAAACATTTTGTATTTAAAATCTTAATAATAAAATTTTTAAAACAAATATTTCTAGAAATTCCTTCAGCGTATTCATTTATTCCATTCAGTTGAAGTTTCGAGTAGAATATCTTCCTTTCAACATTCATATAATTTTTATATGTCAGTTCGCCATTTCTACGGAGCATAGAGCCACACATACGAGTACAAAACTCAGGCATGCTGCACAGTTTTAACATTTAAGAACAGCACAGTTTTAACATTTAAGAATGTAAAAAGAAGAATATAACATTATAATAACGCGCATTTGAAATACGAAGGCAAACAAGAAAGCTGGTTGCAACATTTCATGTTGTTTCCTGACGAATCAGAAATTGTAATCATTTTTCAATACAAAAATAAAATATTTGATTCTATAACATATAGGCATAAAGGCGTCCTCCGTTACAATTCTTATTTTTTCTTGTTTCTACTAAAATTCGGCAATGTACTATAACAACGTCGGATCCTGTTTGACTTTCATTTGTATAAAGTACCACAAGGCAAACAGTTGTAAAACGATTTATCTTCTTTCGCAAACTTTTAGTCGGCACACAGATAATACATACCTGCTGTCTGACAAAGATACTTCACTCTAAGGACTTTTTCCTAAAATGCTCTTCTGAAAGAGACTTCACACCCTATTAAGAGCTTTGTGTCAACTGACAGCCGCCTGCAGAAAGGTAGGGGAAGGAAGACCAGATCGCGTCGTCTAAACACGTCTTAAGCAATCTTCGCGAAATTCGGGCTTCGTGTATACACGTCTTAAGCATTTTTCGTGCGATTTTAAATTCGTGTAAAGACGTCTTAAGCATTTTTAAAGAAATTCCAAAAACGTTTAAACACGTCTTAAGCAGTTAAAGGGTTAAAGGTATTGCAGATAGTTGTGTGATTTATCCTCCTTCTTGTACGAGCTCGCCCTTCAGTGCCTTCCTCTGGAAGCTTCCTTTTTTCACCAGTTCGGTCACCCTTGAATACCTTCTTTTTCTCCTCTGCTTGTGGTCTTGGCCGTTTGATGGCAGCTGGTCTTGGCGGAACCGGGAAACTTCTGTCGTGTTCCTGCTTGGACCTTGTTATTGGCCGTTCAAATTTTCTTTGTACTTTTTCCACCGCCGCTGATGGCCCTTCCGCAGTTCGGCGACTTTTGCTGCGGAGAGTACTGTCGAATGAGTAGATCTTCCGTTTTAGAGCCGGGTTATAGTTGCCGTCATTTCTCCTGGTTCTCTTCACATACGTCGTCCTTCTCCCTTCTTCGTTCTGGGGGTGTTCGTGAACTCTCTTTTCTGGACGGTGGAACGGCTTCTTTTTCTTGCTACCTTCAATTTTCCCGCGGGGCGATTTTCTTTTCACTTGCTCCTGCCTCTTATTGGCCTGCCTTTGTACTTGTCGTTTTTCCACCTCTGGAGCTTGTACCTGCGGTGTCTGCCATGCCGGATCCTGCAAAAGATCTGAAAATATTTGTATTTTATTACGATCGAAGTAGGGCTTGATTTGATCAATGTTTGCGGAACAGGTTTCACCATTTCTGGCTTTTAACACTACTACAGCGTGAGTTATTTTTTCTATAACATATGGTCCTTCATATCGTGGAAAAAATTTAGCAGTTTTATCTTCTGGTGCTGAAGAAAGTGAATGCTTAATTTTTAAAACTTCATCCCCTACTTTATAAGTTACTCCCCGTCGTTTCAAATCATAACAGAGCTTCTGTTTTCTTTGTGCTACTTCCGTATTCTTCTTTGCTTCCTTAATTAGTTTTTCTATATCACCCATTTTAAATTCTGGGGCTCTATGTTGCACATAAAATAATTTATCTAACGGTGTTATAATCTTTCTGCCTAGAAATAACTCAGCAGGAGTTTTTCCCGTTGTATCATGTTTTGCGGTCCTAAGGGCGAAAGCAAATTCATTGACATAGTTATCCCAGCTTTTATGAAAATTTTTAACATAACTACGGATAATTTTCACTATATTTCTGTTGACCCGTTCCGCTATATTTGATTGCGGCCGATACGGGACCATTTTTAAATGACGTATGCCCAGTTTTTTGCACATGTCTTCAAATATATTACTTACAAATTGAGGACCATTATCCGATATAACTTTTAGGGGCGCCCCGTACTTTAAAATATATTTATTTAAAATAGAATCGGTAACTAATTTCGCGGAGGCTCGTTTTAAGGGAACAATTTCGGTCCATTTACTAAAATGATCAACCATAACAAGGAGATAGCGACTTTTGTTTAACTGACTTTTTGGGAAAGGACCCAATAAATCGATGCCGATTATTTCATTTGGAAATTCGGATTTAATACTATTTAGAAACCCGGCCGGGCGGAAATTAATATAATTAACGGCTTGACATGTTGGGCAGGACTGGACATACGCCCTTGTTAACTTTTGCAGTTCAGGAAAGTAGACTGCCTCGCGTACGCGTTGGATAGTTTTTCGAATACCAGCATGAGAAGCTAAAGGGCTGTCATGGAGCTCTTGCAGGATATTTAATCTAAGACTAGCTGGGATAACAGGTCGAAATTCGTTGTTGGAATTCGTAGGTTTTGTATAAAATAATAGACCATCTATTAGTTCGTAATGGGCCGCCCTATTTCTTATCGCCACAATATCTTGGTGGCTAAAATTTTCAGGTTCCTTCAAATACTCATAAATACTTCCAAACTCAGGATCCTTACCCAGTTCGGTTATTACAGTTTCTCGGGAATTTATTGTACACGCTGTAAGCATTGCAACTTTTACGGTATTACCCTGTTCGTCTAATTTAATTCGTGATAGGGCATCTGCTACGATATTTTCCTTTCCGGGGGTATGCTTGATTACCAGATTATATTCTTGCAGCTTGAGTGCCCATCTTATTAACCTTGGGGATAAATTTTTACCTGAGTACAATCTAGTTACCGCCGCATGATCAGAATATACTGTTATCGGCGCCTTTCCAAAATAGACTCGGAACTTTTGCACTGCTAACAGAACTGCAAGTGCCTCTCTCTCGGTCGCGGAATAGTTTCTTTGTGTTTGATTTAAAGTTCGGCTAAAAAATGCCACGGGCTGCTGATTTTGCGAAAGTACCGCTCCTACCGCATAATCCGAAGCATCCGCTGAAATTTCTAAATTTTCATCCTTTTCAGGAAATTTCAACACAGGGGCTTGCGTTAATGCTTGTTTTAATTTTTCGAAAGCACTATTGGCTTCGGCCGTCCACGAGAATCTTGCCCTTTTTCCTTTTTAATTTTAACAATGGCTCAGCGACAGCCGCAAAATCTTTTATAAAGGACCTATAATATGAACAAAGTCCTAGAAAAGAAGAGAGCTTATTTGCCGTGTTTGGAGTCGGATACTTTTGTACAGCGATTATTTTTGATTCGTCTGTTTCTATTCCTTTCTGAGATATCTTGTAACCTAAATATTTTAATTCAGGGGCTGCAAATTTGCACTTTTCGACATTAACTTTTAGACCGGCCTCATTTAATAAAGAAAACACCTGTCTTAAATCCTGTACCTGTTGGTCGAGATTATCACTAGTAATAATGATATCGTCTAAATAGATAAATGTGGACTTTCCAAGAACAGGTCTTAACACAATGTCCATGCATCGCTGAAATGTTGCCGGGGCCCCTGAAAGGCCAAACGGCATACGCAAAAATGCATAAGTGCCAGACCTGGTTATAAAAGCAGTCTTAGGCACGTCCTCAGGCCTCACCCCTATTTGAAAATAACCAGTCGTTAAGTCTAAAGTCGTCATAAATTTGGTTGATTTTATGTTCCTTAGAATTTCTTCTATAATCGGTAACGGATATACCGGATATTTAGTTATGGAGTTTAATTTACGGTAATCAATAGCGAATCTCCATCTTTTTGGATGCGTCAAAGGATATTCATTATTTTTCTTACATAAAACCACCGGGCTAGCATAACTACTTGAGATGGGCGTTATGATCTTTTTACGTAGCATATCGGTAATATGCCATTCTATAATTTTTTCCTTATTCTTATCATACCGGTATGGTTTTTGACGAACTGGCATTGCATCTCCGGTGTCAATACTATGGTTAGTAACCTGATTAAATCCTGGAATATCACTAAATAACGAAACAAATTCACTTACCTCTTGTCGGATTCTTCGTTGCTCGTCATTAGAGAGGTGGACAAGTTTTAACATCGGCGGTTCAGCATTTTCTGTACGAACTGGTTTCATTGTCAGCTTAAGGGACGCTTCATTAAAATCCAGCGTAGCTTGTGCTTCTGAAAGAAAATCTATTCCTAAAATTATATGTGTTTGCAGATTCTTTACTATAAAAAACATCACCTTTACTTGTTCGTCCTTGATACGGATATATAGACAGAGGTACTTTACCTATGCACTTACATAGTTCTCCTTGCGCCGCTAACACTGTCGTATTATCCGAATTATATATGCGGTATATCCGAAAATACTTCCTAAAAAAATCTTCTGCCACACAGGAACACTGCGCGCCGGTATCCAGGAGTGCGGTGGCTGGCGTATTATTCACCAAGACTTCAATCTTCGGAAGAGTCAAATTTTTCACCATTACTGTATTTAACTTGTAGGAAGAGGGGTTTTCGTGGCCTTCGGATTTCCGCACCCTCTCGTCAGCAGAAATCCGTTTTAGTTTAAATTATTTTTCCTTTCCGTGCTTTCCTTCTTTTTCCACTGGCCTTGAGAATTTTTTCCTGGGTTGCTATTGAACTGTCGACGTTCGCCGGCTGTTTTTGAATGCTCGGGTTTCCTTGCCCACTGATTCGCTTTTTCTCCGTAGCCGTGTGCTTGAGTTTGCTGTAGTTTTGGCGTACCAAATTGGTTTCGCTGTTGATATTGGCGTCTTCTTTCGACGTCCGCCGTTCTTCTACATTCAAACTGGATTGCTAGCTCAAATAACTTTTCCAGTGTAGTCGGATTTCTTAATTCAATAAAGTCTTGCACTTGGGGCAGTAACCTCGGCAAAATCACTTGAATTATTTCAGGATCCGAACGGTTTCCATACAAGAGCTTGAAAACGTGAATTTTTTCTTAAAATAAAGCTCGAGAGGTTTTCGATTCTTTGTTGATATATACTGAAAAGTTCCGTTTCTAATTTCGCACGATCCCTTACAACAGGGAAGGCTTTTAGTAGGGCAGCCTTGAAATTTTCGTAAGTATAGGTGGGACTTCCTGCTTGACCCAAGAGACTTCTGCCGATACATTTGAACCAGTTAAGCGCTTGGCCCCTCAAAGCGCTGGTAGCTAAGGTAACTTTTTGAAACT
The DNA here is from genome assembly GCF_044657685.1 of Stegodyphus dumicola. Taxonomy (NCBI): domain Eukaryota; kingdom Metazoa; phylum Arthropoda; class Arachnida; order Araneae; family Eresidae; genus Stegodyphus; species Stegodyphus dumicola. The sequence continues at coordinate 189,214,876 of NC_140772.1, read as the reverse complement.
CGTGCACGGGGTAGAGCATGAAGTGGTCATCCAATTTTTCCAAAAAACTGGTTACCGGTGAGTTTCCATTAAATATTGCTTCTGGTTTCATCGAAGCGCGCATGGTCTGGACGATGTAACCAAATCCTTCCAGGGCGGCAGCTGGCATTTCTGGATTCTGAGCCGTTTCTGCAGGCAGCACAGGTTCTTCTTGAAACTCGGCCATGGTTATTCTTCTTCGTTGGGCGCCACTATCAGGATCAATATGCCTTCTTACCTTCTTCGGGAACATACAAGGACCTGACTCGGAACAGAGAGCTTACTAAAGCTATGTTCACTAATTGTGGTAAGTAGACAGGATACACATGTAGGGTATACAAAACCCTTTATTTTTCTCTATATACAATAACTTCCGTACTTCGGAATACACTGACCCGCTACTTGGGGTCTAACGTAAAAGTATAAAAATAAAACTAAACTCTAATTTAACTTTAAAATAATAAACGTGGAAGATTGGCCTTATATTAACAGGAAGCGTATGTAGTACAGAGCACTGTGAACACTACAATACGTTTAAATTTATCCAGAGGATTAAAACCTCTGGCCTGGAAGGCAACAAGCAACTGCGTAACTTCTAAGGTAAGCGGCCTGCTTCGAACTCACTGCTTCCTCTCTCTCGCTTGGCAAAAAGCCACAACTTAAATACTTGGCGTTCGCCAGACAAACTTTGCATAAAAACCTTGACGCTTATAATTCTGGCCGGAAGTAGAAAATAAGAAGTGATAGTAAAGATTTAAAATAAAATAAACGTTAGTAAAACTTAAGATCCTTACAAATCTACCAGATATACAAGCTTAAGTTTTGCTTTTTTTCGTAAAAACAAACACGATAACATAAAATTTTTTACCTGCCCCCCCAAAAAAAACGAAAAATGAAAGTATGCTAGTATATAAAGAAATGATTAGTTTTGAAATTAGCCGTTACGATGCAAATTCTCTTTCATATAATTTGTAGAGGCCTTAGGTATTTTTTCGAAGCAGGAGAGTTGAAAAATAAGTAACACCTTCGCCGGAAATCTAACCGCGGTCCTCTGGAATACGCCATTACACCACGAAGGCACGCTAAGAAGACGGGATAAATACCTTCTATACTCCCTGTTTTTAAAGAGCGACTGGGATTTAGGGCACCCTTTCGCCAAATCATGGGGGTGGAGAATCATCATCTACCGCCTTTTCAGTTCGGCCGCCACTTTGTAGAGACATTAGGTATTTTTTTGGAAGCAGGATACTTGAGAAATGAGCAACACCTTCGCCAGGAATCGAACCACGGACCTCTGGAATACGCGCGCAGCGTGCAGAACACTACACTGCGAAAGCACGCTAAGAAGGCGGAGGCTAAGAACCTTATAAATTAATGTGAACTCACCTGAAATGTAGCTGTGGAGTAAGAGCTATATGGTAAGATTGGATGATAATAATTATGAATATTTTTGACGCCTTAATCTACTCTAGAGATGAGCGTAAAGCTGTTGTCGAAGGAATGAAATTGCTTTTCATAGCACAGTAATTCAAAATATAGAACAATTTAGTGAGACCACAGGGACTATGTATTTTTCGTTCATGCATTAACATTTTGGAGCACTGGGTTTTGCATTATGATGTATGTTGTATTGATGCAAGCAAACGCAGAGTGATAGAGCTTTCTTCCTCAACACATTGCCAATAATTTAATGTTTCCTTCCAAATGAATAGCTTGAAATAGCACGAGAAAGGGCCCATAAACTAAACCAATTGTAAATATTCTTGTAAATCCATAAATAGTTCCTATATACACCAGAGGGTGAATATATTTTACTGTTAAATCCCATTTTTAACATTAATGTGTTACTCCTTTTTACTTGAAAAAGAAAACTTTTTTTTTAAAACCTTTCTCACATGCATCCAAACAATTTTTAAACTTTCTCGCACATTTTGCTTCTATTAACCGAAATAATTTTTTAAAAATTCTGAAAGCTTTCATACTTGTAGTTTATATTACACCCCTCAAAAAAAGGAGTTTTTTTAACACTTCGTGTGTTAACCTTCATTTATTAAATATCATGTTCTTCGCACTTAAACCATAAAATTCAATTCAACAGCAATATCATAAAATATTTAAAAGGGCATATCTTTAGAATTTCCGATACGCGGTCTCGCGCGCTAGAGATAAATATAATATATATATATATATATATATATTCCTTACAGTGTTGCCATTGCTGGCTTTGATATCGTTGAATTTCTTAATTTAAAGTTCTTAAATTTAAATTTTGGATTAACTTAAAACTTTTCTATAAATTTAAGCTAGAAATAATAATAAAAATAACTTATCATGCACGCCTTTATCAAAAGATTTAGACACAAAAGCTCATTCAACCAATCATTAGATTGTACGGAGTAATTTATTCCCTCGCTTTTTTTAAAGGAGATTAAAACAAATCGCAGTTATTTCCGTTTTGAAACGCACGGTTTTTTTTTTTTTTTTTTTTTTTTTTTTTAAGTTGCCTGTTAACGAATAAAATAGCTTGTAAAATTCTGAAACATTTTATTAGCACAAAAGAGTTTTAACGGGAATGGGCTTTAGTCTTGAAACGGGATTTTTTTTTTATAAGCGGCTCTATCACTTTATAAGGACCTTAAGTTTTACTAACGTTTATTTTATTTTAAAACTTTGCTTTCCTCTCTTATTTTCCACTTCCGGCCAGAATAAACGCTCTAATCTGTATATGCAAATTGTGCTTCCTAACGCTTAAGTGTTTAAGTTGTGGCTTTAAGCCAAAGAAGAGTTAAGAGAGAGAGAGAGTGAGCCCTTTTGCCACTTTACTTACGCGCTTTTGAAGTTAGTTGCTGTCCGACGTTAAGGCCAGACGTTTAGTCCTCTTGATATCTAAGACGTATTGTAGTTTTCCGCAGTTTGCATATTACATACGTAAAAATCTGAAAGGCCAATCGTAGTGTTATTCATGTGTGTAAACGATGAATAACACTAATTCGTTGGTGTATATTCGAGTTTAGCTCTTATTTAAATTTAGTTAGCTTATTTTGTTCTTATTTTCTTACGTTCAGACCACAAGTGGGTGGTCTCTGTATCCCGAAGTGCAGGAGCATCCGTAATTCTTGGAGAATAAAGTGTAATTAAATCCTTGTTATGTTTGTTAGCTCTCCGATTGTTTTACGGAACATAACTTCCAGTAAACTCACTGTTCTTTTCAGGATACTTACATGTTTCCTAAACAGATTACAAAAAGCAGTAGTCCTCCTAACTTTTCAAATTGCTGCCACCAAATAGTATCGCTCTGTATTATTTTTAAAGAAATTAATTTAATGAAGAATCTGCATGTGTTCCTCGCACTGTAAAACAACCGACGATACCTACAGCTTTCGAACTTTGAATAACGTAGTCCGCCATCCCCGACATCCGGAAGCCCGAAATTTTTACTTTCGAATTTTATATTTCATATTTTGTAAATTTTTAATTAATTTTTATTAACGTATTAGGGAATTTCTTCCTCTTTCCAGCATGGATTCGTGGTGTAACGGTAGCGCATTCGACTCGTATTCGAAAGGTCCAGGTCCGAATCCCGGTGGTGGCATTGCTCGTTTTTCATGTACTACTGCTTCAGAAAAACCTGTTGGTTCTACAAACAAACTTAACGATTTGGAAAATCAGCGGTGGCACTACTGTACGAAGCAAAACATTTTTAACTCCAACTTCCCAGACTGTATAGCAGATATTCTGAAGTTATGCCGTTTTTAAACGTTTTGCGGTCTTGCTGTTGAATTGGGTTTTTTATTTTTTGTAAGTATGAAGAACGTGACATTTACTAAGAAGGGTTAATGTGCAAAGCGTCAATAATGAAAGGCAAAGTTTTGTGAGCCGTCATACTAAGAAAATTGAACGTTGATATTAGAAACTGTGAAAAGAGCGAACAAAATAGAAAAAAAATATATGCCAACATTTAATATCGCAGCAGGAGTGAGAGCAAGAGCAGGCTGCGAGCTCAAGGAAGCGATAGCACCTTAAAAAATCCTTATGGACGATCCGTAAAATTTGAACTCTTATATATTTTCTTTCTTTCTATTTTTCTTTTATTTTTTAAATGACTTCACTAGGTGCTGGTTGAAATTTAGTGTATTAGAGAAATCATTTTTACATAAAGTTTATCCTAAGTCTACTATAGCCAAGCATAAAAGGAAACCTATTATTATGCTTATAAAATTTATTATGTTCAGATATTACGTACCGTAGAAACGTAAAACAAAACAAATTATTAAAATATTTTTAACTGCTTCTTTATGAAGAAAGGAGCATATTCTTCCTATCTGGTTCTTGTTGGTAAGGAAAACATAATATGTGTTTCTTACTTATTAGTATATCTTAAATGAATAATTTTTTTAATAATTTTTTCCGGCTAAATCATTTTGATCAATTACAAAGTCTAATAATCTCTAGTAATTATAGCGACAATTAAATATATGTTTTAGGTACATAAAAGTGTAACATTTCAGAAAAATGTATCTTACCTAAATGAATAACGCCAAGGATTTGCAAACATCTCTTCTGATGATAATATATATTTTCTAAAAATACTTCCTTATGCACCAGTAAAATACACAAATTAATTAACTAAAGATATTTAATTCTGTTAGTCATTGCCCAGAAACTTTTTCTGTTTAAATTTATTACTTATATTTATTTCAACTACTGTAATGCAAAGAACATAAATTAGTTTAGTGTTTCTGTTAAAATAATTTAACAGAAACACTAAACCCATTTAATTGTGAGTATATTTACCTAATTTTTTAGTAAATATCCGCATTCGAATAGTGACAAGCTTGAGTAAAAATTTATTTTCGCTTCGTCAGTTTTCACTGGAGTCAGTATAACATCATTTATTTCTATTTTACGGCATTAATTATGCGTGATGAAAAAACTGTGTTGAACGCTTTAAAAATAAAGCGGTGGAAAATTATTCCGTGTTAATTTAAAATTAGAGTTAATTTTTTTAACGTTTTTTTAGTATTTAAAAGCAGTATTGAGGTATGGTGAAAAGAGAGTTTCATATTTCATTCATGTTTTTACATGTGCTGTATCTATATTTTGACAAGATGCCATTTTCATGTCAAGGAAAAAAATCTGAATGTTTTCGATAACGGATTTTGAAAATTATCCAGATAATACGATTTATTTTATTTACAAATTAAAAACGTTATTTTGATTATAAAATGTAGTCAATTAATATTATCTATTATTCTTTAATATTATTATTTATAGTTATTCTTTAAATTGGGATAAATGCTATTCTGCAAACTGTGACTACGCATTATGATTGTGGCTATTGTGAGTGACAATCATTGCAGATTAAGGCATTGTGATTATGGCTATTCATCAAACTGTTATTACCATATGAGCTTCGAAATGTAATTTCATTTTATCCTGAAAAAATAATTGTCTTTTAGTCAAAGTATACTAAAATAAATAAACGAAAAAAATAATAAAAATCTGAAAGGTTTCAGATTTTAACGATCGACCAAAAGGGTTTGTTAAGTTTTTTTACGCTCTCATTGAGCTCACAGTCTATCAGTCTGCTGTTACACTCAGTTCTACTAATTAATGTTTTTCTTTTTCTCTTTTTAGCTTTATTATTAAGCATCATTTTCTTCACACTTACGCCATATAGTACAACTCAAAAGCAGAATTACAAAAATTTTAAAAGCAGAATACGTTTAGAATTCCTGAAGGTAATATACATTTTTCTGTTTTGTTCAGTCTGTTCTCAGTTCATCATATGAATGTTCCGTTTTCTTACTAAGATGGCCTTAGAAAACTTTTTTTTGTGTTTTTATTATTAACGTTTTGTGTGTAAACTTTATTTATTTAATATCACGTTCTTCGTCATTTTGCCACCTAAAATTCGATTCAAAAACAAAATCACAACATTTTTACAGTATAACTTTGGAATTTCCGATGAATAGTCTCTCAGGCTGGAGATAGTAATTTTTTTTTTTTTTTTTTTTTTTTTTTTTTTTTTTTTTTTTTAAGTTCAGAGGGGCAATTTGCACAGAAAGCCTATTAATTTCTTTTTGGCACTTTGCACTGGTTCACTATAAACGGCGTTTCACTTTTCAAATTATTGCCACCAAATATTAGAGTTCTGCATTATATTTAAAGAAATTAAAGTATCTGCATGGATGTATGTATTTTTCTCGCACTGTGAAAACACAGCGGTACCAAGAGACATCAAGTTTTGAATAACGCAGTCCTCCAGTCGAATATAAGCTTCTGGAAGCCCAAATTTGGAATTTGTTTTATTTTCTATTTCATAATTTGTAAAACATTTAATGAATGTTCGGTTAACTCAAAATTTCAAAGCAAGCAATGGCAGCACTGTACGGAAAAAAAAAAATATCTTCAACGCGCGAAACTGCGTATAAAAAATTCTAAAGATATGATTTTTTTATATATTTTGTAAAATTGCTATTGAATTAAATTTTATGGTTCATAAAATCTCTTCACGACGGCATGTTGCTAAACTAAAACCCCTCTGCAAACGGGTTTATTATACATGCATCACTCCCAAATGTCGCCAGCAGCCGGGTGATGCATTGCGCATCACCGCTTGCATTGATCTTCCAGACGGGTACTGCATTTATGCATTCTCACACATACACATTCTTTTAGAATTTTTTTAAATCACTAGATGGCACTCCTTGTTCACTACAGTTACGTACAGTTAGCTTAGTTGAACATATAACATTATTGACCTTGGTCCGTGAAGTATTTTACGATTCTGGTGATTCGTTTAGATGTACGAGTAGGTCATAAAACGTAAACAAAATCCAGTTGACCCCATCATACTTGATGTACTTTACTTACTTTGTCATGATATTTTTCCCCAGTACTTTTTTAAGAAAGGAAAATGTTTAAATTTACATGGATGTACTTATATCCAAAACAAGACTGCCAGTGGTTTTGTTCAAGAATTAAGTTAAAATATACTAGCTTATAAATCTTACAAATCATAAATTTGTTTTTCAAACATGTTCTGAATTTATATTAAAATGCTTTGTATGAAGTGAAAAAATGATAAACAAAATTTCCTACAACCAACTTAATTTTTTTATAGAACTGACATTGTTGCTATTTCATAATTAATGTCATTAATCTCATAAGTACTTTTATAAAGTAATGTGACTAAAGTAAAATTTAACATAACTCAGTTTAATCGGCTAGGCGTAATTTTCGATACATAGTGAAATGTTTGAATTCCTACATCAGAATGTATATTTATGTTACGAATTTTGTATATAGATATAGACAGTTTCAATTACTTGTGAGATCGTTTTATTTTTCTGTGTAATGTAACATAAAAAAATCTAAAGGTGACAAGCTACGCTGGAAAAGTAAAAATACTGGGGCAAGTGGCATTAACATTGGGCATTATTTTTTCTCCTTTGTTTTTCTTTCAAATATACATCGTATTAAAGCTAAGTGAATGAAACAAATATGCTCGAAAAAGGATTGTGTAAGCATGCGATATAAACACCAACATTTCGACATTTCTTAAACAGATTTAATAGAAAATTCATTTGTTTATAATAATAAAATTTTGGATGAGTGATAGTTTGTCTTTAAAAATTTTAAAAATGAAGGCTATATTTCTTTAATTTTATTTGCACAATTATATTTTTATGTACTTACTATCGGCTAAAAGCACTTATTTTAACTAAAACGGGAATTTATGGATTAAATACATCATTGAGCGAATGCTCAACCCACTGATTATGTTTCAGATACCTGTTACAACATTATTTTTCGATCAGACAGTTGGTTAATATTCCTTCTCCAAAACCTAAATGCTTTCAACTCAAACATTTATCATACTAAGATATGATAAATATGCGGAATTTAAAGTTAATGAGCTTTTGTTACAAGAAAGTTTTTGTAAGAAAAACGGAAGTTAAATTGGTTCAACCTATATCGATTTTGTCGAAAAATATTTATGTTGTAAAATATAGAAGTGTCAAATGTCATTCATTTATTATTCTTCGGGACATTTTTGCAATAACACATTGGTGCGGGGCATACTGGGTATCAGTAACACGACAATTCTAATATTTCATCGAAACCAACGAAAATAACTTTTTTATTTGAGAATATATTTTTCAAATCGATTTATGACTCAAATGACCGATATACGTGACGGGAAACTCTGTTATAGATGATTAAAGGGAAAAACTTATTTTATTTTTAAATAAATCAAAAAAAAAAAAAACGCAACGTTAAATAAGAATACTCTTTTGATTCTGTACGAATGCCAATGAATTCTAAATAAAATGCATTTTTAGCCTGCGAATACATACTGTATCGGATACAATTCCATTGATTTTGCATATGAACGTGTAATATCTTAGCTAAATTAGTAATCCTTGCAAGTCAGAATACTTAAGAACTGTTAAGCAACTTATCGCAAAATTCTCGCACGCAAATGGCAAGTCCAAAGAAGGGTTAAATTTACCCTATATTCCAACTGAATATAATTGTACAGATGGCCCCTTCTTGGGCTTACAATAAGCCTCCACCCGGGCTTAAACTCAAGATAGAAAATAAGAACTAATCTAATACTACCTACAATAAAACCAGCCGAAGCTGCACAAAATTAGCTAACAGAGTTCGCCCTTATTAAGATCACCGGCGAATACTAGCAGGTACATATTAATACAGCAGAATAGTAGTAAGATTATACTTTTAGCAACAACGTGGCCGGGAAGCAGAACACGCTTTTCTAACGGTTTTCTAGGCTCGTGACCAAGATTTCAACTTAATACTTGTTTCTGTCTCATTTGCACAAAACGTGATCCTAAAACGTCATTCGGGTAGAGAATCGTAGGTGGGAAATAAGAAAGTTAAGGAAAAGCTTGTTCCAAAATAAAAAAATAAGTATTAGAAAAGGAAAATGAACTCCTACGAACTCTTACATGTTACTTAAAGACCACAATCCACAAAAACTTGAAAATAAAAACTAATAGTTAATAAACTGTTTCATAGAACAAGATTCAAAACAGGAGCTGAGATTTCCAAACTGCATCCAACTGCGCTTAATTGCGACTTTTTTTAGTTCAGACTCAAGCAAATGAGGTGGCCGTATCGTTTAATTTAATGGCTTTCCTCGTTTGTAAAGTGAATACGAGTTAGGTTTCCTCATTAAGTAATCCATGAACGTATCCCTCCTCTTTAGCGGTAAAATGATGAGATTATTCACTGTTCCTCTTTAGTTCAATCTCCGAAGAATAAACAGAACCTATTCCACAGGTTCATTCCACATTTCTTTATGTTTATCCATATGTAACTCAAAAGTGATCTAATTTTCAATCTAAAGACCTTAAAGAAACTATCTTTCCTATGACCAGGGTGTTTTAATATAATTTATGCAACCTTAAGTTTTATGGTGGAGCTCAAAATTAAGTTAGGCACAGATTAGCAAGATGCAAAAAATATTGTGTTATGTCTCAGTGAAAGGTTATTGCAACCACAAGCATTCCATCAACTATCGTGTATTAATTCCTAAAATCTAGTTTGGTTACAAAAGTGAGAAAACAAAATAAATTGCACCATTAAACAAAGCTTAGGAGATATGAAGCTTAAAAAAAGTGCAACACGCTTTAATGACTAAGAGTTTGTAGGGAAAAAAGAGGGAAATATCATTTTATGGTTGAACTGGAGATTGTAATCGTTCACTCTTTAGGAAAAGTATTTTTTAGTGTTTGTTTATTTCACTGCTTAATTGAGTGTTCACAAACATTTTTTTTCAACCTTAAGCAACAAACGATTCATAAAAATCTCAGTGAATGTCACATATAAAATGTCCTTCAAACTATGTTTCTACCAAAATGTTAACCCAGATTTTGGAAAGTTTTTCCTTTCTATTTTTCTCATTTATCATTTCTTGCATTAGTATCAGATTTAATATAGATCAATAAGAAATTTTATCTCAGTTGCTTGAAATCCTGAATGCTAAGTTTCATTAAAGCAGACATTTTTGCAATCATTTTAATGATGTGTAAAATGTAAGGAATACTCTGAACAAAGTGATTCAAGGTTACAATAGAAATCCTAGCTTCCTGGATTAACTTGACCTTTCATTAATAGCCCCTGGTTTATCTTGAGGAGCGTCCAGTTCTATAGTTCCAAATACGAGATCCATTCGATAATATTAAGATAAGTACTTCCATTAGATGAATATACAAACCGTTCCTTTCACAATCATTTACAATCTTCAATACTACCGCAGCAGCCACAGTGTGACTCATGTACATTAAATTATTAATTAATCCTTTATCTGGCATAGTTGCTATGAAGCAACATGTGTTTTCTCTATTTGCCAGTTAAAGGATTAATCCTCGTTACCATCTTTCATGGTTCAAGCTTGATTTAATTTTGGTTCTCGAGCATTTTTTGGCATTTCAATTTTTTTAATCGGATGTTAGCACCTAGTGAATGGCTCACGCGACGATCCCACAAACTGTTTTCTCAAAGTTGGTAAATGAATACCAGTTGTCCTCCGCCGCGATGATGTATGCCAAAAATAAAATATAATTATAATAATTAACAATAAACGTAATAAATCACAACTAATAATTAACAATAACGTAAATAATTTAAAAACGCTGCGATTCTAATGAAATTAGGAAGTTAAAGTATGTGAATAAGTATAACTGCTTAATTCTTTTAGACTATGACGAATGGAGATACTTTCTCCAAAAGAGTGTTTTACTTCGTTGACAGAAGTCCTTAATTTTACCACCCGAAATAGTTTCTCCAAAAGAGTGTTTTACTTCGTTGAAAGAAGTCCTTAACTTTACCACCCGAACTTTCTTATCAGCTCCTAGATGCATTTCACTAATTCTGCGAAGCTTTCGTTTCAAGAGGGACAGAATTTCCTCTTCTGCTAATACTAAATTATTCACTTTTATGTTCGATTTATCTTTCAGCCACTTTTGCCTTTATTATATATCAGAAAAGTAATTTGAAGATTAAGTTTCCAAAAAACTTTGAAAACGACCTTGTAAGATAAATTAAAAAGGCCATGTAAGATAAATTTTAGAAAGCTTTGAGTCATAACTACGCACTGAATTCAAAGAAGATCACACAGTAAAACAACCAGGCATAAAAGAACTTACGTCGTTAGGATCATTAAAGAAAGCTGCGAGTAGTCTTAAATATGGCTTTATTTGAGATATTAGTGGTAAAATCTTCAAAAATTAAAAATCAACAACACTATGCCAACAGTTATTTTGAATGAACTTTCATTTGTTTTCTGCCTGCTTCTCAAAGAGGTAGGAAAATTGAAGGCTGAAAATGAGATAAAATTCCAATAAAAAGTTTCACTCACAAAATTATTCTCAAGTTAGACAAATGTGATATTGTTATTTTTCTTTCATTTCGAGTAGCTTCTACAAATTTTGTGCTTGCATCAGAAAACATTTCTCAAGGCCTCAGAAAATCATTTCAGTGGCAAAAGGAATGTTTCAAAACACAGATCATTTACAACGTCTTAGTAGAAAAGCATATAAACAGACAAACATAACACTTGACTGGTTTAAAATCTTAATGTTAATTTGAAAAAAATCTTTTTAGTAAAATACAAGCAGACAGAAGATCAGCCATGATCAAATACGCCAAATCCGCTGTATTCTGGAAGCACTCCATGCGTTTGTAAATATTTTTTTCTTACTGTCTCTTGGGTGTTAATTATCTAAAGATTTTTGTCCGGAGTAGAATAATGTTAACAAAAGCCTACCATGTAGATATTTGATAATGAAGTTTGTAACATCATAATTTTTCAAAATAATTTGATACTTTTGATCTGAATGAAGAATTTTATTTCTTAGTCTTTCAAAGACTCATAGTACACGTTTTTGTCAAGAAAGGGATACAAAAATACAAGTTTATTGTTTGAATCTGTCTTCTGTAACTTTATTGCTTCATTATGCCGCTGCACTAGTCTCACTACTGTAAAAATAGTTTCAACATGTAATAAACTTGCAATTCTTCTGCCTGTTATCTGTTGTTGCTTATGTTCACTTGTCTGACGTAATCAACCAAGCCCACGTAATTCCTCGCAGCAACGAGGACTAGAATACGCCTGCCGTTGGCAACAGCCCTGAGCACCATTGAGGTGAGGTTTAGCTCACTTCTGTGTCGAGGGTCTCGCACCCCTCTCCCCTTCCACCAAACCACACGAGAGGATTTCGGCTCGTCGCATATTTAGAGTGTCGCCATACCGCACCGACGCTATACATTTACAAACATCCATGTCTTCTTCAGGATTCGAGTGCGTGTGTGTGTGTGTGATTATGGCAAAGCCTCGAGGATATCTGCCTAAGGGGAGGGATGCCTTCGTGGAGGACTTTCTAAGGGAAACTGGCTCGTATACACGTTACACATGGGGAAAACCACGAAAACGCCCATGCAGCCAGCCCGTTCGCGGGATTCGAACCTCGGACCGAACTACCAGTGTTCAGCGACTTTACCGCTCGGCCGCTGGTGGGCCTCTTCAGGATTCGAACCCGGGTCCTTAGGAATGGTTTGGTATGCAACTTTGAATGATAAACAATTATCTTTCAAAAGAACAGAACACTGCCAGTACACTTGTATTTTGAAAGGTCTGCTTTCAAGTGAAATGATATTAACAAATATTTCCGTACATTTACAATATTTCTATTGAGATGGTGCAAAGATATCTTGAATTTTAACCACGAGGTTTGCAATAAGTGTTTTCCAACCATTTTCAGACACTTTTGGACAAACTGTGTGTGACAGCGAAGTACGTATTATGGGTCAGTTTAGCAAAATATGTTACCATCAGAAATTTGAAGTAATTCCATCGAAGAATTTGTAATTCTTGCTTACATTTTAACGTCATTAAATTGCATGAAATATTGCTTTCACACCTATAACAATTTAAATAATTTAATTAGTGAATTAAGTAAAAAATAATTAATTTAAATAAATTAAGCACATAGTCTTGTCAAAACACAATTTTTACATATATATTTGTTTTACATATAATATTTTAACCTTTCTGTTCAAAAGGTTAATACGTATGTAAAACAAAATTGTGTAAAACTTGGATGTCGGAACATGGATCCTCAATTACGTATAGGAATGAATGAAAATAATCTCTTATAGTGCCATGCCATTCTAGATGTATTAAGTTCGCCTTTTGTACAGCTTTATCGATAAATCAAGAGAAATAACAAAGCGCAACCTACGTTTGGTGTGTAAAATATTTGGCCCAATAAAAGTCACTCGAGCGAAACCTGAGAAAAGAAGTAACTACCAAACTTGCGGAAGTGATAAATGACCTCCTGGAATGGGTCTTGATGACTGCCTCCCTGAGACTCTCCAATAAATCGAAGACTAGGTATTTTTTCTTCCTATAAGTGATATAGAAACAATAAAAGACTTTAATACTTTTATTTATCTCCTGATTGTGTTTGAAAGTACTGCTGTTTAATTTAGGCAACTTTTAGCATTGGAAAAAACCTGTAGTTAACAGTATTATTAAAATGTCTCCAGGCAACCTTTAACCCAAGTTCTGAGATATTATAGAAAAAAGAATCTGAAAAAGAATACTTTTTATATTGAAGCTGTACGATTTCTCTTTAACAAGTCAGTTCAAGATTTTACTGTAATTTGTTCCATTATTTCAATGTAACCATTACTTTTATTTAATTTTAACGAGTATAGCTTTTGCCAATATAAGACAACCTCATGTATTAAATTACCGAATACGTTTTAGGGTATTTTGTATGAAAAACAACGGAGTTTGATGCAAGATAGCCTCTCATGTATGAATTCAGTATATTTAAAGAAGGAAAGTAAATATAGGACGTAAAATGCAACACTTCGAGGTTAAACCAAATAAAAACGTTTTTCAGCTCAAATGGTTAGAAATAAATGATGAATTATGATGGAAATGGTTTTTGAATGGTATTTTAGATGAAAGAAAAATACTTTCATTCTCTTGATAGAAGACTATTTAAGAATGATTATCTGACAGAGACGTATATAGATACAGAATAGTTAATAACTACGACTGTCCCCTAACTCATGCTTCTACAATAAGGCTCTTTCACCACGCTTGATTATTGATAAATTTGATGGTTTGTCAAGTCCCCACCCTCAAGCAATAAGTTAATTTATAATTTGCTATGCAAGTGACCCAGTTGCTCAGGAGAAGCTTCTTTGCCAGAGTTTCCGAATACGATTTTACACTCATGTCCATAAATTAAGGATAATTCGGAGTCACGCGGAAATCGAACTCTAAAATAAATATATCACCTGTAAAATGACTACACACATCTTCAAGAATAATATGCAAATTTCAGAAAGTAACCAGATGACCCGGATTGTACGTCACAATGACGAGAGCGTAAGAGAGTGATATATAAGGAATACAGGCAAAGAAGTAAAATTGATCGCAGGCGCTTTATAAGCATTTCAGTGCAATAACCGTATAGTTATGACACAAAGGACGCATTTGGATGATTTTTTACGATGTAGAATTATCGGCCGTCTGGAATGTGGGCGTACACAACTGGAAGTTTCAGACGAACTTGGAATTGCCCAGAGTATCATCTCCAGGATTTGGGAACGATTCCGAGATGATGGTACTGTGAGTAGACTTTACAGCACAGGTCGCCCCAGATTTACAACGCCGAATGAGGACCGGTATTTGGCAGTTACTGCCAAAAGAAACAGGCAGAGCACAGCCTCAGACCTGTCTCATCAGCTCTCTTCAGCCACTGGTACGAAAGTTTCAAGGCAGACCGTGTACACAAGCTTAGGGCAGATTGGTCTATATGCTCGTAGACCTGTCAGCTGCCTTCCACTTACTGCAACTCACTGTCGCCTGCGGTTAGCCTGGAGTAGAGAGCATGCATTGTGGACACCGCAACAGTAGGCTTGTGTGATGTTTTCCGACGAGTCCAGGTTTAGCTTGCAGTCTGCTTCACGCCGGACGTTCATATGGGGAGCTCCAGGTACCCGTTACCACCAAGAAAACATCATTGAACGACACCGTTACGGTGGTGCAGGAGTGCTCGTTTGGGGTGGAATTATTCTGGATTCCAGAACTGACCTGCGTGTTCAAATTGGAACCATGACAAGCCAGATCTATCGGGACGTCATTCTCGAACAACATGTACGTTTGTTTCGGGACGCCATGGGCGCACAATTTGTGTTTATGGATGACAACGCCCGTCCTCACCGTGCAAACATCGTAAGCGAATGCCTTCAATCGGAGGATATCACCCGTATGGACTGGCCAGCATTCTCACCGGATTTGAATCCAGTAGAGCACGTGTGGGATATGCTTGGCCGACGAGTTGCAGCCCGTCAACCTCCTCCTACATGGCTACCGGAACTTCGGAGAGCATTGCTTTTTGAGTGGTGTAATATCCCCCAAGATCAGATCGATAATTTGATACTCAGCATGCCTAGGCGTTGTATGGACTGTATTGCATCGTCTGGGAGACATACAATGTATTAACAATCATACCAACCATGTAATATTGTTTTTTTTTTGTAAATAGGTTTTTTTTTTTGTAATTTTCTCCAGGGAGAAAAAATCGCTAATTTTTTTAATAATATCAAACATATATCATCTTTTTTTTGCTCTTTACCTTTTGTTTACAAATAAGTCAAATTTGTTTTGCTTCTAACTCTTCCTTTGCCTGATTTTGCATTATCCTTAATTTATGGACATGAGTGTATATTGATAACGACGACTGCTACGCAATTTTTCATTTTTATTTCCTTGTTCGAAGTAAAGGAAGTATTATAATCGCAAAAAATTTTGTGTATCATATTTTGACGAAAGTATCCATTTTGACCTTTGCCTAACTATTTCTTTGCATGACGTCTGTACGTATGGACAGAATGAAGGATTTTTTTTTTCTTTTCCGGACGGATTGTAAAATGGATTTAAAGTGGATTGAAAATCCATTTTTTCGTGACGTCTCTAAATACGTACGTGCCTATGTATCTCGCAGAACTCTAAAACGATTAGCCGTAGAAAATTAGAATTTTGTATACGGGACTGCTATAATATCTAGTTGTGCAAAAGCTCCTTCCTTTTTAATCGCCAATCGGCAGTATAAAAGTGTACATATATATTTCTTAAAAATTGTAACACTAGGAAGGAATGATCTGACGAACGTCAAAAATCACATGAAAAGAAGAAGTTGTTTTTATGCAAATGATTAGTATTTCAGCACATTTAAACAATATCTGAAGCACTGCATGAAAGAAAAGTTTTACAGTGGATTTCTCATTCAGAAAATGCTTTGAAAGGCTAGAGTTTTCTCAGAATATCGTGTTATGCCTCGAATAAGCAGAGGAAATGCTTACCAGCAAGTTTCCAAATTTGATACAGGCAGGATCGTTGACTTTCGAAAGTGTGTAGATTATCGTTTCGTAATATCGCCGGTTGCACTGGTCGACACCCAGCCACTATCATAAGAATATGTAATCAATGGATTGCTGAAGATCACACTGAAGGGCATGCAGAATCTCAACGCCCTTCCATGAGTAATGCCAGAGAGGACAGACATATTGTGAGGTCAGCCCTGCAAATCCGTACGACCACATCACGGACCATTAGTCAGGAAATGGGGCATGTTTGCAGCACGCCAAGTAGCAGCTCGTAAGGTGCGTCGACGTTTGCAGCAGCGTGGACTATCAGCAGGGTGACCATTACTTCGGCTTCCCTTGACAATGCAGTATAGAAAGAGATGGCGACTCTGGTACGCCAGACGACGAAGCTGGGGATAGGAGTGGCACAATGTGGCTTTTTCAAACGTGTCCCTGTTCTACGTGCAGTATTCTGATGGCCGAATACGTGTCTGGAGTGTCCGAGGGAACCGCACGTCGCCTGCTTGCATTCGATATCGGTATAGGGGGCCCTGCACCTGATGTGATGGTTTGGGTAGCCATTAGGTACACGACACGCACATCTCTAGCTCAGCTCGACGGTAATTTGAACCCAGATGGGTGCATTTCTGACATCTCACGTCCAGTGGTTGGGCTGTATCTTCGAGGCACCCAAATGCCATGTTCCAAAAAGATAATGGAAGACCACGTGGTGCACATCGAGTTCTGACCTACCTCGATATACAGGGTATTAGATTGCTGCCCTGGCCTGCACGGTCTCTAGATTTGGAACGTATTGAAAGCATTTGTTCACAGGTTTCTGACAGACTGGCCCGCCACTCCTCTCCAGCAAATACGGTCGATGAAGTGTGCCATAGACTTGAAGCAGAGTGGAATGAGTTGCCGTTTCTGTCATCCCAGCCAAGTTTGACTCCATGCCTAATGGGGTAATGGCCGTTTTAGCTGCAACCTCTGCCAGCTAAAACAGTCAGTACTACTACTAATTTCGCACCCCTCTTAACTTCTAAAATGCTTACAAATTTAAACATTTTGTCTTCATGCCATACTGTTTACGTGTAATGAATATCATTTTTGTATTTGCTTCTTTTCATGGCGTTGCAGCAATTTTAATAGCCAGTAGTGCCATTATATATATATATATATATATATATATATATATATATACACGAAATGTAAGAAATTTAGAACCCATTCCACACAAAGATTTAAAGAGAGTGAAATTCAATACTAATAAATTTCAAGGTATCCAATAAATACATAATGAGACTCAAAATATGAAATTAAAACCTAAAAATAATAAATACTACAAAAATAGACCAGTGCCAGAAAAATAAATAAAGAAGAGGAATTCAATTATATTCTGATGTAACGTTATTGAGAGAAAGATACCAATCAGACTCAATTACAATCCCCTTCCCACTTGAAAACCATTCCGTTTCTGTATTCAGTGAGTTACGCAGAATGAAAGTGGATGCATTTAAACTGAAATTAGGAATTTAAAACGCTGTTGCTAATTAAGTTAATAATATGCTCCAAATATTTTGCTAGGTTTTAAATAATTTTCCCATAAATTTTTATATGCTACACACACACACACACACACACACACACACACACACACACACACACACATATATATATATATATATATGTAGAATCGGTACTTACTGTTAGGAATATGTGATGTTTGTAAACTTACTTCTTAGGTGGCTCTCTAGGGGCTAATAAACTAGTCCGATTTATGTAAAGCTTGAATATTTAATGAAACATGAATAGTTGCTACAAACTACAAAGTAATTACATAGAAGGAAATAGATGAGATTATTTACAAATGAAGAGAAGGAATCGTATTTTATAAGCAAACATCTTTGAATCGCGTCATCGTCTTAATGGCGGAATCGTCTGCCTTCTATCATCGGAAAAGTAAAAGATTTATTTTCACAGCTTGTCGCGTCATCTGATTATAATGAACGATGCCGTCCCACATATATATATATATAATGTTACGAAATGTCCAGGCGCGGTAAGATAGCTTCCCCGCAAAGCAGTTTTAGGGTTGCCATAAAATGGCAAGTGAAGGCAGGGTTGTCACATTTGGCGAGAATCGAAAATTATTCTTATATTACAGATTTTAAGAATTTTCTTCTCTAATTGTTATTTTTATGTTATATTTTCTTTTTTTCTAAGATAGCTTGGTTTTAGCACTATTTATAAATGGGAATACAGGAATAAGGAATACATGTTTAAGAGTTTAAAGGATCTTTTTAAAACAAATGCTGTGTACGCATTCCATGCAAACAAGAATTCAACTGAATAATATAGAATAATTTTTCTAAAGTGAATACTGAACCCACAAACTTGCTCCACAATATTGGTACGAAATGTCCCGGCGCGGTGGGATAGCTTCCCCGCAAAGCAGGTTTAGGGTTGCGATAAAATGCGCAAAGGAAGGCATGGTTGCTACATTTGGCGAGAAATCGCCCATTTAGCGACAAAATTGCCGATATGCCATGGATGGATGGAGAATTTCTGGAACGAATTCTTACCGGGTTATCCCAGAATGTTCTCGAACACAAGCCAAAAGCTATATAAACCCTGCTGGTCCACAGTCAGTTAGTGGGTGCCTCGTTTAGTTAGCTGATAGTCAGTCATTGAGCGTCTCGAAGTCTAGGGCCGGGTTGGTCGTCGAATGTATCGCGAGTTAGTGCATCGTCGAGTTTTGTCTTAGACTGTGCTGAGTCGAGAGCTATACTCTTGTGTATCGTCGAGTGCATCGCGAGAGTACGTGAAATTCCGAAGATTCGGGAGCCGTACTCTGGTGCTTTGTAGCGAAGCTGTCTCGACCGTTACAGCCTGATAGTGTGAAGGCTGTGTCGCTGATCGTGTCAGCATGTTTATAGTAGTTCTTCTACGACTGTAAAACGTGTTTTTCGACCTGTCCTGATGAATATTGTCTAAATAAAGTATGCTTCCATATTTCAACAAGTGTCGTCGGTATTCACTCCAAATCCACACGAACCCCGTACGAACGTGAAAGAAGAATGTAACGTAACAATACATATGTATGTGCGTGTGTGTTAATTATAAAAAATACTATGGCTTTGCTCTGCGCGAACATGCAAGCTCTAATTAACTTTCCGTAATTTCACGATCTTCCCCCTTCAGTGCACTTTCTCTGTCCTCAGACAAATGGCTTATTATATGGCCGAAAATATTATGGTGCAATACCCCTTTCCCCGTCGAACCTCTCAGGTCCAAGGAAAAGAAATAATTATTTGTTATTAATCGTACACTAGTATGCATATCGGTGGCCTAGTTGTTAAGACTGAGAAATACTGGTAGTTCGACCTGGGCTGTCTGGATGGTTGATTTTTCTCATGTTTAATGTGAATACCAGCCAGATTTCCTAGAAAGTCATTCTTTCCCTTACACAGATATCCCTTGTATGCTTTTCTATATTCAAATAACCTAACCTAATATACAATAGTGTAATTTAGTAAGTTTAATATATATAGCTGTGATTTCTCAACATTGTCTTCAAACGACGAAATGCAAATTTTAGAAATAGCTCCTTTAAATTTGGCAGTATGACATTTACTACTCGTATTTTATTGACAGTTTCATTCCCTTCGCCAGTACAGTAGTATTTTGTGGGGCAAAGTGCTAAAATCTTACTCAGGTATGTCAATAATTGAAAGACCTATCCAGATGCACAGAAGATAATATTTTGAGATCATCTTAGGTACAGGAAAAATAGAAAGACTATTAAGTGCTCCTTCCATTTGATTTTCAACTGTAAGAAACTCTTCCAAAATTATTTTTGCATTATTTGTACAGCGCTTTATATGATATTTTAAAGTCTTTAGTTCTCCAAAACTCCAGGATTGTAGACGAATAAAATTTCGTTCAATTCTTTCTATAGATAAATAGTCGTCAATATTTTATCTGGCTATTTAATAACAATATAAAGGTTTTTAATTTCATTGTGGCCTTCAATAAACGTTTTTATACTATCATTCAATACTCTGCTACTTTTACCACGTCTTGCAAGAAATCTTCATAAGGCAGCAACAAAATATTGAGATGTAAAATCCTGAACTAATTCTGAATATAGGGCATACATTGCAAGGAATGAAAATGTAACAAACATGAAGCAAAATTTCTTCGGTTTTTATACCTGATAAGAAGAGACCACAAAAGTCAGTGTCCATGAAATTAAAAGCATAATTTTGATGTACTGTATCATGAAATAAGTTATCTAGAAATTGATTTGTACTCGTTGGCCTAGCCGTGAAAATTTATGAGCAACTTTTATACAAAGACGATTAGGCATTTAACGGCAGAAAGACTTGCAGAACATGATGAAGTAATAATTCAGCACCACTATCTAAATAATTCTCAAGCAAATATAGGAAAACATGTTTCTTTAAACAGTGTTTATCAGGTAAAATAGCAGGATGCTTTTTACAGAGTTAAAGTTTTCATCTTATAGCCTACAATCAACTTGGACTTGATGGTGTCCAATTTCATGAACACCATCATTAGCCATAAACAAGGTAAAAAATAAAAATACGCAACACTCTAGGTAACGATTTTCAGCAAATCTTATTACTTGAATTTGTTTAACACAGCACGATACGTTATACTCCTTTTTTTTTTAGTTAGAAATTTAATAATTAGATTTCTTTTAGAAAACGGTAATTGAACCTTGTTAATAAATATCAGACACCATAGGGGCCCCCTTGAAGTTTACAAAAAGATGATACTGATACTTTTAAAATCACATGCATGTCTTCTACGCTCATTTCAACAGCATATAAAAGTAAATAAAAGATACTGAATTCTGGTAACCATCACAGTTGACCAACATGGCATATGCATACTACACTCGTAACTTTAGCGCGGCCTTTCTTGCTGTCCTAGCTTCTTCACTGTACTTTCATTGCACAAATATCACTAGCTACTCTAGTAGCTCCAGTATATGACCATAATGCTATGATCCCACCAGTCATAACGTAACAGTCATAGAAGAGCAAATTATTTTATATTTCAGAGTTTCAAAGAGGAGGTTAGGGGTAGCATGACCTTCACTAGATGGGAATGTCTGATTTCTGCTTATCAGTGAAGAGATGTAAGGAAAATTATTTCAAATGGATATGAGAAAAGATCAACATATCGAACATTTTGTATTCCAGGGCTTTGATATTTCGATAAAAAGTCAATATTAGTTTAAGTCTCTTCTGCAAGAAACTTTTAGAAGACTCAGGTGTTAGAAACACTTGTCAGCAGGCACCCGGGTTATAAAACCACATCATGTGTAGAACTCGTACGAAAAAGGCATATCCTTTCTAACCTAACGTGACAGAGTTCGTAATTGAGATAAAAAATCTCGTAAAAGTGCAATTTTAGAGTCTTCAGATACAGCAAGCGTTGAGATAGTTCTCCTGTAGATGTCCGGTGGTGTAAATGCAAGTGTTATCAATACCCTATGCATGCAGTAATGCATATCTGTTACTTCGTGCTAGCATCAGAATGGCGAGAGTTCGTCTGAGTTG
This sequence comes from Stegodyphus dumicola, assembly GCF_044657685.1. Lineage (NCBI taxonomy): Eukaryota > Metazoa > Arthropoda > Arachnida > Araneae > Eresidae > Stegodyphus > Stegodyphus dumicola. Next base: position 189,192,845 of record NC_140772.1, on the reverse strand, counting down.
AAGGTGTTGTCTCTGAAGGTACTTGAGTGAAGAGGGCGGAGCCACTGGTCGTCTTGGCCAATGGTGAATCTGAAAAGGAAGTGCATCCACTTGCAACACAGGCATTGGTTGGGGGGATGGGTTAAAGGAATAACATAATGAACAATATTATTGAATGGTGCGAGTCTATTTTGAAGTAAAAAAAAGATCATGTAAGGTAATAAGATTTACTTCTATTGAATTAAATTAAGATAAAGATTAAGCTGGAGGAGATACAAAATAACTGAGTTAATTTAGTAGATAACATATTGACAAAACTTATGTGACAGAACTTTCTATCAGATGGCGACATATATTTTTCAGAGTCTAGCAGTTGTTAAGAAATTAAACCCTAGATGGCGACACCTATGTCGCGATATAAAGCAGAGTATAACTAAATGAAAATAAATCATTATTAGGTGAACAAATGAGATTTTAAGGTAAATTATCAAGGGGAATAGAGAAAACTATCACAGTTTACGTATTTAAATGTACGAGTAGAAGGACCGCTTTCGGTCGTTTTCTGTTGTCTCTATCCAGGTAATTATAGTCCTATTCACTTTATGAATAGGACTATAATTACCTGGATAGAGGTAATTATAGTCCTATTCATAAAGTGAAATACCCTCCTGAAAAATTTTCTTGCAGTTTTTGCAAAGCAGACGTTGATTTTTTCTACATTGAGTTCACGATGAATTGCATCGTTCCTAATGAGCCAGCGCAATTTGCCATCTGTCTAAGTCATATTTTGCACCTGTTGAATTTTTTTCATAATTGTGTCACAAAGGGAATTCCAGATTGAACAGGCATAAGTGATGATGGGACGCAAAATGGATTGAAATACAACAACTTTATTTTGAATAGACAAACTCGGGCAATTAGGGGGTTGAGTAAAGCTTTAACACCCCGAAACTTGTTTAAAGTATATGTAACGTGTGGGGCCGATGTGAGTCTTTGGTCTAAAATGATTACAAGGTATTTAACTTGCTTGACCCAAGAAATAGTGATACCATACATTTCGAGGGTGATATCCAGATCCAGGTTGGTTTTGTAGGTGAAGTAAACAGCTTCTGATTTCTCTACATTCGCTTTAATTTTCCATTTTATCATCCAGGACTCTAGTGCATGGATGTGTTCTTGTAATGTTTGTACAACTGCGGCCATAGACGCGTTTTGGTGGAGGATTTCAGTATCGTCTGCGTAAAGTGCTAGTGTAGTGAGGGGGTTGTGTGGAATGTCGTTCGTATAAATTGAAAATAAAGCGGGTGAAAGTAAGCTTCCCTGTGACAAGAAACTTTTAGAACTGAATTTTTCTAACCTTATAAATATATTGTGATATCAGTGTCGTAAATAGTTCTGGTACTTATGATATTACCTATTACCCGCAGCTTCGTTTGCATGTTAGAAATATTTTCTGAGCCTTTACTGATGCAAATTTAGGAATATGGCAACAGAAAATAATAACAACAGCGCATGCATAGCCAACGGGGTGTTGGTAGCGGCACTTGCAGTATGCAGTAAAGGTGCGTGCAACTAAAGGGCAATTTTTCTCAAATATTAAATAGAAGAAGCTGGTGTTCTGTTTCTTAGTATTCTGTTTAATTATTTCTTTTTCTCTGCTTAAAAGCTTCAGCACAATAATTTTAATCTCTTCGCGACCTCACAGATCACTGTAAAGGATACTAATCAGTATTAGGGTATTTGTTTCTATTCCAAGATCTTCCTATAGGTCTATAATGCGCAAATTTCTTGACCTCACAGGTCCTTTCTGTTTAGTTCATAAGCTTTTCTTACATTATATATCTATATCCATATATATATAGAGAGAGAGAGAGATTATAGATATAGCATTTTCTCTTTGTCCTATAAATTGATATGCGAGTATCATTTCCCCAGTAAAGTTCAGGCTTTTGAGTCAGAAACTAGTAACGATGCCATATGAAAGTCTCTGATCTCTTTTTTGGATTAATGGTAAAGCGAAAGGAATTTATTGCAATCTCAATCCCTAATTTTAGTCCTTATGATATTCGACAGAAGAGTTTGGTAAAAAAAATGTTGCGTTAACTAACTAAAAAAAAGGATGTTGTATACCAGCGTTTCTGTCTGTGGTCCACGGTCCACAAGTGATTCTCGAAGCTTGTTCTTTTAGTCCTGCCAAATTTCCAAAAAAGACAAAAAGTAAAATTCAGATTAGCTACTTATTACACATTATAATTGAAAATCTCAGAGTTTAGAAGCTACACATAGCAATCATATACCATTTTCCCTCCAAGACAATTTTGTGAAATTTATACCATTCACTCTACATCCTACTCTATTTTATCAATAAAAAAAGGATTTAAAAAAACCATAATTTTGGCGCTGCCTAGATGGGATAGCGATTAGTGACGCCTGCTACCGTATCGAAGGACTCGAGTTCGAATCCCAGAAAAAGCATACATGTTTGTTTAATGGTGTCTTGTGGGGCATAGGAACTCAAAATATACGATGAAACAAAAGTCCTCTCGAGTCGCTTGGTGTTAGATTGAAGAGGAGTAGAAAACCTTCGGACCCGTTCCCCCCCCCCGGGTTCTCTCTTTCAAAACTTCAGGGGAACTGAGCCAAGCCGGCTCGTCCCAGCAATAGACGCAATCTTGCACTCCTTGCCACAATAAAATTCGTGGGCTTGTTCTGATTTGGTCAGAGAAGTGAGATTTTAACAACTACAACGTAACTATACAGCAACAGCATACATCCATGAACATAAAACAGGTATGAAAGAATCGGCAGGCTCATCAATCTCATTAATGCCAGTGCAAACATTTACCTAACTTTTAGTTAATAAGATAATCTGAAACCTAAATAATCTTGAATTATGGGTAGGCCTTCTATAACGCGGTACCTTTACAAGCGTTTTCGCTCCAATATGGCTGCAAAAAACGCGGTACTTTCGCAACACGACTTTGAAAATGTGTGGTTCCTCCTAGTCTCCAGTTAGATTAACCTTTTAAACCTTTGCGGCGCACTATACGTTAACGTCGGAATTTCAACAAAAAAAAGTTGTATGCAGTCTATTTAGTCCTAAAGGAGTATACAGGTAAAATTTTGTAAAAATTTCCCTTACCGTTTTAATTCTGTGGGTGTTCCATGAGGTGGAATACTGCGCCGCCAGAGCTTTTAAAAGTGCGACTAAGCGAGCATTACAGTGAAGCACGAAAATGAGTAGAAGCGTTTGTATAAGAATGAAAAAACTCTGTATTATGGCTGTATACATGGTTTCCTGGATATACACAATATTCTTGAATATATACGTATAAATGGGATAAATATCTATATACACAAGTCCTATATACAAAAATATTTACAAATTTTTGGAAAGAGTTAGACCTCTCCGCGCCATTTATGGAAAATTAGTAATAAAAAAATTAACTACGATTAATATTAACAATAAAGAAAAACAAGCCTATAATATATACATACATAAAAAATATCTACACAATTATTGAAAATAAATGGGAATTAGACTAAAATGCGACAGCAAAAAATTCGCGCATGTCTAAGTAAAGATGAATCAAGCTACTAATAAAATTCCCGCCTAAAAAAACTACTCCCAAAAAATTCGAGATGCCGATATTAGAGCTTTCATAACACAAAACACACGTCACCCGATGCGTGAACGAAGTTCAGGTGTTTGTGGGCTCCTGGGATTAGAAAACCCTCATCCCAGTCGAGTGCATGGGTCTGTTTCCGAACTTTTGCTGAACGTGAATAAAACAAGGATTAGCAATTGAAGTGAGGCATAAGTTCCTTTTCATGTATGTTGTAGTAGATCTTGAGATTCAGTTCGAGTCTGGGAAGCAGGATAAGCAATATGGCAACGGGAACGTCGATTAAGGATGGTTATCATCGGAGGAGCTCGCAGGCAGCAGTGGTGGCGGCAGAAGGCTGAATGAGTTGAAGTCAGGAAAGCATCGAAGTTAACCAGAAGAGCGTTGATAGTTAGTGCGATAGTCATGTGTGCTAGGGGGGAGGGGCTAAGGCTCTTTTCAGTCCATACTAATTTTGAGGGAAGGCCGAATGGTAGTGGGAAGGGAGGATTGAGGGAAGTCTGCTGGACTTGAAAAGATAAATGGATTTTTTTTTTTTTTTTTTTTTGTAGGCAGTCAGCTAAATTTTACTTCAAAAGAGTTAAAGGCAAAAAGCTTTAGTATTAACTTGAGCAAAGGATAACTAGGTTTTTATGCAATTGGATATACGTAATTCAGTTAATTAAATAACAGCGAAGTTATTTGCATATATAAGTTTTTTATTTTTTTTTATTCGTGTTCAGGTTTGTTGAGCTCTTCTATGATAATAAATAGGATGTACATTTTATCCATTTGAGTTTCTGCGGATCTAAGGTTATTGAGATTTTTCTTGAGTAGATTCGTTAATTTTGTAATTTGTTGCCAGCCGAAAATAGATTCAATTTCACGCATGACTTGGAATAATTCAAGAAATCCGGACGTGTTTGGGCTTGGTTTATTTTTGAAATTAATAGAAGCTGAGGGTTTGTTTGAAAGAAGTTGTACTGTTTTATGGCTGTAAGTGGGGGCTGGTTCTTGGTTGGTTGATAAGATAGGTTGTACAGTATGCGTTTTTGGATTTAATATTTCCGAGTAAAGTTTCCTGGGGCCTTGTGTAGTGCTATTTCGTGGTTTGGGGAATTTTACACACCCCATATAAGAGGCAGGATGAGAATTTTGACAGTTGGCACAAACTGGATTTTCGATGAAACCTTTATTGGGGCATTTTGCAGATCTGTGGTCCCCGGCGCATTTAACGCAACGGGGGGATAGAAAACAATTGTCAGATGAGTGATGCCATTTCTGGCAGTTATGGCATTGAGGGATGAGGTTCTTATTTATATATTTTTCAATTTGTACAATAAAAAGTGACATGTGAGTGATATTGTAAATTTCTTCAACGTTGGAAGTAGGTAATAATTGGATTTGGAATAGGGGCATAGGCTGCCGAGTTCGGTTTTTAGTCATTTGTGTGATTTTGGCACCTCACCCCTCAATACTGCTTTGTTTGAATTCATTCCCCCCCCCCAAAACAACAGAAACAGAAAACGTAAACAACGGATGTTCTCTCCTAAGCACAGATGTTCTGATTCGTAACAGCATGAGATCGCTAAAGGCGCAGTGTTCCCGCTACTGGAACACCCGGTTTCATTCAATGATTCTGCGTATGGTTTTTGTATGAAAGATTAAAAAAAATATAAAACAAATAATTTGGAGTAGGACCAGCAAAATTATGCCTAATTTTTTTCCAAATAAAATTTTTTATATCATTAAAAAAATAGAGAAAATTACTTGAAAAAAAGTGGATTTTAATAACACATAATAAATGAAAATTCTGTGTCTCCTTGTGATATGCTGCTATCTCCTGTTTAAAAAGAAAAGTTCAAAGTATATTATAAAGGCATTTTTATCTATTTGCGGTTGAATTTAAAGGTTTCAGAAGCGATTCAATTTGGGTGATCCATGCAGTGGAACACTGAGCCGCAAAGGGTTAACTGACACAGCGCATCAGCGGAGAAAGCAGAAACTTACCCAAAGAATGTCTTTGACTTACCCTTAGACAGGAATTTCAGGAACCACCACGGATATACGTTCGTTTTTGCTGTTCCGTTGTGGCCAAGTGCTTGCGCGATACTCGGTCTTTGTACGACTTTGCTAATCTTTGCGCGACAGCTGCGTTTTGCTTTCTTTTCCAGTATTGTAATCTTATGTAAACTTTCTGAGCGCGAAAAAAGTAATTCCCTGTAAGAGTACAACCCAACCAAGACTTTAATTTCAGTGCGCCTAGCGCCCATATCATCATGGGGAAAATATGCCTTACAGGATCTATATTTCAAAAAAAAAAAAAAAAAAAAAAAAAAAAAAAAACCGCTCCTGGCCTTTAAAGTTGCCAAAGACCGCGTAACTCTACTTCTATGTAGCAACGCTTCTGGTAATTTTATTACTAAGCCAATGCTCATTATTCGAGCACTAAACTCACACTTGATGAACCAAGTCATACTTGCCAACCTACAACAGTCAAACATCAGGACACCATTTTTTTTTAAGAAATCAGAAAAATTTTCTCGACGACAAAAATATTTTTCAAATAATAAAAATATATAGGAAGAAAATATATATTTTAATAATGAATTAAATTTAAATATAAACTAATTAATATTTCAAAGTTTAGCTATTTTTTAAATGCAAATAATGGAAAATACTCACATTTAAATATATATATATATAAATTTATTATACCTTCTAAAAACAGAAAATTACTCTAATCAGTTTCACTAATCATTAAATAATACTTTAACCAGATCACTAATCACTTTAACCAGACTGCAAAGCCGTGGCAGACTATGGTAGAGCCTTGCGTTTTATGTCTCGGCTATCATATTTCAATTCAATTTGAACAATAAAATGATAAACAGGGAGGCTGTGGAGTACGGGCTTTCCGATCGAAGGAAACTTTTGGAAAAAGTTAACCGAAAGTCGCTGTATAAAGCGATTTATGGGGAGAATTTTGGCTGCATTATGAATGTCTTCGTTTTGCCGTAGCATAATGTTCTGAAAAATTTGGATACGTTTCCTGTTAGTAATTGCTGCTGCGCCCGAAACCGGGCTAGCATATATCAGAATTGGCCTTATCATTGATTTATAGAGCAAAATCCTGTTTTTCGTGGACAGGTCGCTAGCGAAAAAAGGCAGTAATTGCGTTTTGACAACCTTCGCATTGGAAATTGTTTTTTGAATATGACTTTGCCAAGTTAATTTTGAATCAAGTATCACTCCTAGATACTTATAGGTAGGAACCTAGGGAATTGGTTCTCCGAAGAACTGCAAGTTAAGTAAATTTGGGAAAGTACTTCGGATAAATAAAGTGGCAACACATTTAGCGACATTAATTTAAGTAAACATTATAAAAAGCAGCCAGATCAAGAACTGCAGGGGACCCTCTTACGGGGTAGTAAGAGCTATGATCTGTACACTAGAGCTCTGAACCCATGAATTTAGACTAATGCCAAACCTGTTCTTATTAGGACAGAACCAAGCGGTATAGCATGAATTTAGATCACCAGCAATAATTAGGTCATTTGAGATTGTGAGAAGTTTATCAAAGACAGGAAAAACATACCTCCCACGAGCAGCTCCTTTTGGGGGAAGGTATGCCGAAACAATTGTAAGGGGGGAGAATTTTGTATAAAAATTTTGATAATAGTCGCTACCACATGTTCCAGATTTGGGGGGGGGTTATCATGTGATGTTTAATCGAATGTTTCACATAGATACAGGTGCCACCACTTGCATGTCTGCCATATGACACCCTGTCAGTCGAGTATACAATGTCATAGTTCCCAATTATGGGAATTCGCCCTGGGATAAAATGGGTCTCTTGGACCAACAGTACATCAAGATCTTGCTCTGCAATGAAATCTCTCACTTCATGGATCTTATTATAGATACCATTTGCATTCCAAGTACAAATGGAGAGTGAGGTTTTTGTGACAGGTCTTATATCACGTTGGGAGTTGAATTTTAGGCCGTAAATTGTAGGTTCTGCAAATATAACAGGAGACATAGGCCGAAAGTTTAGCCGAATCGGTCTGAAAGTTTAATATAACTTTCATATATATAGAATGCTCTCATTAAGGCGTCAGCCTGCCTAAGCTTTGGCATAGCCTTTTTGAAAGCAAGAAACAGAATATGTTTGTTTACCGCTGGGTCGCGGGAGATTGCAATCAAGAATTTTAGAGTGCAGGCGAAAATATCGTCCGAGTCGGCACTCTCTGCTGAAGTGACTGCTGGGGTTACAAAAGTGAAAGCTGCGGTTACAGCTTTAGTTTTTTAAGTAACCGGCAGTATTGGATGTCTGGAATCACATCCTGGCTCTATGGTAACATTCCCTATTGCCGCTGAATAACTCAAAGGGTTAACACCACTGGGGCGAGCATGTGCGGGATGTCTTGGTGGTTTGGCGTTTGCCGTGGTGGTTGTAGTGCCCTGAGATGGAGCTGCCGAGGCAGCGGCCCTATTCCTAGGCGTGGATTTGTTACCACGAGTCCGTTGATTGCCTGGGAAACGAGGACAAGATCTAAAATTGGCCGGGTGATCTCTGTATTTGCAGCAAGTAGCAGGAATATCCATGGGTCTGGTACATTCAGAAGCCCAGTGTGGCCCAGAGCATCTCACACAACGGATTTGTAAGGTGCAGACTTACGAAGAGTGGAAGAAACCCTGACACCGAAAGCATTGAGTAGGGCCCTTACAGCCGCGATAACGCTCAGTGCTGACCTCTGTGCCCCACATGTCATGGACAGCAAACAGATGGTCGATGAAGGGGTGTGAGAGTACTTGTAAATAAACAAGTGGCATTGGATGTTTGGAACGTGGCTGAGTAAGCCGAACGCACCGATTCACTTTAAAGCAATGATTTCATGAGCCACGTGCCTGGAAAAATACTTTCGTTTAGCACGTTTAATTTTTAATCATATAACATTATTCTTAATTATTTAATCTTTTCAAATTAGTTTAGTACGTCATTAATTTTAGTTAATTTGAATTTAATGCAATAATTTTAATGAATAAAATTTAAGTAATTCCATGAGTTTAAAAAAAACACAGCTTGGATTGGAACCCGCAACGTCTAGCATAGAAGGCGAATGCCAAAACCACTGTGCTAGGAAATTCTTTGAAACGAAATCAGATTACAGCGTTGAGTAGAAAAACAACCAGGACGTCTCTAGGCTTGGGGAAACACGCAAATGTCATAGCTTTCACGTTCCAGCATACCGAAACCACTTCAGAGTTTCTTGCTAATTTAAGCAAACAAACTGGCAAAAAGATTATGGGAACACTGTGAAAAACCGAACAAGGTGAAAAATTACATATTGAGCTCCCTGATATTGATACTTACCGCTACGTCCGAAAAATAATTGAAAAAACGAAACTAAAAGCTCACACTTTCCAACTACGAGATGGAAAAGTACTCAAAGTCGTTATCCGAGGTTTACTAACTACGATGAACACTAAGTATATCGTCCAAGAATTAAATAACCAAGGATTTAATGTTAGCTGTATAACCTTAATGCGGAATAGAAAAGAAAATAAACCAATACCGCTCTTTTTAATACAAATTCAAAAAACGGATTCTGTCACCAAAATCTTTGACCTAAAACACATCAGACATATGAATATTTCGGCTGAATACTTGAAACGGAAGCCCGGCCCACCCCAGTGCTACCGATGTCAGCAATTTTTTCATAGTTCGCTTCTGTGTACTAGAGACTGGGTTGCGTACGTTGTGGAGATAACCATGAACCCCAAAATCGTCCTGTTGACAAGAATAAACCTGCAACGTGTTATCACTGCAAAGGACCACATTAGGCAAATTTCTCTCAGTGCCCAGCAAGACCTCAACAAAATACATCAAAATTTACTCCCACCCAACCTCCTATCAGAAATCCATGGAATCTGCATAAAAATGATTTCCCTCCTCTCAACACAAAATCCAGAAAACAACCAAAATGCGCACATCGCTGAACCCCAGAAGCAAATAATTCGCTCTCAGAAATTTTGAATTTTGTATCTTTAAAAACTATATATATGGACTACAATAACCGAAGGCCTAAAAGAAATGAAAAAACAAAAATCTGCTATTGACAAAATCATCATCATAGTTAACATCATTGATAAAGTCTGCAGTTACATTTAATATGCCTAAAAACGTCAATATGAGGAACTTTAAAATTATTTCCTGGAATGCAAATGGCTTAAATAACAAAAAGAATGAATCGGGTGATCTTATTCTTGAATTAGAACAGGATATTCTGTTAATACAAGACACTCACTTACAACCTGCAAACAAAGTACTTTATGCAAATTATGCTACTTTCAGATCTGATAGAACTACAGGGCGAGGAGGTGGAATTATTACTTTCGTTAAAAGGAGTATACAGCATCAACTTTAACAAAACCAATCTACTTCTTTTGAGAGTAATTCTATTGAAATTGAAATTAAATTTAACAGATTCATAATCTCCAATATTTATATTCCATCGGATCATAGACCAATTGTAGCTGAAATTGAACATCTTTTGGACTCGAATTATCCCTCTCTTGTAGGTGGTGATTTTAATGCGAAACACCAATGTTGGAATCCTGGCGCAAGCAATGGAAAAAGTACTGAAATTTTCAATTTGATCCAAGATAAAAATTATGTTATACATGCTCCTGATGAACCAACACATTTGATTATCATAGCTCCTCCATCATTGACTTTTTCTTTCAAATAACCTCAGTTACAATAGTCAAACTTCTGTTATTCCTGCTTTATCTTCTGATCATAATCCTATCTTGCTTGAAATTAATATCATCTGCTTCCTTCCTGCATTAGGTCGCAGCATTGGAATTACCAATTGGAATAAATATTCTCAAATTCTGACTGAAACTATACCAGGAAATCCTTGCATTAGCATTAAAGAAGCCTTAGACACGGAAATTCAAAATTTTACCAACAATGCTGAACAAGCTTTAAGTTCTGCTACCAATAAATTCATCAGTAATCATCATTTTCTTCCTCTTCCGAATAACATAAGGCAAAATATTAAATATAAAAATCGCATCCGGAAATTATGGCAATCTACTAGAGACCCAAGAATTAAAGCTCACCTAAACGTTCTTCAAAAGACCAAAAGACCATTAAAAAGATATCAGGGAATTTAAATCTCAACGGTGGAGCAACTTCTTAAACATGAAGAGAATTCTCTCTATGACATTGCTCGTAAATTCAAAAAGCCTTTTAAGCAGATTCTTCCACTTCATGGTTGAAATGGACTTGTTTATTCTGATGAAGATAAAGCCAATACTTTCGCTGACATTCTTGAAGATAATTTTACTCCCAATGCTTCCCAATATGATAATGATCATATCACCTAAGTCAATAGCACAGTATCTTCTTTCCTCGATAGCCCTGGACCACTAAATTTCACCTTTCTCGCTTCTCCGAGAATTGTTGCGGATTTTATTAGCTCTTTAAAAACTAAAAAAGCTGCTGGATGTGATGGCATTTCTTCCAAAGCACTCAAGCATCTTCCAATTAATGCAATTACGTGCTTAACTAAAATAATTAACTCAGTTATCAAGCTCTTTTTAATTCCCAAAAGTATGGAAACATGCAGCTGTTGTCCTACCTAAGCCTCATCAAAGGTCTACTTTTCCTCAAAATTTTCAGCCTATCAGTTTACTTATTTAAATTTCTAAAATTGCTGAAAAAATAATTCTGTTTTATATTAATCGAATCATGCCTCCTAGCTCTTATACTCCTGATGAACAACTTGGATTCAGACATCTGCACAGCACCAACCATCAGCTTCTCCATGTTATCAATTACATTACTGATGGATTCAACTGCAAATTTCCTATCGGCGCAACTTTCTTAGATATTGCCAAAGCCTTTGACAGAGTGTGTCACCAAGGACTTATATTCAAACTAATTCAGCTCAATTTTTCGAACCACTTTATTCGACAAATTGCCTCTTACCTCAGAAATCGCACTTTTGTTGTCAAAATTGGAAACACCCTCTCAACTACACGAAATATTACTAAAGGTGTCCCTCAAGGCTCCGTTCTCTCTCCTTTTCTTTACAATATTTATACTAAAGGCATTCCAAAACAATCTCATATTACTATCACCTTATTTGCCGACGATATCTCTATCCTAACTCAAGCTTCAACCATCAATACTGTACAAATCTTCAAACTGATACTATACAAAATTATATAAAAAAACTTGCAACAAATTTTTTCCTTTCTGTACTACATCCAAACAGCTGTATCAGTTCTTTGCGATGCTCACCTTTTTCTAGAGAAAAACACAAATATCCTTCGGATATTCTTACCTAACATTTTGTTAATTATTTGAAGTGCTTACTACCTTACTGATCCAACTTTTTTTCACATTGCTGGTCTATTTTCATTCATTACATCTTTCTTCGCCGACTGATGGCGGCTAAGTGAAATGTCTCATTGTACCATCTCGATTCTTCTTATCATCCTTTTGTTGTACCAGACATTCTTTTATCTGATGCAAAGTAAAAGCGCGCTGTCACTCTCTTTCCATTCGACACAAGTCAAGAAACCACTTCACGCTTTCTGCATCCACCATGGCGGGCGTACACAATCTTAATGACCAGTCAGATTCTCGCTAACAATATCTATCTCATTTTAGCCAATCAGCGTTTTTGTGTCTTGAAACGGCCATAGATTTCTTATAGCTTTCTAAATCATTACTCTGTTCTCTGTTGTTTTAAATGTAAGATTTTCCCACAGTTAAAATTTTTTCTTTATTATTTTACAGGCATATTTTTATTGCTTTCTTTTTTTCAAGCTTACTGAATTGAATTTATCAGTTTTTTTTTCCTTCCATTTTATACGTTTTGTTTTGTAAACGTCAATTTTACTGTCCAAAATTAATATTTCCACAATTTTGTTTCTACACAAGTAAATTTACATTTTCTTTTCACTTTTTTATTTTACAAAAGTTTTTTCCTCAAATTTTTTCCTTTTCACTTTTTTTACTCTAAAAAGTTTTCTATGTTTAAACTTATTTTTTTTTTTTAAGTCATATTTATTTTTGCAAGTTTAATTTTTCCTTTTCGCTTTTTATTTTTTTAAAAAAGGTTGTTTTACATTTTTTCACTTTATTTTAAAAATGTAATATTTATTTTCATATTTTTCACTTCTGTTTTCACAAATGCAGTTTTTGTTTTTATTTTTCACTAATGTATTTTTAATTCAAAGAGTAAATTTTAGTTTTTTTTCGTTTTTATAAATGCAAATTTTTCTATTCTTGAAAACTTTTCGTGTCGTATTTTTATTTTACTCTTAACTTATTTCCCTTGTTTTAAATACAACATGATGTTACGGCTCCATTTCTACAAACGTAAACTTATATAAATTTCTCTTTCTACAAAATTTAAGCTAGAATTTACGTGCATATAATTTCTCTCTGGATGGATATTTTCTGTAAAAATTTAAACCAATACGTACAGCAAGGATGTCAAACTCGCGGCCCGCAACAAATATTTTTGCGGCCCGGCCAATATATCGGCAAATAATAATATATAATAATAAAATAATATCGACGAAGAAAAAAATGAAATGTTTACTGATAAGTAATTAACGATAATTTATTCAGTGTTGTTAGATTACTCACAGCGAGCTGACACACACACTACTTAAATTACAAATGCGTGTGAGTAGCTTGCGTTCAGCTACCTTCGGCTTTTGGGGGACACGTGCACTCAGAACTTGTACGCATCCCCCGATAGCCGAACTCATGGTCTCAGTTTTCCAGTCATAGTTTTGTACGATATATTGGTGCATGCACTTTGCTTTATTATTAATTATTACTTAATTCATATTGTTACGGATTTCATAGTTATTTATTTATTTAGAATTGTAATTAGATTTGCTTCATGTTCCCTTAGCAACGCAGACGATTTTTGAAAAGACAGCTGCGTTGGAAGGTTAAAAATAGAACAGCGCGTGCATTTAATACCTAATAAATAAATATCTCGTAATTGCTGTTGCCATCCGCAAAAACAACTCATCTCAGTAGTAGCTGTAGTTCTAGCGAACTGTTTGTTTACTTAATGCTGTGATTGATTTGTAGCGATTTCGCTGTTTCTCTCTTTTGAATTGCTTTTTGCTAAACATTTGACATTTTGTGATATTGTTAGAATATTTTTGAAGAAATATTTCAGCATTTTGATTTATCTCTTGTGGAAAGAATAAATTTTTGTTAACTTTTTAACGTTAACCGTGTTTATTCCAGCCCTTTGTATTCAGTATGTCTATATCAAAACCAAGTGGTAGTAAAATTAAACGAAAAATCGCTGACGAACATAGAATATTCCAAGTAAAATGGGAATTAGAATATTTTTGCTGTGAAATAAAAGATAAAATAATCTGCCTGATATGTAATAATACTATTAATGTACCAAAGTTATATAATATTAAACGTCATTATTACGAGCAACGCAAATCGAAAGATAACAATTACGAAGGATGAATGAGAGAAGAAAAGTTGAAAGAGCTCAAGTTAGGAGTGAAAAAGCAACAGTCCATGTTTAGTAAAGTATTGCAAGAAAGTGAAGCGGCGGTACATGCAAGCTATATCTTGTCCGAGTTGATAGCTAAACATTCGAAGCCTTTTACTGACGGTGATTTCATCAAGGCATGCCTAATGAAAGCTGGAGAAATTGTTTGTCCTGGAAATGTGAAGGCTTTTCAATCAATTTCATTGTCTCGAAATACAGTTGCGGAAAGAGTTACTGATTTAGCCGCGAATTTAAGTGATCAGATCAAAGCAAAATCATCTAGTTTCGAAAGTTTCTCCATTGCCTGTGACGAGAGCACGGACATTAGTGGCAAAGCTCAATTAGCAGTGTTTCTTCGTTCTTGTGACAAGAATTGTAACATTTTTGAGGAATTACTGGAACTAATACCGATGCCTGGTACTACCACAGGAGAAGATATATTTATTTGCGTTTTTGGACTTCTGCAGAAATACAATCTACCTTTGGCAAAATTAAATTCTGTAGCTACAGATGGCGCTCCATCAATGACCGGGAAAAACAAGGGCTTCGTAGCATTACTAAGAAAATAACTTAGTGAAATTCACGGTTCAAACATTAATCATATGCATTGTATTATACATCAAGAAGTTCTATGCACGAAAGTAATAAATATGAAGAATGTTTTGTCATATATAAAAAAAGTTATAAATTTTATAAGATCTCGAGGTTTAAATCAGCGTCAATTCACTGCTTTCTTAAGTGAGTTAGATAGTGAATATTCGGGTTTGTCCTACTATACCGAGGTACGTTGGTTATCTTGCTCCAAGATTCTCAAACAATTCTGGGATTTGAAAGAAGAAATATGTCAGTTTTTAAAAACGAAAAATCAAGACGTAAGTTTGTTTTACGATCCAATATGGATACAAGATTTATCTTTCTTAGTTGATATAACCAAAGAAATACCCTCATTTGCGGTCAGGTCATAAATTTACAATCCCTTTTTTCAGGGGGAGAGCTGACAAGGTGCGGACAATCTCGCTAGGGATCTTGAGAAAATGCGGGGGTTGTTTAAACATCTAACTTCTCTACTTTCAGTTTTATATACAGGAAAATACAAATTGAATTCTTCGAATGAATGCAATTTTGTACAATGAAAATGTATTACTTAACGATAAACTGTAAGATAAATACCATCTTTTTTTAAAGCCATAGGTGTAGAAAGACAGATATTTGTTACACGAATGAATTTGTAGTAAATATTGAGTTTTTCATTTCGAATGCTATGTTCCATGTATGCGAAGTAGCTGAGTATGTGAGATAATAGTCATAACCGAATGGCTTTCAACCTTTTCACGGCTAAGGACTGTTTCTCAATTACATTGTGGTCGCTGCTTTTTGGTTAATTTTCTAATGGCATATAAACAATAATTGTTTTTATTTGAGACTTATGAATAAAATAACGCAAACTAGACTGCAGAAAATTCCTAAGAATGAAGTTAAATAATATTGAAAAATACATTATTTATGCACTTTTGTGTTTTATATGTAGTAGTATTAACTACTACTATAATCCTTAAATTATATATATCTATGTATAGGTATATATAAATGGAACCAAATATAGAATAAGGTATAAAATATCTTTATTTATACAATGTTCATTACCATACGTATATTTACGTAATATCAATATAAATAGTTAGTTAGGTTTCGTACATATATAATTTATTTTTATATTTTGTATTAGATTCACTATTGTGTACGTATCTGAAGTTTAATTTGTTATCTTTTTGGGTTACGACTTTAAGTGAGAAAGAATTGTTTAGGGCCTACATAGGGATTACATTATATACAATCAGTTAGGATCCGACTTTTCCTTTCTTTTAATCATTATATATATTGAAATACTACTTAATGAGTATACATAAAATATAGCAGTTTTTAAGCTACTTATTTATATATCTATTGTTTGGTCTGGTTTGTTTGATTATAGCAAAGCATTCGACGGTTATTTGCCTAAGGATAAGGGTGCCTCGTGGAGAACTTTCTAAGCAAAACTGACTCTTATGCACGTTACACGTGGGGAAAACCTCGAAAACGCCAATACAGCCATCCCCGTCGATCCGGATTCGAACCCCGGATCGACCTGCCAGAGTTCAACGACTTTACAGCTCAGCCGCTAGTGAGCCACACACACATCCACACATATACATTAAATAGTATTTACATGTCGTTTATAAAGTATAATTGAGTGCAATTTAATCATAAAGAGTTAGAAAATATTCTACGGAATTACTTCACTTCGTAGACTTTTTGTTAAGCTTCACCATATTTCTTAAAGAGAATCTCAATGCTAGTTCCATTTCCAAGCTGTTTATGTACCTTATTTTTCATGCTTATTATATTTAGAAAATTATTTCACTTGGTTATAGCTGAAAATGCAGTTTCTTTATTGAAGAATTTAAGGGTAAGAAGAGAATTATGCTTTTTTCTAATTAATTATTCTTGAAGCATTTAATTTTTTTTTAAAAAAGTGCACATTAATACGAATCTGAACTAAAGTGGTCGATACAAGACAGATTAATTAGCTACTAAATTTTGATTTTCGTTGAGTAAAAATGAATTCATCTGCATTCTATAAGAAAGTAAATATTCAAAAAATGTTTTTTTTCCTATTCTCGCAGTCATAATATTTTTCTTAAATATTCATCTAATTCATATTCAAATATTCCAATCCATTACAATAAGTAATAAATCGATACAGTAAATAAATAATTAAAATCAATTAAATGGAATTTTAAATTGATTTTAATTGCCCTTTTCCCTCTGATAAACCCCTCTTTAGAGTTCAATAGCAGTCGATCAGCTTTTGTTGGGGGTTCATTTTTCTTTATGGTATGCTTACGTTATATATGTATGTATGTATTATGCATTGCTCATACTTGTCAATTGCAGCTTTTAATATCTTTTGGAAAAAAATCAATAGAATCCAGAAAATGATTCTTAGCGACGCTAAAACTATTATTACTAGGCACTCTCATGCCACAGTGTTTAAAAACAAATCCCATTGTTTAAAGGTAGATTCTATGCTCATATTTTAGTCTAAAATTAAAAGCTGCGAGTCAAAATTAAGGGGGTTGCTCTTAGAAAGCCTCAATTAGAAGTAGTTATAGGAAATGTTAATCAATACTTATAATCTTAAGGTATGTAAATATGAGCCCATTTCCCTTAGAAAATTCTCCATGAAATCATGCCTAGCCAACCCTCATATGTTTTGCCATATTCAACACAAAATCATTCTTAAAATGATTAATTAATTAATTTTATGTTAGATGATACGAAGCTTTTCAAAAACTAGGATGCTTTCCGTAAACAATTAGTATTAATAAGCGCTGTTCAACTGGAATTGGGTTGGATTATTTATTTATAGCAGTGCTTTTCAGCCGACTTACATGTACCTGTTCGTATTGCTCAGAGGGGGTGGAAGGAAATTCCTATACGAAAACAATGTAATAATGAAATGTTAATAAACAAATAAATATAACTTTTCGTATCTTATGTAATTTGTCTCCATTCTGATACCATGTGCATTATTTATTTCTGAGATACTGATACTGAATGAGACCTCAAAACACTTTTTTTTTAAATATATCACCTCTTATGATCCCTGACACAGCCGTTTACTTTCCCCTTCCGTAATTAACGTCAGTCTCCTGCTCTCGACCGCATTTGCCAAGCCACCATAACCAAACACTTAACCGATTTAAATTTATCGTTACAAGGAAAAGATCATACCATTACGAACATGTTTGACATAATTAAAGCATTCAAATGTCAACTAGTTCTTTGGGAAAAACAACTTAAAAATGAAGATTTGACGCACTTCCCGACGTGCAGCACGAACAAATCAAGTTTAGATGATACTTGTTCGTATCAAAAATACGCAGAAAAAAATAGCAAATTTAACAACTGAATTTGAAACGAGGATTAATGATTTTAGTTCCCTCGAAGACAATTTTTTTTTGTTTTGTTCGATTTTCTCAATAAGTATTGACTCAGTACCCAGCCATATGCAAATGGAGGTGATCGAGATTCAATGCAACTCAAATTTGAAAGCAAAATTCATTGAAGTGGGCGTGCCTGAATTTTACAAATATTTACCAGCCGGGTTTGAAAATACTCGAAAATTCGCATATGAAATTATTTCCATGTTTGGTAGCCCTTATCGGTGCGAGCAGTTATTTTCAGTCATGAAAGAAAATAATTCTCCTATTAGAAACCGTATTAATGATGCTCACCTTGGGTCAGCGTTGAAAGTTATCACTGCAAACAAAATTTCTCCCGAAATAGGAAAGATAATAGCAGAGAAGAGATGTCAAGTATCAGGACGTAAACATTAAATTTTTCTTGTTCTTTTCTATATAAATATATATATATATATATGTTTATTATTGTATTATTCGAAATAAATCTACGTTTCTATAAATATTGATTTTTTTTTTTTTTTTTTTTTTTTTTTTTTTGGCCAGCCTAAAGTTAAACCTTGTTTGTTTGGCCCAAGTGTACCTATGAGTTTGACATCCCTGACGTACAGTGTTCTTCTATTACAATTTGATTGGAATGCTACATTTCTTACTTTTTATGCTACTAACACTTAATACTCAAAACGTTTCCTTCTAATGCATTGTACTAACTATTAATGAATGTATTAATTTTTTGGAACACTATAGAAAACATGGATTCTCTTTTACACATCTTACTTTTATTCAAAGGATTCACCAAACTATGTCTGACAAACGTAAATTTTACATTTTCTAATTTCTGTTTACATATTTATCCTGCTTTTAAAACATATTCATGCTGTATTTCTGATTCCTTTTCCCCAACAATAAATACAGACTTGCACATGTTTTTTTTATTGTAAGACATACTGACTTGGAGCAAATCTTATAAGCAGTAATAAATTTTCATAGCATAAAGTTCACTCAAACCAATATATGGGCATGTCTAGCCTCTTTATTTCAAACACGTGTCAAAAATACTAAATTTCTAATTATTGTCTACCCAGTTTTAGTTCAAATACATGCCCAAAATTATTTCACTTATTAATATTATTTTACACTACAGGCATTACAAGAATATACACAGAACACTTTTTTTATTCAACAAAAGGCTTCCTTTAAATTACTAATACACATTAACTCTTTGAAACACTTTACAAAAAATATCTTGGATTTTATTGTGCACACCCATCTAACACCACTAAAGATTTTCTAAACCTTGATTTTTTTTTCTTGTGAAAACATCACTTGGATTCTTAACATGATGCCACGCATCTACCACAGAATCTCATAACACAACTATTATTGAGCTTACCGCAGCCTTGACTTTCTTAACAAGGTACACAAAATGGAATTATTCTTAACTACACTGAAGAATATCCACACTGCAGCGTATTTTAAATTTGAATTATAGTCACATTTGTGAAGGAGAACTCAAAGTCTTAAAGAACGAATATACATCTAGAATTAATATCCAGCCATGGAAAAGAAACTTTGTCGCCTTTTTCCAGCTTGGAATATAAAAATTTCTTAACTGGGAATACTTTTTTCAACAAGTAAATATGATCCCTTTTTTTTTTTTTTTTTTTTGCTGAGTCCCATAGCTTTTTAACGTATTCAGTGTAACTTAACTAAAAGTACCTGGTAAGACCCGCGTAATGCTAGAGGGCGCTGAGAGCGCCATTGAGTGTGTTCAGATAGTTGATGGAAGATGTGACGTAGTGATGATGTGAGATTTCTGAGATTGTTACATTATTATATATAATTAAATCAATTTATATTTTATTGATTGCCTTAATTGAAATTTTATGTAATACTATGAACACCACACTATTAGAAAGTTGGACTACCACTGAATCTTCAAACCACTGATGCGCATTTGGTGCATCTCAGCCGAAAACCAGGTAAGAGAATCTTTATTGAATTATGAAACTGAATTATACCTAGATAGAAATTAAATATGGCTGAAAATCTGTCAAAGTTGTTGACGAAATTAATTAACAAAATAGAAGTTACTATTAGCAAAGAAAACGAAACAGTTGATCAGTTCGAAGCATTTTTGGAACAATTAATCGGAAAAGAAACTGACTTAAATTCTTTAAATGATATCTTTTATTTAAATTGAAAATCTTTTGAGCGTCGAGACAGGAATTACAAGTGAATCAGATGCAAATCTATTGAAACCAATTTTTATGAAATTAATTGCTTCAGAACTCGTTTTAGAATTTAATCGCATTCAAGGCGACAAAGAATTTGACTTAAAAACTCTTTTGCAATTCATTAATAAAGAAATTCGAAGCTGTGAGAGATCCTTTTCAATTAATAATTATGAATCATCGAATCAGCGAGGGCACTTATTTTCCCCTCAAGAGAAAATAAAAAGTAAAAATTCTACTTCCGTTAGACATAACTCTTCAAGACCTCCGCATAAGAGTTTGGGAGCATCACTTGTATCAGTAGAATTAGTTACTTTCGATTTCACGTCCATTGCATGAAGCTCAGTAGGACTCATGATGTCAGAGGTTTTGTCAGCCATAGCTGCTAATTTTTTAAGTTTGATATCAGAAGAGGCCAATATAGCTTGCATCTGGGCTGGAGGCGTTGAAGCCACAATGATTTTAGTAATTCAGTTCCGACGAGAGGTCCAGCCAGTTCTTGCATTGATGGGCGTTTGTCGCCTAAATGAATGTCTCTCAAAAGTTTTTTTAATTTTTGTTCTTCAGAGTCAGAAAATACTTCAATCAATCTTTTATTAAGAGTGTCATAAGCATCAATAACTGGAGGAGGATCAATTATATCATTTACCTGACTTAAGATGTCAGTCTCTATATGGTATTTTGTGATATCGGTAGTTATCCCACTGTTAAAAAATTGGCTTTCAACCCGGCGAAACCAAATACTTGGATTATCTTTCCAAAACGGCGGTACTTTAACTGAGATTCTGTTGATTTCAGGTGCTTGCGTTGAAACGATAGTATCGTCTTTAACAAACATGTTCGAACGATTAAAAACGTGTTGTTTTTAATGCCGTAGTCACTAATTTGGGGTCTGATTAATGGCTAGACACCCAATTTAGAAAAATAAATTCTTCAATTAATCAAAATACGTACATGGCAATAAATAACAGGAATTTCAGCGATGAGTAAAACGCGTACATGAACTTGTAAAAACAGAAGGCGAAAGTTCTCTTTTGCAGTCGCACAGAGATGATAGTCTTATCGCGCATGCGCGAAGAGGTTTGGTTATGGCAAAGCACACTAGGGCTATCTGCCTAAGGGGAGGGATGCCTTCGTGGAGGACTTTCTAAGGATGCGCGAAGAGGAGAACTCGGCAAAAAAGAATACTATATTGAAAACATATTCAGCCTTAAATCGATAATGGAAAAGAGCAGGAAATTGTTAGAATTTTCCTGAACAATGGTTCACACCGCTCCTTTGTTTTGTCAGCTATTTCCAAAAGGTTTAACTTTCCAGTTCCACACAAAACGTTAAAAAACGCTTCCTTGGGCATAATATAAAATCTGAAAACTTTGAGATATATTTTATTTTTTTACCATTGAATATGCCGTGCAACTGATGACTGTTGCAGCTATGCTTATCTTGATACAATAAAATCTTCTCAACTGCTCCTCAGTTACTGGAGAGCATTCATTCTGACGTTCAATGCTATTTCTAAAGCGCTCCTTCTGTACTATCCCTTTCAGTGCTTCTAATGTGCTATCATCTGGCAGGAGATTCGAGTCAACTACTAAGTGATCCTCCTCATCGTGCAAATTTGTAAGAATATCACAGACCTCACTCAGCTGGATTTGGCTATCCATTATGTTAGAAGTTTTATCCTACCAAATTAGGCTTAATATCGGTCAAGTTCTTTTATTCTTGAGTTTTTATCTTTTTTTTCATTTGCAGCATTAGACAACCAGCATGCCTATTAGTCTTGAGAGGGATCTTGACATCTTTTCCTTCGAGAAGAAAAGTTATCCCAGGCATAACCAAGTTTCTAAGTGGCTTTAATTAATTTTCATTTTCTATGCTTGCTATGCATATACCTGGCGACAATCTGGAAAGCGATCTTGGCAGATTTTTCTTGGAGGAAGTCATAATCGCCGCCTTAACCAAGCTTCTAGATAAAGTAACTTTAATTTTCTTTTTTGTCCTTTGCCACTCTGAATATTCTACAAGTTTCAAAAAGCAAGCTGCCACAAAATTTAAGGAAGGAGGAATAATATTTATCTTTCAACCTAATACTTTTTTCTACTAGAGAAAAAGTAATTGATATACAGTCAAAAGTCGTTAATCCGGACTCGCCGGGACTTCGGCGATTCCGGATTATCGATTTTTCCGGATTATAGATCATCAGTTTAAATCTCGTAAGATGGCATGCAGAAATTCTAAAATTAAAAATATGAAACCGTAATTTATGAAATAAAGAACAATTATGATCTAAAGGGTATCAAAATTTACCAAAAAAAAAAAAAAAAAAAAAAAGAGCTTAATATTTATTTGTTTACTTTATTAAACATTTCTTTCAATCTAAGTTGTTTAAGTTGCTTCGTTTTATGTGATAATACTTTCTCTTTAATTCTATAAACAGACATAATTTCTTGTTCAGTTACAAAGTTCCGCTGTTCAAGTCCCGTAATTGCTGTGCCGAGAATACCGACTAACTTGTCAATCGAAATTTTTTCGTTTTCACTAACCTCTCTGTCACCTTCTTCATGTCTTTATCCGTTTTTTGCAGCAATTCCACTTTTTGTTTGATGGACATCGAAACATACTTTCGTTTTGCAGATCCTTTGGGAGCTCCAGCATCGGAAATTCTATTTGACATAATCGAAAGTTCCAAGTTTACTTTTATAAAATTGCTCTTACAGTCTGCAAAAAATAATAAACCGGATCCAATTCGAAGATTAAGGAACAATGCAATCATCAACATTAACTGAAATAGATAATTAGATAATTTTAGCTTATACCGTCCGTTATACATAAAACACGCACGCGAAAACGTATTCTGCACTTGCGCACACGCATATGCGCAGTCGTAAAGGTCTTACGCGCACGCGTAAACGCCTATGCGCATGTGTGGCATGCGCAGAAAGTTTTTAGCTTTGAGGTCCGGATTATGGGTGTCCGAATTAACGACTTTTGACTGTACTAATAAAATGTATGCAATAAATTGATTTTGTTTCCCCTGCATTCCCCTGAAAACACAAACAGGATTTCGGGAATGACATAAATGATTTAAGCTCACAGTAACAAAGACAGAATTATCTGCCAAAAATGTTTGCTAATTATTCACTACCTTGGACTTGTATTTATACATCTCTTTGATATTCACTCCTTTCTATACGTAAGTTGTTCCAATTTATACAAAGCCGAGGAATTGATATCATTCATTGGACATCAGGCAAGTAAGTAAATAAGAAAAATCTGATGAGACACTACATGAATTTCTTATATAGCCTAATAAATTACACATTTTTGCAGCACTTCATTTATTCCTCGAATTATTTAACTTAATTAACCAATCTCTCAAAGCAAGTTGGAAATGTCATCAAAAATCTCAAATTTTGAAATTAAATATCCTGGTCAATCTTTGTCGTGCGAGTATCAAACTTATCATAATTTTATTTTTTTCATAACGACTATAAAACTTTCTTAAATTAAGTACAAGAACAAAGAGACGGCATTAAGAATTAAATTTTGTTATTTGTCGAAAATTTTCTTTTTTTTTAATTTGGCATTGTCAAAACATGAATATTTTCGTCATATAAAACACTTCACCAAGAAGAGTAGTCATGGAAGGTATCGATAGGTTAAGTGTCGTAGAAGTGTATCATCACGACCAACGATTGCGAAAATAGACTGGGTAAGGGCTTTTTAGCTGGGCAAGGGTATTTGTGTCTAACATATATACACTTGGTTCTGCCGATTGCAATAAAAAAAAAAAAAAATAAAAGGAGATGTGCATAAATAGATATTATAGTAGTTCCCTATACAAAATTCCAACGTTCTAAAGCCAACTGTTTTTGAATTATGCGAGCTACATTCATACATACGTATACTGCGGGGAAAAAAAGGGGGCTACAGTTCTATATCTCCCGTTCTACTGGGCCAATTGACGAAATTCAATTTGCTTTTTTCATGTTTCGAAAGCGCGATTTAGGATATGAATTATATTTATATATAGCGTTGTTCCAATGTAGGTATTCTGACACAAAATCGGACTTTTTCTGAAATGACATGCCAATTTTTTTTCATATTTCGATTCTATGACTCAAACTATGCCAGACTGCCAAGTTTTGTAAAAATCAAAGTAGTTTTTAAAAAAATGAGGTCTAAAAATTTGAGCTCCTCAATGTTAATTCAAATTGGTATGTATTTATTAATATCTCTTTTTTTATTACACTTCCTTGATTTCTTCTTTCACAGTTCGAAATTTAGGTTCATTCCAAATAACATTCACCCAATTTTTATGATTTATATTTAAAGTTTGTATTTTTAAATAATTTTCGAAAAACGTTTTGAATTGTAACCTATAAAATTTTTACCATCATCTTAAAGAAGCTGTATTTCTAAGCATAGTTGCAAAAAATTAGACCTTTTTATTCAAAATTGACGAAGATATACGTGAATTTATATATTGGAGGGTTTTGAAATTTGGCATATTTGTTGAAAGCGATAATAACATCTAATGTGGTTTACACACTTTGTTAAAATTATTTGGAAGTAGAAACAAGGAGGTTAGAATAGAAGGAGGGAGGGGTTCGCAGTTTTCTCCACTATCGGGGGAATGAAACTCCACCGAACAATCGGCTTCCATGTTTCTAACTTCAAAACATTGCATTACGACAGTAAAACGTACGTGTTTCTAAGCTGTTCCTTGCATGTATTTTGAGAAAAATATGATAAATTTATAACGAAATGCTTTGCTATTGTTAAGTTCTTGTTTTAAAGTTATAAAGATGATATCCGTAATTTACTACGTACAGAAAATCATTAAGAAATAGTTCGAAATCTAAATGCATTAAAGCCTTTAAAAATGATGCTTCTGCATATTTCAAGAATTTGTTTAGGTTTTATTAGCAACCTGTTGGGTGTACTTTCTAATTTCTCTTTTAAGAAGTGATACATCTGATTTATTCACAATATTACCATAATTTATTAAAGAATCATTTCATATACAAAATTTAGGAGATAGGAAAGAAAGTTATTTTTATATGCTTAAATACTTCAGCTTTAAGTTGTACTACACTAAAACAGAAATTCAAATATTATTTATTGGCTATTGCAGTTATTGTAATAGCTAATTTCAGGAGACTGGTACTTGATGCAAATTTTTTAAAGCATTCATTGGCATAAAAATTAAAATAATTCTTAATTTCAATTAAAAAACACATTGTAACCTTTAGCCATCTATCAATTTTTAGAAGTATTTTAGGGAAGTATTTAGGGAAGACATTATAGTGGAAAACCTGCGAAAAGTGTTAATTTTGATTAAGCTACAGTAAATGAAATAACTTCATGGAATCAAAAAATCTAAAATGCTTAAGTAAATAGAGATAAAAATAAACAGGGAATAGATTTGCATTATACATGTCAAAAACGACAGCTCATTAAGGGATGATGGATTTAGATGGTTGCTCAGCTCAGTGCATCTCTAAGTTATAAAACTTAAAAGTTTATTAAATTCTAACTTATTTCTAATGCTTTTCCTGATCAGAAAATTTCTACGCATAATGGGAAAATGTCTTTGTCTGATATTGAATAAAAAATGCAACAGTGCAAAAAATATCATCATATTTCATATTTACGAATCTCAAAGAAATTGCCTTGAATTAAGCTGAATTACAGAAATATACCTATATAAATTTTTGGATACATCTTTCCACATGTTCAATTGCACAAATATTTTACTTACTTTTATCACTATACGGCCCAGAAATTTGTAAGTTTATGCAAAAAAATTTTAACAACAGAACAGTTTATCTTGATCAAATGCACAAATTATATTTGTGGTGATGGCGATAAGGAGCGCGCCTTGCGCCCTCCGATAAGTGTGGCAACCCTAGAGGAGAAGTTTCTTACGAGTAGCGAGCAGAGCGAAACAGGCAGGCTGTCGGGCAGTGTGCGCGAAGTTCCTAAATAAAGCTTAATTTTTATTGTGCACTATGTCTTGTTATATATTGAATTTCATTTTGATCTATTCTAATTTTGTAATCATGTAAAAATACCCGACAGTACGGATACTCTGAGATAATTTCATAACCTATGTCGTTCCTTTGAATAGCCATTAAAGGAACTGGGGGGAAACTCTGTGGTGATGGCGATAAGGAGCGCGCCTTGCGCCCTCCGATAAGTGTGGCAACCCTAGAGGAGAAGTTTCTTACGAGTAGCGAGCAGAGCGAAACAGGCAGGCTGTCGGGCAGTGTGCGCGAAGTTCCTAAATAAAGCTTAATTTTTATTGTGCACTATGTCTTGTTAATATTATATTAATGCAGTAAGAACATAATCTGTGATATGGAATTTGAGGATTGGTGGTAAAAACATAACAGGAAATTTCCATATATTCACAAAGGTTCATAAAACGTAAAATGAATAATTAATACATAAAAAAAAGCATTGCTTTATTTAACACCTTTAGAATTCATAAAAATGGTAACAAATGATTTCTTACTTTTCATGAAAATTATAAAACGAATTACCTAAAACGTCCTAATTATGCAGTTTAAATCCTAGCATATATCACTGTATGTTAAGGAACGAAGATACCAGCTACAAACAGAAACATTAAAATGTATTTAACATATTCAGATTATTATTAAGTCCTCTTTTTCACATCTGGAAAGAAAACAACATGACATTGTTATATTTTTTAACATAGTTATCAAATTACATAAAAAAAGAAAATCAATACTTACGCGTGAAAACTAATCCCAGGAATCTTTTTCGAAAATCTATTTGTGCATCCATATGCAACACAAGTTGACATGTTTCAAAAGAAAAGAAAAGAAAAGAAAAAAAAAAATAATAAAAAAAATTTTGCAATTAAAGACTTCCTTGCACAAGTCACAGCGATCATAGTAACATGGCCGCCAAGCTTCACCATTTGAGTTGAACCTTCTCTCCTTCTATTCTAATCTCCTTGAGTAGGAATGATGTGACATTTTTTCCATTCATGCACAATGTAAAAAGGGAGAGGAAAATAGGTTGCCATATATTAAGAAGTTCGCCAAGTGAATTAGCGAACTAAGCAAAGTGAACAAATACGCCAAGATAATTTTTTTAATTCCTCTGTCAATTTTGCACCATATTTAAAAAAATTTAATATATAGGCATAATTTGAGTCGTAGAATCGAAATATGGAAAAACATTGTCATGTCATTTCAGAAAAAGTCCGATTTTGTGTGAAAATACCTATATTAGAACAAAGTTACGTATAAATCTAATACAAAAGTCGTTAATCCGGACTCGCCGGGTATAGATCATCAGTTTAAATCTCGTAAGATGGCATGCAGAAATTCTAAAATTAAAAATATGAAACCGTAATTTATGAAATAAAGAATTAAAGGGTATCAAAATTTACAAAAAAAAAAAAAAAAAAAAAAGAGCTTAATATTTATTTGTTTACTTTATTAAACATTTCTTTCAATGTAAGTTGTTTAAGTTGCTTCGTTTTATGTGATAATACTTTCTCTTTAATTCTATAAACAGACATAATTTCTTGTTCAGTTACAAAGTTCCGCTGTTCAAGTCCCGTAATTGCTGTGCCGAGAATACCGACTAACTTGTCAATCGAAATTTTTTCGTTTTCACTAACCTCTCTGTCACCTTCTTCATGTCTTTATCCGTTTTTTGCAGCAATTCCACTTTTTGTTTGATGGACATCGAAACATACTTTCGTTTTGTAGATCCTTTGGGAGTTCCAGCATCGGAAATTCTATTTGACATAATCGAAAGTTCAAGTTTACTTTTATAAAATTGCTCTTACAGTCTGCAAAAAATAATAAACCGGATCCAATTCGAAGATTAAGGAACAACGCAATCATCAACATTAACTGAAATAGATAATTAGATAATTTTAGCTTATACCGTCCGTTATACATAAAACACGCACGCGAAAACGTATTCTGCACTTGCGCACAAGCATATGCGCAGTCGTAAAGGTCTTATGCGCACGCGTAAACGCCTATGCGCATGTGTGGCATGCGCAGAAAGTTTTTAGCTTTGAGGTCCGGATTATAGATCATTCCGGATTAACGACTTTTGACTGTACATATCCTAAGTCGCGTTTCCGAGATATAAGAAACACAATTTGAATTTCGTCAATTGGCTCAGCAGAATGGGAAATTTAGAAATGTCCCCCCCCTTTTTTTTACGAATCGTACATAAATCACGAAAAAATAGCTTTTAATCCATTTGAGGGGGATAAAAGGCAGAATAAGCCACTAAAATTATGATAGGTGATTTCAGTTTTTCATAATCTATATCCATAATTTGTATCTCTTTATTATCTAACTAACTAAAGAACAATCTGTTCATTTAAACTTCTACTGGAACAATTGGCAATATCTCTTCCAATATTTGGCAGGATTTCATAATAATCGAAATAAAAATAAAATACGTCAGCTTTTATGACTGAAATGCGATTTGTTTTCCCGAAATCTTTTATAGTTTAAATATAAGCTTTTGATATTCAAGTTGGTAACAAATAAGATGGTTGTTTTTATAATTTTATAGCCGAAATTTTTCCAATTTTCCCTTTTCTAGCGTTAATTCCATTTTTCATACACTCAACTATCCAGAATTCGATAATTCTCAACCCATTTACTGTACTGTATTTTGAATCTTTGTAATTATTTATTGTAGCCACCTAAAACTCTTATTTACTGTCTAGAGTTCAGCTACAATACAATGCAATAATCATTTAAAATTTAACAACAATCAATATAATTTACATTTATTTAGGAATCTTAGATCCAAGCAACAACTAGTGGGATGACTAAAATCTATAATAATGTAATAAAATTTGTAAGGACTGAGTTTGCTTATGTTCACAGTTTAAATTCCAAATAAAAATTAAAAGTTACTAGTATATGTCAATGAAAACATTTTATTGTGAACCACATATTTTCGACATTTTTATTTACATGTTCAACTGAATATTACACAGTTTTTATTTACATAATATTTAGGTGAATGTTCCACATTCAAACAAATATATTAATAGGATTTTTAAACAATAAATACATTTAATAATTTGGTGAATAAATTTGCTGATAGCAAGCCAAATAAAAAGCTGCACAAACTACTTACCCAAAACATATGACACTGAATATAAAAGGCTGCATACATCCAATAGAAAACATAGTTAAATATTTTTTTCGATTAATGCAGAAAATATTGTTAATAAAATTTTTCGAAAAATAGTTTTTCTGATTTATGTTACTTCCATTTGTTTATCAATAGGCTATATGTATATACTATGTGGAATACGATAAGTAATGAGAAAGAAATCAGATCTTTTAGATAATTCCCCTGCATGCTGAAAACATAAATAAGATTTTGGAAATCATACAAAGGACTTACAATCACAGTAACAAAGAATGAATTATCTTGAAAAAAAAGTCAACCAAAATTTTGCTAATTATTCACTACCTTGGACTTGTATCCCTGTATCTTTTTCGTATTCACTACTTTACATAGGTTTATGGGCATAAGTTTTCACATTTTATACAATGACGAGGAATTGATATTATTCAGCCAGGCATTAATAAGTAAATAAGAAACAATCTGATAAGACATTACATGAATTCCTTGTATGGCCTAATAAATTACACACATTTTTTGTTGAGGTAACTTGAAAATGACATAAGAAATTGTAGTTTAAAATTAAATATCCTGGTCAATTTTTGCCATATGTGAGTCAAACTTCTTGTAATTTTATTGTTTCCAAAACAAGTATAAAACTTTCCAAAATATAAGTATAGGATACAGGAGACTATTAAAAATTAGATTTCATTACTGGTAAAAAATTATATTCTTTCTTTAAATTTGACCATGCCTGAGTCTGAATATTTTCACCATTTTAATGTAATGGGAAGCATATGAGTATGATCAATGATTGCAAAAATAAAGGCCAGGTGAAGATTTTTAAGCCAGGTAAGGATGGGATGGATATACATATGTGTGTGTGTATGTGTGTGTATACACTTGCACACACACATATTTGTTTCTGCTTATTGCAATAAAAAAGGAGGGTGCACAAATAGGTATTATAGCAATCCTATATAAAAAATTTCAACATTTGATGGCTAATTATATTGTCCAAATGCGTATTCCCATTGAAATATGATACCTGAATTTTTCAATTACATTACTTCCTTTACTTCATACAAAGAAGTAAAAATGCACAGAACAAATATATAAGGCCATTTAGAAACTGATGGAAACAAAGTTTATGCTGGGGGACTGATTACAGCAAGCATGTCCAATTAGTTGATAGTAAAAAGATTTGCAAGGAATGTATGCCAATGTGTATTTAAGTAGCATACATGGCTGGGTATAGTTGAGATTTTTATCATTATTATGTTTAAGAAACAAATACAACTTTTAAGATAATTTTATTATACTGATAAACTTCAGTTTTTCTAAATGAATATTGCAAAGTAAAAAAAAAAAAAAAAAAAAAAAAAAAAAAAAAAAAAAAAACACCTTTTGAAATTTTACTCAATTAGAAGATATGCACAATATCTAGCCTTTTGTTTTTCATTTATACCTATCCTCAAGAATTTTCATTTCACTAATCTGAATAATTGTTCAGAAAATTTATGCTGACCAATTTAATCTACATGAAAGAAAGCTGTACAATGATCATTTCTCATAATACATTTAAATAAAAATTAAAAAAGCAACAACTGTTTATGGGTGATATAAAAATTTATACAAAGCTACCCAAGTAATAGTATCCCCAGATATTTCAGTACAACAGTGCTTTTATTGGCATAAATATAAAACAGATGTATATGTAACATACCACATTGTGACGCATATAAAACTGCTACAAAAAACACTGTTCCTAACTGCATAAACACATATTAAATTACAATGTTTTGTGTTTGGGTAAATTTTTAAGATATCCTGTATGATCAATAAAAATTGCAGGATATTTAAGCTGTAATAAACTAGACTGTAATGCCTAAAACACAAAATATCTAATTAGTTTAAACGTATGAAGTAATGGATTATTTTTATTTTGACACTCACAAATTTTTTTGAGTGACACTATTCAAATGACAAAATTGATGATTAAAGTTATAAAACTTACAACCACAGTTTTGCAAAAATAAAGAAGAAATACCATAAAAATTTTAATTTTTACAAAAATTCTATAACAAAATTAACCTTAGAATTGTTTGTTTTGTTAGGAAACTCTTTTCCTAAGACACCAATATCAATGTAAAGTTGATTTTTACTTAACTGTAATTTTTATATCATGTTGAAAACTCATATATCTGACAAAATTTCCTTATAGAAAGAATATTTTTTTTTTTTTTTTTTTTTGACACAGCAACAGATGATTACTTTATAACATGTTTTCTTAAAGAAAGAATAAAAATTTGATGATACTCAATTAGAGTTTCAGCTTAAAGAAGAGAGAGATACTTGAAATGCAGAGATTTGACAACTTATGCTATTTTATGTATTTTTTTAAATGTAACTAGAAAGTTTATACAAATAAAAACTTTTGTACACTATTTATAGATTTTTAATCAAATTATACACCTTTAAAAAAAACTAGATATCAGTATCACACAATTTTTTAATAAAAAATGCACACTATGAAAGCAACTTGCAATTACACTGCTTAAAAACCACTGTATATACACTGTGCAAAAAAAAAAAAAAAAAAAAAAAAAAAAGGAAGGGGGACAGTTCTATATCTCCCGTTCTACTGGGCCAATTGACAAAATTAAAATTGTGTTTTTCATGTCTCGAAAGAGCGACTTAGGATATATATTAGATTTTTATGTAGCACTATTCTAACATAGGTATTTTGACACAAAATCAGGCTTTTCTGGACTATTTTTTTTACATATTTCGATTCTATGACTCAAATTATGAATTAATATTAAATTTTGTAAAATTTGGTCCGAAATTTTTGGAGAAATTGAAAAATTTATATTGGCACTTTTTTTTTAGTTGCGCCATTTTACATTGAGCATAAGAGGAAAAAAATTCACATCGTTCTTTCTTTCAAACAATGTTCTTTATGTTATATTTTTATGTTATTATTTTAAATATTTTTTCTTTTTCAAATTTCATTTTATATGTTTAAGTTGCACAGTTTGTTTCAAATAACTGTTTTAAAAATTTCTATTTACTCATTTGAACTGTGAAGTTTAAACAAAAGGTGCAACATTTACTATTTTTTTTTTTTTTTCAAATAGTTTTCTTCATACTATATTTTTTAGTCAGAATTATTATTTTAGGTAATTTTTGAAATTTTAGACTTTTATTTTAATTTTTTGTGAGCATTCTCTTCAGATAATTGTTTTAAAATTTCTTATTCATTCAAGCGAACTGCACATTTTAAATACATTTATTAATATAAATTTTCCAGAATTTGATTTTATTTGAATTGCATTTCTTTCGCAAGAATACTTTGTGACCCAGACTGCAATGTTAATATACAATACAGTAAAGCACAGTTAACAAGCCTTTCAATGTTCCGTTCAGAAAAGATATATATATCTGACATTTTAATTTAGGATGACTTGTATACATTGCTTTAAACAGTTTTATAATTGTGCCCATTGCTTTACACAATTTTTATGATTCTATATTTAATTTCTTAAAATGTTATTAATATTTTAGTCAAATATTTTATTTTTGAAATCGCAAGAATCAAATACCATAAAATAAAAAAATAAAAAAATAAAAAAAATATAAAAAATACTAAATTTTATGCAAAAACTTATTTTTTCTTCTTAATTGGCTTGCTTTTTTTTTTCAGGCATTCTGCAAGTATTATTAAAAAGGCATCCAACTTTTTGAAACACCTTAGTATTTCTGGCATTAATTTTAAATAAATTTATCGCCTTCCATTTCAAAAAGGGCCCCAAAACGACCGAGCGGTAAAGTCGCTGAATATCGATAGTTTGCTCCAGGGTTCGAATCCTAGCAAACGGGTTAATTGCATGCCCATTTTCGTGTTTTTTTCTCATGTGTAACATGTATACGAGCTGGTTTCACCGAGGAAAGTTCTTCACGAAGGCATCCCCCCTTTAAGGCAGATAGCCCGTCTTTGCAATAATCCAAATCAATCCATTTCATCAGTATTTGGTCAGAGCCTTTATCATTCTTTACAGGCTAAGCATTTTGAAGGTGTGAGATGAAATGAAAGATTGTTTCCATCAAGAGGGAAAATGTCTTTAGCTGATATCTATATACGTCACTGGATAAATTCCGGAATCTTTAAATACTTCGACTGAGAAATCATGGGATGCTCCGTTTATGATACGATATGATGTTTTATGAAGTAATTTAAATTTATACAACCATATAGTCAAAAATCACTTTAATCTGCAATTATATCGCTTTTGTCTTTTCCATTAGCACAAACTGAATTGCTGCTATTTGCTGGTGCACACGTTCAAGTGTTTTCTCCTTGAACTCTCAACTTCCTTGAAGTAGATTCCCCTTTAAATTTTTGCTTTCCGCCCTGCCTGATTTCCTTCTACATTTGTTTTCAGTGCTGACACAAGAAAATTAAGATTTTTAGTTTGTTATACTTCCATAAATTTTGCATTCATGTCGATTTTTTTTTTTTTAAAATATCAGTTGCATTAAATGCATTTCAGCTGAAGACAGCTTCTAGACATTTTAACTATAAAGTTTAAAACAAAATCCAAAGGATTAATATTTTAATTAAAAGATTTTTGTTAAATGAGAAAGAAATAAACCACTCCAGCAGCGCTTTTCCTGTAGCACAGTGTGACCCGATTCTTATATCGGATGCAAAAAATTTTAATCATATTATTTAGAGTTTTTAAGCCTAAAAATTTCTATATCAAAGTAGATGTTTTTTATATAATCTACAACATAAGAGAAAATTACTACTTAAAACATTCATTCTAAGAGGATTAATGTAAAAATTTATGTTTATATATATGTTTTTTTCCCTAAAGCTAGGACATAAACTAAAGTGTCAACATCTTGTTTGCTTAAAAACATTGTAAAAATAGACATCAAACAAACTTTTGTCAGTTTTAGACAATTCAATTTAAATGAAGTAAAGTAGCAGACGATAAGACGTCGAAGGTAAAAATTTACTGTTACACACACACACACAAAAAAAAAAAAAAAAAAAAAAAAGAGTAAAAAAGAAAGAAATAAAAAAAATTTAAAATTGAATAACATCATCTATAATTTAAAAGGGAAAGCTTTTCATATAGTATTAATAAATATTTATTACGCAACATTGAAGGAAAAAATTTCATATAATTAATTTTCCGTAACAATTTATTTAAAATTTAAGGTTAAAAATAGCTGTGGCAATTCACTGTAACAAAATCCATAAACTACATTTGGTGTTATTATTGCCCGCAAAAAGATGCCAAATTTCAAACCATGCAAATATGTAAATTCATGTATATCTCAGAAAATTTTGAATAAAAAAAGTCTAATTTTTTACAGGTATGCTTAGAAATGTACCTACTTTAAGATGATGGTAAATACTTTACAGGTTATAATTCAAAATATTTATTAAAATTATTAAAAAATATAAATTTTTTAAATAAATCATAAAAAAATGGGTGAATTTTATTTGGAATGAACCTAAATTTTGAAATGTGAAAGGAAGAATAGAAAAAGTTTTATAAAAAATGAGATATTAATAAATATATACAAAATTCAATTAACACCGAGGAGCTAAAATTTTGAGAGATAATTTTTTAAAAAATACTCGTGCAATTTTTATAAAACTTGGTAGTCTGGCATAATTTGAGCCATAGAATTGAAACATGGAAAAAAATGGCATGTCATTTCAGAAAAAGTCCGATTTTGTGTCAAAATTCCTATATTAGAATGATGCTATATATAAATGTGATATATATATCCTAAGTCGCGCTTTTGAGACATGACAAACACAATTTGAATTTTGTCAATCGGCCCAGTAGAACAGGAGATGTACAGTCTGTCTATCATAAGGAAAACTCTCGGCAGTTAGTCTACAGCTGTCTGTTGCCATAGAAACGAACCTCAACAAATTTTCCATTGGGGTGTCTAAAGGACGAATGATAAATTCTTTTCCTCCAGCCAACAGTTGCCAAAAACAAAATAACAATAAAGCAACACCTGATTTGTCCCTATTTGAAATATACTAGCCCTGTTGCTATAGCGACCACCACCCACCAGAAACTGTGGCAGGAGCTATTCTTCTCGTAGACAGACAGTAGAACTGTCCCCCCCTTTTTTTTGTGCATTGTACAATCTAAAAGGCAACATACACAAACTGAAACACTTAAATTAGGTCTTAGTAACAGAACGCAGATCGGATTAAAAATGAAAACACACAGAATATTTCTTCATGATAACTTAATTCATTTTAAGTTATAATTTAATCTGAAATTTTTATTTATTTTGAATTACTATTTTCTGAGCACAATATTTAATTAAAAAGGTAGCTAGGGAGTTAATTATCACTAAAAATGGAATTATATTTCCTTTTTATAACCACTACACATAAAATTTAAAACAAAGAAGTTACTACAAAAATTTCATTTTTGCAAATTGCAAGGTAAAAATCGTAATATAGTTTACATACATTTTTTTTCCCTAACATACCTATTTTCTTCATATTATATAATTTTTGCTTAAAATTCAAATTCTAGAAACACACACGAAAACTCTTCTACAGAATTATATATTATGAAGAAATTCATGATATTAAATAAACAAAAGCAAATATTTTACTATAACTGAATATTGTTATAAAAATATTTCCAAGAAAAATGTTTCATTGCATGGATGATTTTCAGTTAAAATGTGTTAACTTTTCATGTACAAAAGTAACACGTATATAAGATGATGATACACTCAAAGCATGGAGAATCGAATCTAGATTCAGACATGAAAGTTCATACAGAAAATACTGATGATGGCTATCTTGTATACATCTTATGCAAAAGAAGATATAATGAATATTGCCAAAAATGGGAATATGTATATAAACAAATGATGTAAATACTCCACAAACATTTATTTATTTACAGAGACTTCTATTCAAGTCATGATTTGAAATTTTTCAGCATGAACGAAGAATTACCAAAGACTTGTTTCTTTAAAGCCTTCTCCTAAAAAAAAAAAAAAAAAAAAAAAATATATATATATATATATATCACTTTAAGCCCTTAAACAGTAATACTAGCAAATTTCCATCTTTAATGGCCATTACAAATACAATACTATAATACCTTACTTCCAATCATTTATTCAATTTCCTCAATTGTAACAGATGACGTATGAGTTGTTTTTTCCTCAGCTTGTTTATCTGGTAAGATATAGCAATCATTTTCAGTAACTATGGGCTGTGAAGATGTCGAATTTGATGCTTGAAATGGAGGATTTGAAGGATGTGCTGGAGGATTTGAAGGATGTGCCATGCGAGGAACAACAGGTGGTTTAGTGTGAAAAACAAACCTCTGGGGTTGATTCCCAAATACATTATTTAGTAAGGGAATATTATATTGCTTGCCACCGATAGTTGCTCTAGCATATGTCCCAGGTCTTATATTCATTGGACGTTGTTGTATTCTTATCTGTGGAGCAGTATTCATAATGGGCTGTTGAGCTGATGCTTTCCTTATAGCTTCTAACTTTTGCTGATCTTGAGACACACGCTTTAAGAAATATGAAATAATATTATAACAAGGGAATTATGACATTAGAAATCAGTATAAATTAAATAATAATCTGAAAACACATACACAGTTTCTAACCAAGTAATTTGAAAAACCAGGAAGTTTTCACGCTATGCAGCAATACAATATCGAGAGAATGTCAAATTAAATTCATTTTATAATGTCTGATTCAAGCTACTGAACTATTTATAATGTGGTTCTGATGTATAGTAATTTTTATACTAACAAAATCCTGAACATAAAGAAAAGTTTTTAATTGTTTAGTATGTCAAATATAATAATAAAAATAATAATCAATGTACGTACAGTTATACAAACTTAATGTTCAATTTATTGACGCAAAACGAAATTAAATTCAAGTATTATCTTTACACATTGGTTGAATCTTCATAAAAATTTTCACAAATGTCTACAGTAGATTCAAACAATCAGATCAAATTAAAATTAATAAGAAAAAATATGTTACACATTAAATGCAGAAGGAGTTGATGGAATTTATATAATTTAAGTTTCACTGAGAGATGACAATTTTACTGCCTTAATTTTCTTTAAGAATGTATCACCATAACATTCTTTGTAGCATCTAAGTGAAAGTGATGATCTAAATTCTGTTCTTTTTTCCTTGTCTGACTGAATATCTATTCACATTCAGCATGACACTGGACCCCTGACTTGGACGATAAGCTGTGTTACACCCATAATTAATTTTTTCTTATTTATATCAATAAGTAAGTTATATTTGTGAAGAAAGTCAACTTCTAAAATACTCTTGTAACATCAGCACAATTATGAATGGAAACTGAAAATGAAAGCATAATCCCAAATCAAGCTTAGCAGTTTTATACTATATGTGGAGATGTCTCTGTCAATAGCTGCATACAGTTCGTATTCAGTTTTACATTTATTCTGAGAAGTAGCTGGAATTATGCTTACATCAGCACCACTACTGGCAAGAAAGAGCAAATTTAAACGTCAGTCATGAACAAATAAAAGAAATGTGCAACAATCCCTCATATTTTCTGCAGAAAACTTTGCTGTTGAATCTACCTCCATCTGTGTTTTCATGGTTTTTGGAATGGCTGTTTACCCAAGTGCACAGGTGGGCAATATTTCTCTAGAATGCATTTTGGTCTAATTCAAAAGTGATGGAAATAAAATTTGCCATTGAGATCATATTTTTTTACGAATCAGCTTCCACATCATGTAGTGTTCTCACAGATAGTTTAAATTCTGTTCAAGAGATGGCACCACCTGTCAAATCCAGTTGGTAATCAGTGAAGTGATGTCAGTAGTCACGTGAGACTTCGCGTAAAGAAACTATGCGATTAACTCTGTTCCTGGCTGTTGTTGGTGAAGCACGTGCTCACCGGTCTTCTGCTTCGTGATGTCTTCGTAGCTGTAATATGACTTTTATGATTTTTTACCTACGTGGACTTGCTACCTGCAAAAATGCTTATCGTGTGAACTGCAGTCAGTGTGACTGTGTATAAGTAAACGTGTATTGAAATATATATCTTTTCTAGTATTAAATAAAAATGTTAATATTACCGAGCCAAGCTATCCTCATTTTATCTACAGCAACAACACACACCACCTAAAATGCACATGAATTTGAATCCCTTCATCTTGATTGAATGATAATTTGATTATTTTTTCGTTCAAGAAAAGCAATTTTATGCAACAAATCATTTATAGAAATGGAAGGTGCATTAAGAATAAATACTTCTGGTTTGTGATTCATATTATTAATTTTAACACGTTGAGTGCCATGTCAGCCATCTGTGGCTGACACTAGACTTTCCATTTAGGCCGCATCAGCCATCTGTGGCTGACAGCTTGTAACATGATATATAACTATACAATTTACACTGTTTTATGGAATTACAGAAAAATTATTTAAAATTTACTTAACTTTGATACATTACAGAACTAATGGATTTCACTGAAACACGTAAGCATAAAAACGGTTCTATATTACAGCTGCTAACTAATGTGACAACTGTCTTAGTCTTTTTTCTGGCCATTACTCTACCAGCTTCAGTTGCATTTTTATCATAACATAATTTACAATATTTCCGTACTCCAGAGGCTTTTCCTGGTTTTCTTTGGAGTTTATGTTGTCGTTTTTTAGATATTCTTGCATTTTTGTTCAATGGAATATCTTCTTTCCCACAACTTGTAAGGGATAGCGCTAATTCTTTCCGGGCTTCAGTAATGCTAATTTTCTGCTTTGTAATATGTTTGCATAGAATGTAACTATTTACAAAACAGGCTTAGTGCGTAACGTGTTGAATGAATGTCTATAGGAATCACGTTCCAAACGTAAACTATCTTCTACTGCGATAAGAATCGCTGGCCCTACGCTTTTAAGCGACGTGCATGGCCTGAACGGGATTGCCTAAGAAATATGCTTGCCGCTCAATGTGTAAGCTAACTTTGTTAAATCTTCATCACTAACTAAAAAATATATTTCTTATTGAATCACGTAGCTTCTAAAGGCATAATGTTTTAATTAAATTTTTAGATACATCAGTAGCAACAACTGATCTTTTTTTTTTTTAAAGCTGGCTTGGTTTCATGTTGCCAAACTCAATACTAACGATCAAACATTTAAAGCGTAGATTTTTGCTTTCCTTAAACAAATGTAACAGTTCAGTTTTAGAAATTGATTATTTTGTAGCACTTTCGCTTGTTTCAATATCCCAAATGTTTTCAACGAACTTTGGCTTAAGTTATGAAACTAAATAATTAAATTTCATTTCTTCTGAAACAATGTTACTGATTTTGAAGTGAACTTCAATTTGGGGGGGGGGAAATCTGATGTGTACGCCACATGACTTCCTTGTATTAGAATATTAAATTATATGCATTTTTTCTTGCATTTCATTTAAACTTATTGGATTGAATTAAATCTACTTCGCCGACAGCACATAAACCACAACAGAATAAATGCATTCTTTAAAATTCACTACTATTTGTTTACCATGGCGACACTCTG
This sequence comes from Stegodyphus dumicola, assembly GCF_044657685.1. Taxonomy (NCBI): domain Eukaryota; kingdom Metazoa; phylum Arthropoda; class Arachnida; order Araneae; family Eresidae; genus Stegodyphus; species Stegodyphus dumicola. Next base: position 189,152,739 of record NC_140772.1, on the reverse strand, counting down.
GCGCTAGATTCACTTAACAGTATTAATAATTATATAACAGTTAACTTATATAATAATTATATAACGGAAACTAAGTTAACTGTTACATAATCCAATAATTATATATAACAGTTAACGTATATATTTCGTTCATATTATAACTCATAATGCACAAAATTTATATCATTTAAAGAATAGAATTATCTAATCGTTGCCACATATTCTATTCAAATATTACAATAAAGCTAGAATGATGTATAAAAGAAATTAAGCAAACAAAACAAAAAAAGAAACAGTTTTTCACAGACGATTGAGTATTTCTAATTTAATTAATTCAGTTCTCACTTTGCGAGAAGGCAAAAATACATAAAAACTCAAAATATCTATATTAAAAATTACGAAGTAAATCTCAAACACTTATTTCCTCGAAAAAATTCCAGAAAGAATTAAGCATGATTTAATTGGCAATAATAAATGAATGCGTTATCTTTGTTGTTGCGAAGCTAAGTTTCTCTAGACTGGCAACAAATCCACTAGTCTCCTGTTTCAAATGTAAACATCAATGGACGCCATTAAAAACAGACCTAGCAGCAATTAAACAACTTTAAAATTGCTGATAATTCTAAAAATATTGCATATTCTAAAAAAAGGCATAAAATCCTTAACCGGAAGATAAAAACAACATAATTCAATCATTTTTAAAGCAAAAAATGTACAATTTACAAACATATAAGAGTAAAGAAACTGAGATCACTGAGCCGGGTAACAAAGTAGATATATATATATAAATATATTTATATACGTTTGGTGCGGCCGATTGCAACCAAAATACGAGGTGCATATCTACATGTTATAGCAGTCCTATATACAAAATTTCAACGTTCTGAGGCTACTCGTTTTTGAGTTATGCGAGATACATACGTACATATGTTCGTACAGACGCCAGGAAAAATTCTCTTCAGAATTAATTTTAAAGCAGTTTTATAATTTTTTTGAAGGAAAAGAGTATTTTATTCTGTCCTTACGTACAGATATAACGCAAAAACATCGTTAAATTGCATTCGATAGCGGTCAAAATGGATATTTTTGTTGAAATATGCTGCCTGAAACTTTTCGCGATTACAATACTTCCTTTTTACTTCATACAAGGAAGTAAAAAAAAGGCTCAGGGTTATCAGTGCAAACAAAGAGGGTATTTTTACAATCACCTTATGAAGTTCTACTGACTGCATCAATTCTTTCACAATAGTTTCAGAAGACTCATTTGTTGTCATTTCAGAAGTTAAACTGAGCTAATAATATATGGCCTTTAACTACTGATATTCAAACTGAATTACAATGGAAAGAAGCACTACTGATTAAGTAAGCTTACTATATATTGTTTTTTAGGCCTGCTACGTAGAACAGCATAAGAAAATCAAAATTTGAAAACAAAATCACCACAAACAATTATTTGCTGCCATTTAACAAAAAAATAAATAAATACCAATATTAACAAAATGTGAAAGTTAATTTAACACGTGCTAAAACATAAAATATTTGAAATTAAAAATAATTATTATTCATGCAATAAACGAACCATTACAAAGGAATTCTCAACTCTCAACAGATGTGAATAATTTTGAGACCTTTAATTGATGTTTTTCTAACCGGATATTCAATTACCTTTTATCCTGAACTTGATTTATCACATCATGCAGATAGTAAACTTTCTAAATGGGAGATTCTTATCAAACTCATTCATATTACTTGGGCGGGGGGACTATCCATTTAGACCGCACAGCAATAGGCCAGAACATGTCTGTAGAATGTTTATAATGCATCAATAACAGTTGTTTTATTTCTTTAGTACAGCCCACCCCTTTAGTTTAGCTTAAAACATAGAGACTGCTGATACCAGTTTTTAATAGTCCAGCCTTAATTCATTAAATATTTTGCATTAGTTAATAACATTGTTTATTCTCAGCATTGAATCAGAGATTTAAAATTTTAAAAGTTTACTTAACCCTCTGAGTGCCATGACCAGATAAAGTCAGTCATTAGATTTTTTGTCACTTGGTATATATTGGCTTATAATTTAAGATATTTTGCTCCTTAATTTTTTTATAGTATAAAAGTCATCTTAATAAATGCAAGTTTATGAAAATAAAGAATAAAATAAGGAAATATACAAATTTAACTAATAAAGACTATTTAAATACAAAACTTCATGACAGATCCCAAACCCCACACTGCTCAGAGGGTTAAAAAGAATCAACAGATTTAAAGTAAAAAGCCTTAATTAATTTTTTATACAAAAAATATATATATTTAAAAAACATTAATGTAGCACACTTATTACTGTATACTACTTAAAAACACATTTTATATAAGAAAAATTAAAAAAAATTCAAATAGCAAATTATGGATGATAAAATTATATGAATCAAAAAATAATTTAAACATGCATGCAATACAATAAAATAACTTACATTGAATATAACTTCATGTTGTTTACTAATATCTTTGATAATCACATTCAGTTCATCTAAATACTTATTAACTGCTAAAGGAACAGAGCCACGAGAAACAAACTAAAGAGAAAAAAAGTTTATTATACATGTGCAATGTGCATTATGAACAAGTACAATTTATTTACGAGTAAAGGCCAATTCTTGCATAATCCAACAGGTAAGATTTTATTAAAAAATTCAATCAAAACTGAAAACCATATACCAAATTTAAATTGTCTCATAAATCTAACTATATACATATATATCACTAAAACTGTGAATAACTAACTGATAGTCAAATTTATTTAAATCTATCAGATGAGTTGAAAGTAAATGCTTTCATTTTCAACTTCCATTTGAAAAATAATGCACTTCCTCTTTCTGTGCAGTTTCTCTTTCTCAGTTTTCCCAACTTTTGAATGCTTTGTCAATAACACAAATTTTAGTCCAGTTCACAACTGTAGTAACTATCAAGAAATGATAAGATATTTCTCCCTCATTTGCACTCTTGCTTTTAGGAATGATTCCAAATCTCTGCTATACAGTCAAAGACAAAAAAAAAAAAAAAAAAAAAAAAAAGAACCACATATTCTGCTAGTTTTAGATTCAAGGCTCTGACTTTTGCTGAGCAATGCTATTGATGGAAATGAATATATTACCTATGAAGTGGATGAAAACAATGGTGAAACAGAAGATAATGATATTCACCTCAACTTAATTCAAGCACAAATGTGAAAGGATTGGTAAAAAAATTTTTAGTCAGCTACCAATATTAAGAAACTTGATTCAGATCAAATAAAATAAAAATGATATATTTCTTTCAGTTACTTAAATTATAATTCTACTTCTGTAATCAAATTATTTTAAATCATTTTGAATTCACATATAAGGCAGCCCCAACATTTCAGCAATAAAAGATTGCTAAAAATTCTTGGTTTATACAAAAAAATAACTGGCGATTTAAAAACTCAAAACACAGATTTAGTACTGTTTGAGAGAACATAATTACCACATAATTTGTATCTCATTTCTGTATTGTACCAATATATGTAAGAGGCTAACAAACTAGTGTGGTAGGAGGCAGCATGAACTCTTCAGAGGCAGAAAGCAATTATTACATCTTTGTGGAAAGCAGGTGTTAAAAAGTACCATACTGTGCATTTCAACTTGGCTGTTGTTCTGAAACAAATTCATTTGTGAAGACACTTTCATTTCATATCAGATACTTTTCAGACATAAGGAATTGTTTCATGGAAATGGATACATCTGTAACCAAATTTACCAGGAGAGCCCTTAAAAACAAAATCTAGAATTGTTTAAGATAAAATTCACAGCTGTCAACTTTGTAACATGGAAACAGGGAGTTTCTGGAAGGTTTTTGCATTGTGTAGTTCTATTGTGTAGCAATGCCATTTTAAAAGAACACTAAATTGACTTAAATTCACTTTATAATGCATTATTATTGGATTATATATATGATTCTGATCCAAAATATTTAATTAGATATATTAAATTTTCCAGCCATATTTAAAAAAAAAAAAAAAAAAACTTTTAAACAATGGAAATAAATGTATAAAAAGAAGCAATTTCATTTACTTTCAAGTACAATCAATTATAAGAACCTGAAAAAAATTAATTTCTTTTTTAGATAGCTATAAATCAGTAATAGCAGCTAAAATAGCATCAAACACATTACAGGCATTTTATTGTTGCCATATGAACTCAGCCAGTTATGACTGAAGGTTTTGACAAGTTCTATCATGTCGTTTTTTATTTCTCCACTTCACAGAACCCAACAGTTTTTCAATATTTTATATATGAGTGCTGGTTTCCAAACAACAAAGCCATTTTGCTTGCTATTCTGATGGGATGGCCATTTTGCTTGCTATTCACAATGCATTTCATGATGATATTTAACCTCATTTTATATCCGTTTCTCATAAATTTGTGTGAAGAGTAAAATATTCCTTTCTAAGTGCAACAGCTTTATTTTCACTTAATGGTAAATTACACTGTCATAATTTTGAATCTAGAGGTGTGGAGAGACAATTTTTTATGAATGAAAGAAAAATGATTTTAAATTCTTATTACTTGGTTTTTGATCTTAAACAAGGATGCATATTAGAGTAAAGTGAAAAATCTTTTTTTTTTTTTTTTTTTTTTAAATTCATAATGCTTGAGTCATTATAATGGTTTCAAATGAGCTAGAAAAAACTGTATTCAAATTTCAGTCCAAAATATTCACATATGGAAGTTCCACACCTCAATTGAATATTTTTACTGTCTTTTTTAATGGTTTTATTCTTTTTTTCATGAATTTCTTTGTCAAAAATGCCATTATTAGTGTGAGAAATTGCTTCCCCCACCAAAATATCAAATTCAATGCCAATATATGCTATTAGACGCAGAACGGGTTCTAATCTCACTATTGGTTCTAGCTTGGGATAAGCAATCATGTGGCTTCCATGATTTTTCAATGACTTTTTAGTGTTAATTATTTGGTGTTTTGCCAGTTCTGCTTTATAAGTCATTGCTTACATTGGACTAAGATGGCTTCAACTAGAAGTGGATCTTTGGTTGGTCATTAACTGCATTGCACTGTATGCTTGTTGCACATGTATGAATTGCCTTTTCGCCATCTTTTTTGAAAGATTGATGGAAATACACATCTGGGCCGACACAACAGTTTTCTGGAACAATAGGCAAATCCATGAAAATATGTGAAACCCTTCTCATGACAGGTTCTCTATTCCAGTTGACCTATCCTAAATTGCCAAAAAAGATCTCAGTACTGATCAAAAATACCTCCTTGATACTTCTAAGGCAGTATCCTTGGAGAAGTGCCCTTCAGACGTAGTAAACAAAAGTCTTAGAAAGCTAGTCCCCTCAAGATGGCTCACTACAGCCAACAGAATTCCTTGCCTTTATGTATCAACTGCCAAACCAACAGACGACTTGAAGCTGTTAGCTGAATGTGTTATAAAAGTTTATGTGTCATCCTAGTTTAAAATTTTAAAAAATCCCAAGAGCAGCACATAGAACATGTCATGTTCATGAAATGATCAAGGAAAGTTCATTCTTGCCAGAAAATTTTAAAGAGTTAAACAGAGGAACTATTATTTTGCTCACTCTGAAAACATCCTGTTGGCGATACTGGAAGATGAATGAGCACATACTAACTTGGCCTGATAAGAATACTGAAAACAAGAAAAACTAACTGGAAGGGGAAAATATGACAATTTATGCTTCCCAAATTAAATTTCAAAACAGAGGAGTGTTTTGAGATGAATCACTGTAACAATCCCTTGGAACCACCGGCTACCTTGAACCTCAGTGACGAACACATAAGATTGATTAGAAGCAGTACACAGTTTGAAATAGGAAAGTTCCCTTGACATTCTCAAATAGTAGACAAGCATATGAGACTGGTCCCAGAAGTGCAATTGGCAGCGCGTGGTGCAGAAGCCAAGGATGGATTCATACACAATCAAATCAAATCACGGAATGTAATTACGAAATTCGAACACCAAGATGAATTTCTTTGGTTCTCTTGTGGAACCTAAAGATGACCAGTGATTAAGCTAAAACTTTTACTGGAACTTTTTTTTACCAATTACAACCATAAATTGGGGAAGAAATCAAGCATGACGATATACATAAATATCTCAAACTCAAAGCTTACAAGCAAATACAGTACAAAGTCCGAAATCCGGACTTCAAAACCACCAACAACATTTTTTCTTGTAGGCTTTGTGCATGCTTATTTCATTCTCCCTCTGCGCATAATAAAACATATGGAGAGTCCTGATTATTAATTTCACTTCGACACTAAATAAAATCCCTTGGTATTGAAGAAACAATCATTTTAGCATAAATTTGTACGATCAGTAAGTTGGCTCCATTGCTGCGTATCTGCTTGACACATATCTCAAACTGAAACTTTCCACATGGATACATCGTTGATCAGATGCTAACCTGGTGAATCATTATTTATTATACTCTCCTTTCATCCCCACATGTTTATCAAAATATGACAACTTGTGCCGGCCCTCAATAAGACTTCAGTATATGTGGGAATTTATTTATTCAGAACTCTGATAAGCCTTAAGCATGTGCAAGAAATAGACATAAGCAAAATAAATAACTAAACTAATACAATTCAGGCTTAATTGTCTCTGCGTGATAGAAGCAAGATAAAATTTAATGGTACAACTTGTTGTTAGTCCCCAAGCTCATGATGCAAATATGTATAGTGAAGGATAGCTAAATTTGATGATGATAGCCACTAATTTTAAAGGTTTTTGGATATCGCAAAACAAAGGTGAAATTTTCCAATTAACGGATGGATTTTTTAAAGAAATGTGGAGAAGCAGTAATAAATGAAGATGATATAAAAGAAGTTTTTCATTGTGATAACAATGCTTTTCAATCATGAATCAATTAATGAATGGCGAAATTTGTAGTATGGTTCTAGATACATAAAATACCTCTACTGTTAGTGAAGAAAGTAACAGAGAAGTTACTGAAAACGAGAAAATTTCGATTGAAGGGTCAGTCGGAATTCTCGAAACAGCAGCTACAAGACTTCAACAATATAACTAAACAAGAGATTATGTCTGTCTACAGAATTAAAAAAGAAGTATTATCACAAAAAATGAAGCAACTAAAACAACTTACATTGAAAGAAATGTTTAACAAGGTAAACAAATAAATATTAAGCTTTTTTTTTTTTTTTTTTTTTTTTTTTTTTGTAAATTTTGATACCACCTCTAGATTAATAAATACCTCATTATTTCATAAATTACGATTTCATATTTTTAATTTTATAACTTCTACATGCTGTCTCACTAGATTTAAACTGATGATCTAATATCCAGAAAAATCCCAAATCCGGACTCGCCGAAGTCCTGATTAGTCCGGATTTAGGACTTTGTACTGTAATTATTAAGCGAGAATGCAGTATGGAAAAATTTTACTTGGTTTTGGATTTCTTACACCATTTGGTATAACCATAATCTTGGGTCAATGGTAAAATTGACAAGAACTTCTAATTTTACTTTAGATTAAAAAAATTATGACTAGGGAAAAGATGCTTATAAAGTACTCTTAAGGAATATGATGAATATAAAATTAATAATAAATGCACATACTTTTATGTGAATAAACCTAGTAATGACTTATGTACTGATGCAAAACAAAATTAAATACAGATATTAACTGTGCTCTGGTTTCACACAGATGTAGTGTTGCAAGAAACAAGACGGTGTGTTCCTTAAAATCATGGATCCTTGAGTGCAATTCCTTTTATAGCATAAATCATAGATTTTTTTAAGAAATGTGTTGTATGAGCTTTTGAGTTGTGTATCTTTCGAGCTACATATGATAGTAAATTTGATATAGTCCAAATATGGAATTTTTATTTATATGTGAATGAGCTATGCATGTCACACAAAAGGAGTACATACAACCAGAGCAAATTCTGACAGAGATTTTAAGAAGGAAAAGGGACATAAATGCCTGGCGACGAAGTGGCTAGTATGTCATGCAGCTGCACCACAGGTTCGGGGTTCTAGCCCCGGGCTGGGAAAGGTTGACTCTGCCTTTCACCCCTGAAGTGGGTCGATAAACAGGGTTTGTACACATTTCTGTACACAGAAATTAAGTACTTTTAAGGACTATTAATGAAAAAAAATTAAGGACCTATGAGCAAATGCGAACTGAATAATATCAATTAAAAATATTATTTATGCCTGAATTTCACTTTTGTAATACCATCCTATAACTAAAATAGATCCCTAAGTAGTATGCATTATTACTAAAAATAAATTAATTAACATAATTATTAATAAGTTTGAGAATAAAATAAACTTTAAGTAATTTATCAAGTAGCATTAAATATTTTACACTTACAATAGTTGGACATATTTGAAAGGAGATAAGTGACATGTTTTACTAATAGTTAGCTTTATGTTGATTTTTTTTTATGTCTCATTTTGTCACATACTTGGTCAGTCTGGAGGTTTAGTAAATAGCAGGTAGATTTTATATCAAATGGCATAATTTAAAATCAGAAGTAAGATCATAATCAGCATGATTCATAACAAAAGACTGGCTGTTGTCACCGCTGCTGCTTGTTTAGAAAGAGACCTGATGATTAGAGCAAACCTGAAAGGCCTGATGTAGCCATGAGCAGCAAGTGTTGAAAGTTAGTCAGGCTCTGTTTGATGCAGTTAGTCTCGTAGCTTCATGTAGAGTTCTAGGGGTTGTAACCCAGTTAATAAAATTTAAGGTTCCAATAAGCCACTAAAGCACCAGAGGTGGTAAGTTGTTTTGTATTGTTTTAATTCTCACTAGATGCAAAGAATAAGTTTTACTTAAATTTTCACATTTTTGTATTTTAACTTGTGACCACAGTGAGTATTAATGAAAGGCAATGACTCACTTTAATATGTAGAGATAATTTTTAAAGGTAAGCAGTTAGTTATAAATAATTAATTTGGGTAGTTTGATAATCTTAGTCATTATGGATTTACATGGCCACTATTAAAATTTATTTTTTAACAGTATTTGTTAAAAAAGCCCTATTAAAATAGGAATCTAATAAAATTTCACAGTTTAAAATACATGTAATTTATGGCATTGATTCTTAAACGATATTAGGATAATTACACATTAAAAGCTACAAAACATTTACATTTTGTATTAACTACACTCAACAAAATATTTATCCATCATTTTGATTTGATGCCTTCCCAAACATTTTGGCTAGTTTATATAGATTTTCTTCTCTTTAAGCATCTTTTCTAACTATTAGAGATTTGTCTTAATATACAAACCAATGCTCTTGCTAGTTTCTGCGTGCTTTATCTCCTACCTATGAGGGTTTACTTGATCTGGTAAATGTTAAACAGTCCAAACAGTGGGTCTATACCTTCTAAACTTTCCAAGCTGCAATGCCTAAAATCCTAAAGAAAAATTATCCCTACCAATTTTGTAACAGCAAAAAACCAGAAATATTTTGAGGGAAAAAAAAAAAAAAAAAAAAAAAAAAGAGGGAAAAAGTGTAAAATTAAGTTTATAGAGAAAATTGATGCATATTCTGAGAATTTTGAAATTCTGAGACAATTACATGTGAAAAACTCTTACTATGAAAAAATTAAAAAGACATTTTTAAATTTAATTACATAGCTAATTTTGCTTCTGCTAAGAGCTGTTTCGTAAATTGTGCTTTATGCATTATACCTTGTTTATTTTTCAGATTCAAAATACTGTTGCCAAAATGAAACTTTATAATATGACAACAAAAAATAAAAATGTTTTATTTTAATGTTATTTTTTAAATATAATTTTAATATATTACCATTATTTTAATGAAATTTATTAATGTTACGATGTTTTAAAAAAAATCATGGAAAAATTCTCAGATCTCGGAATTAAAAATTTTCTATAGAAACTGATCTTAAAATTGCCAAAATGTTGATAAGCTGCCACATTTAGAACCGTTTAATAAAAGAATTTACACCCCCAAAATCGAAAAGTTGTTTAAGAGTTCTTTATTAGAAAAAACGAATTTCGAAATGCTTATGTTTCACTTCGTACTTTGAAACTCGAGTATCCCATCATTATATTAGAAATAGAAACATGACCCATGTACATGACCTAAAGCCCATGAACCTATTGAAAAGATAACCATATACATCAGTGAATTGCAAAAAAATATTCCTCCAAAATGCTAATTCTACTCAAAATGGCAGTCGTAAAAACAGACAGAAATTTCATGTTATTAAAATTAAGGACCTTCTGCTAATTTTGGCCAAAATTAAGGACTTCTAACGGCATTTTGCATTGAAAACTTTAAATGTTGGTTCACTTTTCAAATTATTGTCACCAAATATTATCCCCTGTGTTATATTTAAAGAACTTAAATAATGAAGAATCTGCATAAATGTATGTATATTTCTCACATTGTGATAAAACAATGGTACCTAGAACGATACCAAATTTTGAATAACGTAATCTTTCACCGAATATGGGCATCTGGAAGCCTAATTTGGAATTTGAAATTTGTTTTATTATCGATTTCATATTTTGTAATACTTCAACGAATTTTTTGATTAACAAACTCAATGATTTCAAAGTGAGCAATGGCAAAACTACCAAAAAGAAAAAAGAAACCTTATTTCCAGCGTGCGAGACTGTGTATTGGAATATCTAAAGATATGCTCATTTTAAAATTATTTTGTGATACTGCTGTTGAATTTAATTTTATGGTTTATGTGCAAAGAAAATGATATTTAATAAATAAAGGTAACACACAAAAGGTTAACAAAAAGTCTCTTTGGGTGTTAAATAAAATCCAAAAGCTTTCAGATTTTTTGATTTAAAAAAAGTATAACTCGTACTGTCCTTGTGTTTTTGTGTATGCACATGTTTGAGAACATCAGCTCTTCCACCATGTGAAATTGAAAAACCAAAAAAATAAATTATAAACAATACACATCATAAATGTATTACATCTTCTTGAGGAAATAATAGAAGGAAAGTCGTCTGGTTATGATTTTTGAAAAATACACGAGTATTTTACCTTTTCTGCAGACATAAGTAAAACAAAAGATCGTAATTTCTTAAACTATTTCTCGAAAGCATGTGCACTCATACTGCTCAGTGATAAGATGAACAAAATAACAACCTCAATCTTGCTTTGTGCTCATTGGCTAATATTTGCCAGATGACATGCAGTGATGTTCGATGCTCATTGGAGAACTAAAACACAATGCTTTTGGATGCATGTGCTCTCACTCACAGGACAGAAGAGTGTCATAATTTCTTACTGATGAAACAACTTTGGTTTTCTTTTATATGCAATCTAGAGAAAAACCAAGTGCTTTCAGGTACCCCAAATCACTTTTTTTTTGGGTGCAAATAACAATCTATTAAGTTAAGCTACATAAAAATCATGAAAAATTTTAAGAATAAGAGAAAGTCGGGAGAAATATTTTAATATTGGGTTGGCAGGAGAACGATCGGAAATCAGGAGTCTCATGTCCAAGTTGGGAAAGATGGCAACTCTGAATGTATGATATACTATACTGCAAACATAAGATGTACTGCCTGTGAAAAGTATTCTTATATATATAAGAACTATAGCTAATATAAGACTCGCATAGTTATAAGAATTCAATTGTATGAATGAGATGCTTAGACGCAAGCTACCAAAATTGAGAGAAATAAAGCTAAAAGAAAACCTAGCTATTTGGACAAGTTAAGTTAGGCTCTCCAGTCAACACTCAAGTTTAAATCACGTTCTTTTTTGCCCATTATGTGCAGTTTTAAAATTGAGGGTGTTAGAGGTCTAGTGCATCAATATTGCTAACATGTAGGTTGTTGGTTAGATGGAAGTGTTTTCAACACATGTACAAAAGACACTGTCTCGATATTGCGCACAATTCTTATGGACAGGAGAGGGTAAAAAAAAAAAAAACCCTCATGTTATTGTGAGGGGCTGGCTGTTTTCACAATAGAAAATACTAGCACCAGGGTAAATGGGCTGAAGGCCCAACCCTTATTGAACGATTTGAGTATTTTTTAATTTTGTAGAAACAATAATTTAAGCAATGATTATGTATCAAATTTGGAAAAAATGCACAATTAAGACCAAACATTAACTATGTGTGAAACCAGTCGAAGGGGTGAAAATGCCAAAATATCCGGGAAGTTGTTCGAGCTGGTGTCATAAAGTGCTGCAAAAGAGTTTCTTAATACAAGAAAAGTATGAGGCAGTACTCAGCATTCGGTGAAATAAAAGTAAGGAAATAGATTACATAATTAAGAACATGTTATAAAAAAGACACTGGTAATATAACTACACTTTTGAAATGGAATAGAATTTTACAAACAGCAGAAAACATAGTTTTTTTTTTTTTTTTTTTTTTTGTTCAGGTATCTCTGACAATTTAGGAGTAATAAAAAATTTATTTTATTATTAAAAGCAACAGAGCAACTGAGGGGAAAAAACTGCTGAATATGACTGCTTGAAAATGATTATCATAACTGCAAACCAAAGTAAAATTCACAGTGCTGTTGCGAGAATGCTAAATACTATGCATATTAAAAAACACTGACAGGAATTATAAAGAGAATCTATTGGTGTAAAAAAGGTCCTTTTATTTTATAATGCTCTCACACCTATTTTTCAATAGAAAATTTGGTAGATCTTGTTAAACTGGCAATTATTTATTTGCACACACCGCGATATATATCGCTGTATTTAAAAGGTGATTTTTAATTTGGCTTATATACAGGATTTCAATTCTGACCGAACATTTGCAGTTAAAAATTACATCTTGGTTTATATATTTATTGGCTTGTATCCAGAAATATACATTATTTTAATTTAACTGATTAGTTAATTATATCAAATTCGAAATTTAATTATTATCCCCTTACTATACTTAACCCTTTAACTGCTAAAAAGACGTGTTTAAACGTTTTTGGAGTTTCCTTTAAAAATGCTTAAGACGTGTTTACACGAATTTCAAATCGCATGAAAAATGTTTAAGACATGTATACACAAAGCCCAAATTTCACGAAGATTGCTTTAAGATGTGTTTAGACGATGCGATCTGGTCTTCCTTCCCCTACCTTTCTGCAGGCAGCTGTCAGTTGACACAAAGGTCTTAATAGGGTGTGAAGTCTGTTTGAAAAGAACACTTTACAGATGGGTCCTGAGAATGAAGAATCATTCTCAGACAGCAGGTGTGCATTATCTTTCCAATGACTGCAAGCTTGTGAATGAAGATAAATCATTTTACAACAGTTTGCCTTGTGGTTATTTATACAAATGAAAGTCAAACAGAATCGCTCGTTATAATAGTACATTACCAAAATTTAGAAGAAACAGGAAAAAGTAACAATTGTAATGTAAGACTTACTTTTTAATAAACCATATATTATACAATGTATTAAAAGTTGACTACAATTTCTGATTTGTCAAGAACAGGATAAAATATAAAATGTTGCAAACACCTATCTTGTTTGCTCTCGTAATTCAACTGCGGGTGTTTTTAATGGTATATTTTTCTTTTTTATATTATGAAATGTTAAAAATGTGCTCTCAATATGCCTGATTTTTGTATTCAAATATGTGGCTGTGGGTTCCTTATAAACGCGAACTGACATATAAAAATTTCTTGGATGTCGAAAGGAAGATATTCTACTCGAAAACTTCAATTAAATCGAATAAATTAATATGCTGAAAGATTTTCTAGAAATATTTGTTTTTTAAATTTTATTATAAAGATTTGAAATAAAAAAATAGTTTTAAAATCTAGGGGGAAAAGTACGTGTTTTTTGGAAAGAAATCTACCGGTATAAAATCACATAAAATTAACGGAGTGTAAGTTAAGTAAAACAGTTAGTGTATGGAAGGGTTACATATACTGTGCACAAAAAATCAGTCAGAGGAACAATTAGCTAACGAATTAAATTAATTACATTAAAAAATTTTCGTTAGAAAAAAACCTCTCCAAATGTCAATGCTGATAGCAGCACTATAAATGAAAGTTATTAAGTTCCTAACTTAATTAATCCGTTGGTACTCAATAATTTTGGCCCACCAGCGGCCGAGCGGTAAAGTTGCTGTAGATTGGTCTGAGGTTCGAATTCCGCAAACGGGCTGGCTGCATGGGCGTTTTCATGGTTTTCGCCAAGTGTAACATGTATACGAGCCAATGTCCATTAGAAAGTCCTCCACGAAGGCATCCTTCCTCTTAGGCAGATAGCCCTTGAGGCTTTGCCATAATCACATAAAACCAAATCAAATTAAAAACCAATAACTGTGTGTTCGCGATTACTTTGCAAAAATTTTTGATAAAGATTCAAGAAAAGCCTGCAGCGACCTAGTAAAAATTGGCAGTTTGAAGCGAGTTTAAATCCCAGCGATTGGGCTGGCTACCTGGCAGTTTTCATGGATTTTTGCTGCCTAATAAGCCAATCTCATTTAAGTCCTTCACGAAGATCTCCTCTGAGTACTAGTCCTTGCTTGGGATTAGGTTTAGTTTGGTTTGTTAGATTATGATAAAACACGCAGAGGGTGAATCTGTCTAAAGAAAGTATGTTTCATGAAAGACTTTCGAAGGAAAACTATCTTGTACCCGTGTTACATATAGGTAAATTCACGAAAACGCCCATGTGGTGAGCCAGTCACAGGGGTTTCAATCGGGGTCAAACTACAATTATATTAATAGTCCTCGTGTATTTTATCATAAGCTAAATAAAATAAAATACAATATCGCGAAAGTCACCTTATGCTATTGAAATGGCAATAATTTTGTATTATATAGGCCATCATTTTGCTTCTATTATGAGATTTTGCTCTTTTCCGTTACCCAAGCTAGCCCACAACGGAACACTGCTAGTTCTGTCCGGGGTTCGAATCCCGGCGAAAGGGCTAGCTGCATAGATGCTTCCGTGTTTTTCTCATGTGTCACGTGTACACAGCCGGTTTCCCTTAGAAAGTTCACCATGAAGGTATCCTTCCCCTTATGTAAAATAACCCTCAAGTGCTTTGCCACAATCAAATAAACGAAACGATTACTACATAACATGCTTAAAATATTTTCTGTTTAAAAGTTTATGCGTCAAAGTTGGATCCCGTTAAGTGAAATATGCTGTTCCTTTTTTTTCTTTGCTATTGTAGCAATGTTCTCGTTTTCAGAATGTGAATAAAACATTTTTAATAATGTATCATTCTATTTGGTTTATTGTTTAATGAAAAAAATAAATTTAAGCAACAAATTCCTTATGTTTAGAAAAATTTTACCATCATAGATATGAGCTGCTGTCAAAAGTGCATTTTCTTACTAGCGCATATATTTGTATAGAGAAAATTCTTTTGCGTATGTTGTCCTATAACTGAAAAGATCCTGAGAAATTTGTATAGGGAAATAAAGTTATTAAATTTAAATAAAAAATAAAGTTATTTGTGGGTTATATGTGTTTTGAGGTAAGAGTCGAAACACGAGGTACGCAATGAATTTTAAATAAGGATATATATAATAAGGATTTCGCCACTAGACATTCCCAACAAAATTTGCTAAATTTTTCTATATATAGAATTAATGTATATTCCGTTTAGTATATAAATTCAGTGTTATAACACTCTCTTTTATCAGTGTTATTCTGTGTTATATCAAGATTTAGTTACGTCCGATATAAGCATTTTATTTTTGTTTTATAAAGCTGGTTCGTTTATTAGTATTATGCTTATTAAATACGATTTATCAGGGTTTTAAATCTATCAGACCCCAACCACTGGCCTTCCTGGCTAAGACCGCTGATTACTACTAGTTCCACTTGCACTGAAACCCAAACGAACAAATTGCATGGTTGGGTTTCATAGTTTTCCCAAGTGTGACATGGATATGAATGAGTTTTACTTAGAAAGCCCACTACGGCGACTAGTCTATCTTTTAGACAGACGATCTCGTTTGCTTTGCCATATTCAAATAATTGGACAAAATTTGAGAACAAAGACTAGTAAATGCATATACCATAATAAAATAAAATAAGTGCATATTACAAAACTAAAATAAATGCACATAACGTAAGAAATGTGATCACAACAAATTTTTAATTATTTTGTAATACACTAATTCCTAAATTGCATTATTTTCAAATTTTATTTCATTTTTATGCATGTATTACCGTAATTTCTGGAAGAAACGCCGCGGCGTTTACGTGTTTAAAACTTAAATTTTCAGCAGGTGCGGCGTTTAGGTGCACTAAAAATAAAATATTTCCTATGATGGTCATTGTACATAGTTTGGATAGCCTTGTCATTGTGCATAGACTGGTGCTGTTCCCACACAAAAGACCACTCAGTTGCTTTTTGCGAACATTATTTTGTTTACATTCTTTCAATTGAACGGACCTACATGCCTTATTCACCCTAAACGAGATCTCAGAACAATAACATTCTCCCCCCTTTCAAATCAACATTCTCATAAGTTTGGATAGTCTCTGTCCTCTGCCATTCGACGAATCTTTCAGGACCCATCCTCTCCCCACCCCTGCCTTTTCTGCAATTTTTTTCAAAGGCGGACACGACTCCACCTGCCTCGCAAAAACAAACTCTGACATATTTCCCCTTCGGCATGAATGGATTTTTCTTGGCATTCTGCCAGATACTGGCGAAACTGGTGCAAAAACTGTATCTGTGTTTATGACGGGGCATGAAAGAATGTCATTTACATATGTGTTAGCTTGTGCCGCAAATGGTGACAAGCTAAAGCCGATGATAATTTTTAAACGAAAGACTATTCCGAAGGGAGATTTTCCTAATGACGTAATTATTTGTGCAAACGAGAACGGCTAGGTGTGCGAAACAATCATGCATGAGTGGCTACAAAAAGTTTGGCAGTGTCGTATGGGATCTTTTTTCCAACCAAAGGGGTTATTGATAATGGATTCCATGCGTGCTCATTTCTTTGAGTCGGTGAAAACCAGATGTCAAAAATTGTCTACGACCGAAGCAATAATTCCTGGTGGTTTGACAAAAATCTTACAACCATTAGATTTGTCAGGTAATAAATCCTTCAAAGCTGAAGTCCGAAAGCGGCGGGAGTGTTGGATGAGTGAAGGATTGCATACGTAAACCAAAAGCAGTAAAATGCGTAGAGCATCTTTTGAAGAAATTGCAAAGTGGGCAGGAAGTGCGTGGAAATCGGTAGAAACATTGTCAATAATAGCAGGGTTCAAAGAACCTGAAATTATATCCTTAGATAAAGAGACTGTAAACCAAGAGGATGAATGTGACGATCTGGAAGACTTAGATCAGGATTTACTAAATCTTTTTAATTCAGATAGTGAAGATAGGTTGAGTTTTTGCATCTATACGGCCCACAACGGAGTCACGCGCAATTCAATCTATTGCGGCGTTTCTGTGTAATTTTAATTTTTTTTCCCGCCATTTTTCTCGAATGCGGCGTTTACGCCGATGCGGCCTTTCTTCCAGAAATTACGGTAATGCATATTTTATACATGCGAAAGCGTGCTTGTTTAGCCTATCCATATACATTAAATAAATCTGATTTGAAAATACGTGTAGGTGAGATTTTCGTAACTTGAAGAAATTTACTCGCAAAATAATCTCTGAGAAAATATATATACAGTCAAAAGTCGTTAATTCGGACAACCATAATCCGGACCTCAAAGCTAAAAACTTTCTGCGCATGCGCCGCGTTGGCACATGCGCACAGCGTTTTACGTGTGCACGTAAGCCCTTGACTACTGCGCATATGCATGTGCGCAAGTGCAGAATACGTTTTCGCCTGTGCGTTTAATGTATAACAGGCGGTGTAAGCTAAAATTATCTAATTATCTATTTCAGTTAATGTTAATGATTGCGTTGTTCCTTAATCTTCGAATTAGATCGTGCTTATTATTTTTTGCAGACTGTAAGAGCAATTTTATAAAAGTAAACTTGAACTTTCGATTATGTCAAATAGAATTTCCGATTCTGGAGCTCCCAAACAATCGTACAAAACGAAAGTATGTTTCGATGTCCATCAAACAATAGTGGAATTGCTGCAAAAAATGGATAAAGACACGAAGAAGGTGACAGAGAGGTTAGTGAAAACAAAAAAAATTTCGATTGACAAGTTAGTCGGTATTCTCGGCACAGCAATTACGGGACTTGAACAACGGAACTTTGTAACTGAACAAGAAATTATGTCTGTTTATAGAATTAAAGAGAAAGTATTATTACATAAGACAAAACAACTTAAACAACTTACATTGAAAGAAATGTTTAATAAAGTAAATAAATAAATATTAAGCTTTTGTTTTGTAAATTTTGATACCCTTTAGATCATAATTGTTCTTTATTTCATAAATTACGGTTTCATATTTTTAATTTTAGAATTTCTGCATGCTATCTTACGAGATTTAAACTGATGATCTATAATCCGGAAAAATCGATAAGCCGGAATCGCCGAAGTCCCGATGAGTCCGGATTAACGACTTTTGACTGTATTAAGAAAATACAATTTTATCTCCCTACTTGGTTTTGTGTAAAACAATTTAAAAATTAGCTTATTACTTTTCTTAAATCGAAAACAACTTATTTTTTTTTAAATCTTGCTGTCAAACCTGAAGTATTTAGAAGTATAAAAATGGTCTTTTGAACACATGTTCCCGTGCTATTTCCTTGTGGATGAAATAAACAGATAAGAGGCAAACCCTTGAAGAAGACATTGACTGATTTCACCACCGAAAGACCTTTTCTCTAAATATGGGGTGGCCACTTTTATCTTTGGCTTCTGCTTTGTAAAATAGTATAACTAAACCCGTTGGCCCTGTTTGCCCGAATAGCTTCTGAGAACCATTTGCAAAGACTTCGTGTTCCCAAAGCAATCAGTCAGAGACCAATTAAATTTGTTGTCAACATTTCTACTCCCTCTTTCTTTCTGTGAGTTCTTCAAATCCAGGAAAGGGTAATGCGTGCATTTGGTGAACGTGAGAAAAAAAATTCTATGCTGTTTTTTGTATTATTTTTATAGTGGAGCATTTAAAAAAAAAAAAAAACAGCTTTATATGCAAAGTTTTTCTCTGATGAATGAACTCAGCTGAAAACATATTTCTGTCTTCTGTACCTTCATTTCGTCGATTGTGATTGAATTCTTTTGCTACGATTTTGTAACCTGTACCTATTGGATTCAAATGTCAAATGTTCTAGAAATTCCTTGCCAACATTTCCAGTGGTGTTTTGGCTTGATAAGCTGTACATTTGGGTTTCAATTCACTCTTTTCGGTAGATCTTTATCTACTCGCTCCACAATTTTCTCAAACTGACATTTAAAATAAAATGTCTAAAATGACTAATTATGAATAAAAAATGGCAGTATAAGAAAATGTAAGCAATATTATATAATGTTTACTATGAGAAACTGTGCTAACTTCGAAACAGAAGTAGCAGCCATTTTCCAAATAGCAGTGCTTTACTTAGTGATGCTATACAGCCATCTATGATCGGCAGTTGAAAGTTCTGATAATGAATTCCTGCGTTAATTCTAGAATGAATAAACACAGAAATGGAATCTGTTAAGGTATTTACAGAAGAATAAACAAATTAAAACTTTTTTCTACTAGAGTAGACGATGCAACAAAGGGTTAAGTGAATTAAATTCTTTTTGCGCTCTTACTACATTTTTCTAAATTTTTCGATTTCTAAATTTTTCTGTTCCTCTTTTCTTATAACACACAAGCAATTTTTTAAATATGAGTGAACCCTGAGAGCTAAGTTCGATAAGGTCGCAAAAGACGGTAATTTGAAGGACTTCAAATCTAGGCAAATGTGTTAATTGCAGGGGAGGTTTTGTGGTTATCCCTCATGTGATCAAAATACGAATTCTTTCCCTTTAAACGTCCTTTACGAGACGCGACTCTTTTCGTCATATAATCCTCAAGTACTGTGAACAATTCTAATCTAAATTTTTATGATATAAAATTTCATATAAATTTATTCTACCTGCCGCATTTGTGTACATTATATTTATGAATACAAACCTGCGATTAATATTGAGAATACTATTGATACAATTGATGTTATAATTAATACTAAAAATAATGTTTAAGCTAAAAATCAATTTGAACCCTTTTTTATAATAAGGTAACATGCGCCAAAGAATTCCCGACAAAGATTTTAGATTATGGTAAAGCACACAGGGGTTACTTACCTAAAAGAAGAGCTTTGTTTAGGGAAACAGGCTGGTAATTCACAATCCACTTATTGAAAACCTCCAAACCTCCCATGCAGCTGCTAGGATTTAACATGCTCAACTATCTTACCTCTCGACCGTTATTGCGCTTTCTCAGCTTATGAAATATGTATTTTAAGTTGATTATTTACATAACAGAAGAACAAAATAAAATGACAGATTATAAATAGTGCATTTTACTGACAAAAAAATCTTCGGAAAAAAATACTGTAAAGAATAAGAATGATGCAGTTAACTTAACTGCAGTCGATAAGGAGCGCTGGTGTGTATGTTTTTTCAGCGAAAATTATTTTGCACGTGTTGTCATAAAACAAAAAATATTCATAAATAATTTTTTTACAGTTGTTAAAATAGTCATGGATTATATGTTTTAAAGAGAATATCTTCTTAGAAAATTTTCAAAATTAAATTGGCTTGAATTCACATTACATATGGGGAAAATTATAAAGACACCAAGGCGCTAACCTGTTCGGTTGCCAGCGACAAATCCAGGACAAACATCACACATCCAGCATTCTTATTCACTCAACTGCAGTGAACTTAAATATTTGTTTGTATATTATTATTAGTATTAAAATAATTAAAATATTTATACTAATAAAAACTGCTGTTTAAGACATTTTCTTTGGTTCGAGATTTCATGTGAATAATTAAATTTGCATTGAAGCAAGACAATTTCTTAGAACTTAATGCTTCAAAAAATTGAATGCTGGGATTCCTAGGAAAGAAATAATCCTCGAAAAATATATTTCACTTAAAAATTTTGAATTTTATTCTTATAATGTCTTCTTAACTAATTAATAATTGTTATAATTATTAAATATAATGCTTACTTATTTTTTACAAAATGTACAATAATACCCTTTATTTTCAAAAATACCATATTGAACAACTAGTATATTGTAAGCTAATAAATAACAACATTGCATTTTTTCTTATCAACTATGTGTCATTTTTCCTTTTCAGCTTTCTGTTATAGAGTAATGTTTTTAATCCTTTTCCAGACAAAGTGTACTAGTGTTTCAAGGACAGGAAAGCAAGAATTTTTAAACTTAGTCAATAAATTCACGATCAACTGAAAATTTATAAAGACTGTTTCGGGTTAAAATTCCCTTTCAGAATAGAGTAGCGTATATAAAAAAAGTGAAATGCAAATTTTAAATTGATATTATCACCGTTTCAGCCTTTAAATAACTCATAAATGTTTTGTTTACTGCTTTTAAAAACAGATAATATGTTTAAAAGTTAATACCGTAATGTTAGTATTAAAAAATCTCGAAATTATTGCTTAAGAAAAAGCAGAAACAAAGGCATTATTATTATTTATTTATACTAAGGGCACATTCTTTGAGATCGACAAGATATTTTAAAAAAATGTTTATGCTATTTCCTGAAATCACTTAATTTTTTGTTTCCATAAATCAGATGAAAAATAAGTCACATTTGAAACCCATTTTCAAAACAGCTATCCACGTATAATCATAAAAATCTTTTTTTGTAAAAAAGGTAAGCTTTAAATATGTTCTTGGCCCATAGATGGCGAAATAGATAGTTTTTTATATTCTTCTATAACTATGCACTCCAATAAAACTTCACTTGTATTCCAAACTCCCAACAGGTATGTTGTGTATTATTTATTCTCATGCATGCAAGTAACCACTCTCTGCTATATTGAGTTTCTAATAGGTTATGGGCCCAGGCCAGATTAAGAAATGAGGATAAATAATCTAATGACTAGTTAAGTTAGTTTGTTTATTTAATTCTATTTGTAAATTTTTTTAGAATTACTTTAACCAAAATTGGCCACATGGTTATGTTAGGGTTAGCCAAAGCACATGGTTGCAAAAGCTTAACTAGTACAAATATTTTTGACTGTTAATTATTTGGGCAAATGTTTCTTTGAGAATAAAATTAATTCAATAGAAAATTTATTTGAATTTATCTCAAATTATAATTTTTGTCTCTTGTTGATTACAGTTAAAAAAAGGAAAAATGCCAAGGGGAGAAAGTTCATTTAGTCACAAACAATTGAGTGGAAGGGAAAATTACATGGATTGGAAATTTTCCATGAAAATGCATCTTATTAAATTAGATTTATGGGCTTATGTAGAGGGTACAAAAGAAGATCCAGTAAAGGATACCAAAGCTCTGTTATATATAGTTGAAGGGGTTAGTGAAATTATTTTTAATGATATAAGGGATTTAATAAGTGAAAAGGAAGCTTGGAAAGTATTAGCTGAAACATATGAGGATAAGGCAATCACGAGAAAGGTTTCAATAATTAAAACATTAGTGAATACCCGTTATACTGATTATAAGGATATGCCTGACTATTTACATAGGGCCATTTCAGCTTATCAGCAGTTAAAATTTACTGGTGTTAAACATGATGAAGAATTAATTGCAGGAATAATTTTAGCTAATTTACCTGATATGTTTGAACCTCTTATAATGGCTTTGAAAAATTGTGGTGAGGCAATAACAGTTGACAATGTTAAAAATCGCTTGTTAGCCAAAGATTCAAAACCCTTTAGTCAATGAAAGTAAGGAATATGCATTTGTTAATAAAAATATTGGAGGCAAAAGGTACTTTAAAGGAAAATGTTTTAAATGCAATTTGTTTGGCCACAAAAGCTCCGATTGTCAGAAGTCACCTCTCAAAAAGGGTAGATATAATGAAAACAAGTTTAACAAAATGTCTAATGTTGGATTAAAACATGAAAAAGGGGAAGAAGCTTATGTAGTGGAAATTAGTGTAGCTAATTCTAATCCAGATCCAAATATTTGGTACATGGATTCTTGTGCTTCTTACCACATGACTCCACATAAAGAATTATTAGATGATTATCAGGATGCTAGTATTCATCAAATAAAAACAGGAAGTTCAGTAATAGAAGTAGAGGGTAAGGGTAAAATAACTTTCCTCTTATCTAGAAATAAAAAAAGGGAGTCTGTAACTTTTAGTAATGTTTTACACGTTCCAAAGTTAACAGCCAATTTGCTGTCCATTAAGTATTTAAATAAAATATTTGGAATGGTTAGTACTTTTACAAGCGAAAGATGTTTTGTGTATGATGGTAAAAATTTAGTTGCTACTGGAACAGATATGGGAAATAATTTGTATTCTCTTGATTTATGTAATGAGTGGGCTTTAATTACCGCTAAAAATATTTCAAAAGAATTATTACATAAAAGAGTGGGCCATTTAAGTGAAGGAGGAATGACCAGATTAAAAGATATGGTCGAAGGTTTTACATTTAACAGAAAATTGTTAAATTGTGTGTCATGCATTAAAGGCAAAATGCATAGACAACCATTTCCCAAGGGAAAAGCTAAGCGTGCAAAAGAGTTATTAGGCATAGTACACAGTGACCTGTGTGGGCCTATAAATGTTATATCAATTGGTGGTTCTCGCTACTTTATTAGTTTTATTGATGATTTGTCGCGAATGACTTTTTTTATTTTTTGAAAAATAAATCTGAAGTCTTTGAAAAATTCAAAATATTTCAAGCATTTGTTGAAAGGCAAACTGGCAAAGCAATCAAAATCTTACACTCAAATAATGGTACTGAGTATGTAAACAATGAGATGGATAACTATTTAGCATCAAATGGAATTCAGCATCAAAAATCTATTCCATTTACACCAGAGCAAATGGGTGTAGCTGAAAGTAGTAACAGAACTCTTGTAAAGCGAGCACGATCAATGTTGCTGGATGCTCACCTTGATCAAAATTATTGGGCTGAAGCAGTGCAGACTGCAAATCACTGTAAAAATCTATCTTCAACTATTGCAGTTGCAGGTATGACCTCTTATGAAAAATGGTATGGGGATAAGCCAAATTTAGAATACTTGAGAGTGTTTGGATGTCGTGCATTTGCTCACATTCCAAAACCAAAACGGAAAAAGTGGGATATAAAAGCAAAGGAATTAATGCTTGTTGGGTACTGTCAAGATAGAAAAGGCTATCGGTTAATAGATCCCAAAACTTATGAAATAATAAATGCACGAGATGTACAATTTTTGGAAAATGAAATGTACTACAAAAGGGCAAGTAATATGCCAAAATTCTATGATGAATCCTCATTCAGTGGGAGCGTGATTACGATATTTTCAGATACTGAGAATGCAATAGCTGATGATCAGAACGGTGAAATGGAAGGGATGGTTAATGATAATACTCAGTCTGATCATGAATTAGTTAATACTAGTATTAATTCTAATCACGATGAACATAATACTGCTCAAAATGATAGCCATGATAACAGTAGTGTAGTTGATGAGCTACCTACATTGACTAGAAACAGAAAACTTAGATTTCCAAAGAGTTATCAGGACTTTGACACACATGGGATGCCAGAAATGCTAATGCCAAATTTAGATTGTATGTGCTTTGTTAAAGCTTTGGCAGCAACAACAAATGGTGTGTATTTTGAACCGAAAACCATTGATGAAGCATTAAGGGGCAATGATGCAAACCATTGGAAGAATTCTATATGTGAGACTATATTAGGCCATATTAAAAACAAATGGGAAATAACAGATAAACCTTATGATAAGAACATTGTAGATTGTAAATGGGTTTTCAAAATTAAATGTAATTCAGTAGGCAAGATTGAAAGATATAAAACACGTTTAGTTGCTAAGGGCTATTCTCAGATTGAGGGAATAGATTATACTGAAACATTTGCACCAGTTGTCCGATACGTAACATTAAGAGTTTTATTAGCTTACGCAGCTATATATGATTGGGAAATTGACCAAATGGATGCTGTAATGGCTTTTGTACAGGGAACTTTAAATGAAGACATTTATATGAAAATTCCAGACGGTTTCAGTGAATTTTACAAGCAAAACTTAAAGGGAAAGGTCCTAAAATTAAACAAAGCATTAGATGGTTTAAAGCAGAGTGGTAGACTATGGTACCAACTGTTAGAAAAGGGTTTAATAGAAATGGGACTGAGGCAAAGTTCTTTTGATAGTTGTGTCTATATTAAAATAAATGAAAATAAAGATCTTGTTATTGTTACTATTTATGTTGATGGCTTACTCATTTTTAGTAATAACATAGAACTTAAAAATTGGGTAAAACAACAACTTAAAGAAAAATTTGAAATGAAAGACTTGGGACCAGCAAATTATTGCTTAGGAATTAAAATTGAACGAGATATAACTAAAGGGTCCATTAGCCTTAGTCAAACTCAGTATGTAGAGAGTATGCTTTGCAAATATAATATGCATGAATCTCATGGTGTAAAAACACCATTAGACCAAAATCAAGTGTTATCTAAACTGCAGATACCAACTAGTGAGGAACAAAAGCTACCTGTTCCTTATCAGGCTGCCATTGGGAGTCTTCTTTATGCAGCTCAAGCAACACGGCCAAATATAACTTATGCTGTGAATTTCCTTAGCCAGTTCTCCAATAATCCGGCAAGGGTTCACTGGAATGCTGTCAAGCGCATCATGCGGTATCTTCGAGCCACTACAGATGCTACATTGTCTTTTTCAAAGGACTGTAGTGCTGATGTCCTTGGTTACAGCGACTCAAACTATGGAGGTGATGCTGGGGATCGAGGATCAACCACTGGATATGTTTTCCTCATCGGAGGTGGTGCAGTGTCATGGTGTAGTAAGCGTCAACCTACCATTGCAACTAGTACAACAGAAGCCAAATATATGGCTCTTTCTGCAGCTACTAAAGAAGCCATATGGCTCAACAAAATTGTTAAAGAACTTGGGATTATTACTGCAAAGCCAGTATTATTATACTACGATAACAACAGTGCTATTAATCTCAGCAAAAATAGTGCGTATCATGGTAGATCAAAGCATATTGATATACAACATCATTTCGTGCGAGAAGCTGTGAAACTTCAGCACATTGACATACAATATAAGACTACTAATGATATGATTGCAGACTTTTTGACAAAAAATGTAAACAGTGCAAAACATGAAATGTGTGCAAAAATGATGGGTTTAAACTGAAGACCAATGTAATTTAATGTTTTATTATATGTAAGTGTGCTGATGTAATTTCTCATTGTATTTAATTAGGATGATATTTAAACCTAAAGTGGGAGTGTAAAAAAGGTTAGCTTTAAATATGTTCTTGGCCCATAGATGGTGCCACTGTTTTTTATATTCTTCTATAACTATGCACTCCAATAAAACTTCACTTGTGTTCCAAACTCCCAACAGGTATGTTGTGTATTATTTATTCTCATGCATGCAAGTAACCACTCTCTGCTATATTGAGTTTCTAATATTTTTTCGCCCTTGAATTTCAGACATACAGTTACTAAATTTTATCTCGCTGAATATTTAACTTTACTTAAAAAAAGCAGATTTGTATACATTTTTACGTATATATTGTTCATTCAAAAAACGAAATCTTTCCAGAAAATAACATCCATTTTAAAAACTAAGTAAATTTCAGCATTAAATACGCCTGAAAAGTTAAAATTTTGAAATCTCCTTAATATTTAACTAGAGTTAATTTAAAGAGCAAGTTTAAAAGCCACATCAAGTTAAATTGATTAAATTTGGCAGAAATAATAAAACAGATGTTTTTCAGAATAATTATACAAAATATTATGCTAAATATGTACAAAATATCTATCTATAAATATCTATAAAATCTAATAAATATCCATAAATAAAAGGCATTATTTAAAAAAAATAATATCTGCATGTAAATGAAGAATATAGGAAAATGTTGAAAGATTTAAAGATTTTTAATTTATGACAAAAACACAGAAAATCAGAAATAGTATCAAATGGAATCGAACTATAAATATTGCTTTCCAAATGTTTCAGGAATCTCACAGAAAAGAATGAATATTGCACCAGATATTTTTAATATGGATTTTATTAAAAGCAGTTTCACCAATCTGCATTGAAATTCATATGATAATTAATGACCCAGAGATTTAGGTAATTTAGATTAACCATTTATAATAATTAAAAAAACAGCGGGTAAATTTTAAAGCCAAGTTGTTTCAAAATAAGAGGAAAGAAAACTTTTAAGATAGTATTCGTACGTGTACCCTGCAGCATTTCAGATGGTCATCATGGAGAAACGAGTCTTTTGAAACTTTCTTGACAGCTCACATCTACGGGTACTAATATTTAAGGTAGTAATCCATCTCACTTACAGTCGGAACCCTTGATCAAGTGTTCTGGGAGGGAAAAGAACTAACAATAGCAATAGCTGGCATTTTTCAGAGGTTTAGGATTATTTTCCTGACATTTTAAGGGCTAAAATTAGTGAAGTTTTTAAAGGTATTCGTAGAAAATCCCTCGACAGGCTAAGGGTTAATCAACAGCTACAGCTTTTATAATGAGTTAGAAAACACAATACAAATCCAATATTTTTAAATAAAAAAATATTCTTTAAACTCTACATTAAAGAATCAAGGGAACATTTTAAGCACTTAAAGATAGTAACAATTGGAAGATATAATGAGCACAAATAAACACTTTAGAGTGTTATTAATATTTATATAAAAAAGCAACAAATTCATAAAAAACATATACTCCACATGCACTTTAGTTAAATAAATAAAAAATAAATAAATAAAAAATAATAATAATAATAAATAAATAAATAAATAATAATAATAATAATAATAATAATAATAAAAACAAACAGAGAAGAAGAAAAGGGGGGAAAAATCAATACCTCTTGCTTCATTCTTATAATCTTTACATGCTTTTCTTGAAATGCAGCTCTAATTGCATGCACAGATCGCAGAAGTTGACAATTCTTTTGAAAAGCTGAAGCATGTGGATACTGAAAAATAAGCAAGTGAATAAAGAATACATTAGAAATCAAATTATATTTCCCATTTCCAAAACAGAAAATACATATCTTTTAGATTATCTGAAGTAAAGTGATGCTTTCCTCATTTCAACTATTTAATTAGAACACTATAATACTTTCACATTTACATGTATAATATAAAAGATTTCTTTAAAGTTCTCTAATGCATTCAAGTCTTTAATCCGGATGTCCACAATCTGGAATGATCTATAATCCGGACATCAAAGCTACAAACTTTCTGTGCATAATACTTTTACGCATGCGCATATGCATTTATGCATGCTTGTTTAATGTATAACAGATGGTATAAGCTAAGCTAAAATTATCTAATTATCTATTTCAGTTAATGTTGCAGATTGCGTTGTTTTTTAATCTTCTAATTGGATCCGGCTTATTATTTTTTGCAGACTGTTAGAGCAATTTTATAAAAGTAAGCTTGAACTTTCGACTATGTCAAAAAGAATTTCCGATTCTGCAGCTGCCAAAGGATCTACAAAGCGAAAGCATGTTTCGACGTCCATCAAACAAAAAGTGGAATTGCTACAAAAAATGGACAAAGGCATATCCTTTGTTTCTCTAACCATTCCGAAAACTGTTTATCAATTTCACGCTGCTCTCTGTGTGTGTGTGGGGGGGGGGGACGTCGCGGCGCGCAATGAACTGGAAGTTGATCTGTCAGCACTATCCTTATCTTCAAGGCAGATGTTTTTATTTTATTCAGCTCATAATTCCTTACTAAAAAGAGTATTTCATCTCGATTTATTCCGTCTTTGATATGATTTAAATTAAATTCCTTGTCATTATAAATATCATGAATACACATCAAATAGTTTTTTGGTTGTGATTTTCTAATTTCGACTATGCGTAATGTATGCTTTATGCATGCGGGCGTTGAAAGAAATGTTTAATAAAGTAAACAAATAAATATTAAGCTTTTTTTTGTAAATTTTGATACCCTTTAGGTCATAATTGCTCTTTATTTCATAAATTGCAGTTTCATATTTTTAATTTTATAATTTCTGCATGCCATCTTACCAGATTTAAACTGATGATATATAATCCGGAATTGTTGAAATCGCAACGAGTCCGGATTAAAGACTTTTGACTGTATAACTATTTTCTGCCTAAGCCCAAAATCTATTTTCCTACTTGAAATAACTGTATTATTTGAAACTTACTTATTTTTCGCATTTATTTATAGGAAAATCTAATAGAGTCACCTCTATGTGCATGCACAGACATCAATAATGGAGACATGAACAAGCCCACAGCTGTTGCACAGATTACTTAGACGATATCCATGCACACCTCGAAAAGATACTTTAAAAATTGGGTTTCCATTCCATTTTCATTTAATGCGGAAATCATTTCCTTTTTTTGTGAACTGTTTATATGTATTCTCTCTTGATGATCATGCTATTAACCGCAGAATTTCACTGTTTGTGTCAATGGATTAAAACTGAAGAAAAATTGTTTCAATTAATTTCATCATTTAGACTTATAAAAAATTAGAGAAACGAAATTAATTTTAACATGATTATAGTAGCATTTTTCTTTTCCCTAAAAAGGTGTTCTGAGATTCTGCTTTTTAACTGTAATTATCTTGTTTAAAATTATGAATTAAGATATTCAATGTCGTCACAATAAAAGGTATTATCTTTTAGATATTATTATGCATGCATACAGGTTAGTAATAGATTGAATGCTCGCATTATGCATGATAGCTTGATAAAATTTATTCTACCCAAAGAAACACTACACTCCTGAAACTTTTAACAAAAATACTTGTACAGTTCTTCTCAGTATCACAGAGCCCAATCTATAGTTGCATCTCAAACTACTAAGAATGTTTAACACAACCTAATGCAAAGTACATCTAAAGAGCAATATTCCCAAAGTTGATGCTGAACTGAAAACTGATGCTTTCTCTGAGATTATATAGTTTTATCCTGGCTGTCAAGAAAAATTAGTTGCCAAATCCAACACCAGCTTGGCAATATCTCACCAATTTAGTGAGACAGTCATTTAAACTAAACTAAATTCAGTGGCCCTAGCCAGCAATGCTCCGAAATCTGCTTTCTTGACCGTGGGCCCAGCGATGCGTGAGCATATGCCCCGAACAAGTGGTCAGCTTGTCGCAGAACCCCCAGTGTTTAGTCCTCAAGCAAACTTGGTATTCAATTTATCGACCCCAGGGATGGAAATCAAGGGATGAAAGGCTGAGTTGACCTTGCCCAGCGCGGGGATTGAACCCCGGATCTGTGGTGCTGCTGCGCGGTCACCTTTGTAGAATCGATGTCATATAGCTCTTGTGCTATATGGGATCTTCATCTTCCCTGTTGCAAAGCTGACTTGCTCTCATGCAAAATTTTGCATCACTTCAAACCGTACCTGGAGATCTTGAAATGTAATTCTCAGGCAATGAAGGCATATCTGGAGGGCAACCAAACAACAGACCAATAGGCAGGCGAAGGTCCTGACTAAAGAGCATCTGGGATGGGGAATAGTTGGTAGTCTCTGGACAGCAATGTAATAAGTCGATAAGAACAGACGTAGCTTTTGCTTCCAGTTCTGTTGATTTCAGGAAACCATCTTTCAGATATTATTATGGATGATTCGATTAAACCTCTCTACAATGCGTATGATCACAGATGTAGAGGCATTGTTTGGGTTCTGTTTATGCTGAGTACTCCAGAGAATTCCTTAAGAATTTCTTCAGAGAACCCATGATAAAATTTCTTCCTCGATCAAACTAAGAGATACTAAAAAGGCTAATTAAAGAGGCATTCCAAAACTGGAAATCAAATGCTGTATTATAACCTCTGATACCATGACAGGTGCTTGATCAGAGTTAGGATATGCTTCAGGCCACTTTGTAAAGCAATGAATGCCAAAGATGATGTATTTGCTACCATCAGCAGATTGTGGTTGAGCTCCCAGGATATCAAAGGCGATGCATTCAAAAGGTGGTCCTACACTGTAATGTTACACCCGCCCTTGGTTGCATTTCTTCAGTACTTTCCGGCTTACACAGCCATTGCAAGATTGACACCCTTACTATATGTCAGTCCTTGCATTATGCCAGTAGAAGCACTCTCAAACTCAATGCAAAACCTTCATTATTTCAAAATGGCCTTCTGTTGGACTGTTATATAATTCTTTATTTACATCCGGGATCTCCAAAGTATCAGTTGTATTGGAATAGTTTTACATCATCTGATTCAAACTCCTCCTACAAGATGTTGTTTTGAACATGAAGCGAGTCCCAGAGAGTCCAACATTGTTTTGCCGTAGAACTACAGATCAAAATATTCTGCCAGGTATGTTTCCTATTTAAAGACCCTGTAGCGAATAGTTTATCCAACAGATGGCAGTATCTGCCAAGCTCCTTTGGTAATTGTCATTGCGCATGCTCAAGCGGAGTGTAAAAAGAAGTATGTTATTAGGAGAATGAGCTTTCGTTAATAATGTTGCTGCGCGTTTTCGCTGTGTAAATAAAAGTATATTTTTATATCATAGATGTTCTTTACTCTCTAATGCGAAGCACTAGGTTAGTGCACAAATCTCTTCTGATTCAGAAACCATTTTCAAACCGTGGATCACCACAGACCCTATTATATCAATTATGGGTTTAATGTTGCCATCTTCCAACTACTCTTTTATAACTTCATCACTACATGGGTCTCGAAAAGCTTATGTTGAAGCTGTAACCTGACTATGTGAGCGGATTCACCAGTTTGTATTTTGTTTTGATTCTGGAACAATACTGGCAGCTTTCTGGGAAGGGCATCAGTGTTCCTCTGTGATATTTCTTTCCTATGGGGATGCATAGTCACGTCGTATTCCTGGAGTCTCTGTACCCATCTGGCTATTTGGCATTCAGGATTCTTGAAATTTAATAGCCAAGTCAAGGATGCATGGCCTTTGTGGAGCAGCAATTTTCTGCTATAGATGTAATGGTGGCAATGTTTCACGGCTTCTATGGCGAGCAACTCTATTCTGGTCAACTCTATTCAAACTATCATAATTCCTCTGCAGCTTAGATAAACACTTGCTCCAGAATTCTACGTTATGTTCTTGACCATTTATTTCTACAAAAGAGCACCAACACTCTCGTTGCTCGTATCTATATCGAGAATAAATGGTTTTCTGAGCTGAGCATACATCAAATTTATCACAGATGTTAAACCCTTCATCATTTTGTTAAATGCATCCTCACATTCTGAAGTCCACAAGAACTTTTGCGTGTTCTGTGTCAGTTTGTTAAGGGGTCTAGTGATGGAAGAAAAATCCTTTACAAATCTCCTGTATTAGGTGCAAAACACAAAATGTTTCCATCAATGGAAATTTTTGGGATGTCTCCAATCTTTAACTGGTGACAGGTTTTTTGAATAGACACATACCTTCGTCAGAGATGACATGGCAAATTCACTTCCTATCTGAACAACTTACATTTGGCAGCTTTTACCTTTAGATTGGCTTCCTTCAAATTTGAAGCACCTTCCTAATGCTCTTCAAAACTTTTTCTGATGATAATGAAGCCATCCAAATATATAAGACATGCTTCTTATTCTTTATATGTATTTAATGCTCTGCAAAAGGTGGTTTAAAGATTTCTTTAAAAGTGTTGGGAACATGTTAATTCTCCAAATTTGTAATTGAAATATTGATAAGAGTATGTTTTCCCCCCTACGTTGTGCAGTTTAAAATTGCATGCAAACATGGCAAGATATTTAAGCTGTAAAAATATCAAATAACGTTCATTTTGTCCTTTTTTCATATAATCTATATTATGAAAAGCCTAGTTATCACATGCTTATTAGAAGCAAGTAAGATCAAAATATGGTAATTGAACATGTAAATGTTGATATTGGCAGCAAACAAAAAGTTAAAAGTTTAAGTCTATTGGACGGGGGAAAAAAGAAAATCGTTTGAGGTTTTTTTTTTTTTTTTTTTTTTTTTTAAATTAATCATAAATTACAAGCACGCATTTTTTCCATATAAAACCTCTGTTAATGTAAAATTTTAAGCAAGAAAATTTTACTTTTCTGATAGGAACTGTAATTTTTTCTACAAGAAAAATTACATTCTTCTATTAGCCTTGTTTAACAATCATAAAAATAGTATATGAAAATTTATCTCTTTCAGCATTATACCTGAGCACAATCATTTTGTGCCATACTCACAAATACAAGAATAAAAGAAAGGAATTATTTTGTATTTGGAAATAATTTGCGACGTAAAGGCTAACTAGTTTATTACTCTATAGCTTTAAATATAAATATATATTCAAAGTTATTTCAGAAATGGCCAGTTAGCATATATATTGCTGGCCATCTATGTGATCTTGTCCTGGCCTTCAAACTCACCAGACATCACTCCTTGCATTTTGGGAAGGGGTATATTGTTGTTTTCTTCTGCTGTTATCATCTTACCATGGTGAATTCCATTATCCATGCCATTGCATCAGACACATCTGTTGAGCTTCAGCTTATGAGTTTAAAATGGACTAGAGAGTGGATACAATCCAATCACATTAATGCAAATACATGTCAAAAGCCAGAATAATCACCTTTCACAGCGCTGACCACTGCAAGATATGCGGGAAGAGAGTCACTGAAGTTAGGAATCTGTAGGATGCCGATTCCAGTGTCGTGGCTGCACTAGTTTGTGTGGTTTAAGATACATGCTGTGAACAAGTAAATTAAGGTGGTTCAACAGATCCTCAATTAGGCTTAAGTCCAGAAAGTTTGGTGGCCAGATGAGTGTGGTAAACTCATCCTGGTGCTTTTTGAACCATGTATGTACACTGTGAGCTGTATGACATGTTACACTGCCTTGCTGGCAGTTGTTGTAGGGTGTTTGCTTTCAGATGTTTCATGTCGTATATGCCAACACCATCTATCCAATGGAGCATAAACTGTTACTTATTAGAAAAAGCCACCTGTCACTATTCAGTGGACATCCAGTTGTGATACTGGCATGCAAATTCCAACCTTCGTCACCTATGAACAGCAGTCAGCATAGGTGCCTTGACCAGGAATCTGCTTTGGACCTTTGTACGCAGCAACATTCACTGAACTTTTGTTAACGTACTGCTGCCGTCCTCCTGGTTTATCTGGATGGTCAGTTACTTAGCGGTTGCTCATCTATTTACACAAATGCATCTCTACAGGTGTTGTTCATCTGTATCATCATCTAAAGCACAAGGTACACCACATTGGATTTTGGATATTGTCTTTTTGCTATGTAAACTTTAACCACAGTGGCACTCAAACAGTTTGCAAAATTTGCCATTTCGTAAAAGCGTTAGCCCTTGTCCCTACAGCCAATGTTTTTTGCCTTTTGATGATTAGATCCTTTTGGGCATCAAATAAATTGCTCCATTTTTGCATTACACCAACAATTGCAATATATTTTGCTTTCCTCCAGCAGCACCCTTTGTATATCATCCACTGCTTATCGTGCCACCTGGCTTCTGCAACTGGTTACTTCAGGTTTATGCTGAAAGTAGGTAGTGGTCACATTAATGTTACTGCCCCAAAAAACTCTCACATAGAGAACATCTAACATATAAACAGATCAACTGTTATTAAGCCAGGGTGTACATGGTCTTTAAAAATATAATGTTTGTTCTGAGGGGTAGACAACTTTTAATCCTTGAAAGTCCTAGATTTTGGCTAAAATTTCCAAACTCTTTGCTTATTTGACATTCATCCCTTTTCTGCAGCTGCCATTCTAAGTATGAATTAACATTTCGAATGCCTATAGAATTTGAACTGTGCAGCTCCTAATGGAGCCATTACAAAGAGACCAATGACATACATAAAGAGGAGCAAAATCAAAATGTTTTAGAGAGCCTGATTGATTGTTTACCTAATCTTTGAAATCTGAAGTTATCAACAGTAATACTGTGGGAGGTATATATAAGTTTTGCTAATACGTATTTTAGTTTGTTAGCCTTTTCTGTCATCTCTTGTTTCTCTCTCATTTCCTTGCCAGAATGCAAAAATTCTTGAACAAGAGTGTATTAAACTGAAGAAGTAAAAAGGTTAGTCAGAGCGTGTTTCACTATTCAGTGTGCACAATGTTGTTCCTACCAGCTATTTGAATTCTGAAACGCGGCTTCGCATTCTTGCTACGAAAGTTTAATATCATGCCAGTATAGGTTTCTGAGCCAACCTGCTGGATTAAATTAATCTGCGTAGATTTGAACCATTAGCATATCTTTAGAAATATAGTTTAGCTTACTATTATTTTTAGTTTTATTGTCACAAGTGGATGGTGGATTTGTAATTAGAAAGATTGTGCTGTCTGTATATAATTGAGTTAAATAAAAGGGTTTTTTTACACTCTTACCCTGTTGCATTCATTTTCTATTCATAGCAATAAGTCGATAACAGACTTTCAAGTAGGTCTAGTAGCTGTTTATGCAAGAAAACTGAATCTTATAACTGTATGTATGCATGTAAATTCAGAGAAAGATTTCATGGTCGTACACTTAATTGCTGTGAGAAAAGTGTAAACTTCAAGAAGGGCAAAGTGTAAACTCCATAAATGTGATCCTTCCACCCACTGTTATCAATGAGTTTAGAAATATTTCAGAATGGGAACAAAAGATATGAATAAGGCACTCGAAAAAGGTGGAAAAAGGATGTTGTAGAAAAATCTGCCAGAATTACGAGTAAATTTGGGGAGGGCTACCTATTTATGCAGAAAGTTCAGTTCAACATGTCATACAGCTCACAGTGTACATACATGGTTCAAAAAGCACCAGGATGAGTTTACCACATTCATCTGGCCACCAAACTTTCTGGACTTAAGCCTAATTGAGGATCTGTTGAACCACCTTAATTTACTTGTTCACAGCATGTATCTTAAACCACACAAACTAGTGCAGCCACGACACTGGAATCGGCATCCTACAGATTCCTAACTTCAGTGACTCTCTTCTCGCATGTCTTGCAGTGGTCAGCGATGTGAAAGGTTATTATTCTGGCTTTTGACATGTATTTGCATTAATGTGATTGGATTGTATCCACTCTCTAGTCCATTTAAAACTCATAAGCTGAAGCACAACAGATGTGTCTGATGCAATGGCATGGATAATGGAATTCACCATGGTAAGATGGTAACAGCAGAAGAAAACAACAATATACCCCTTCCCAAAATGCAAGGAGTGATGTCTGGTGAGTTTGAAGGCCAGGACAAGAACACATAGATGGCCAGCAATCTATGTGCTAACTAGCCATTGCTGAAATCACTTTAAATATATATTCACATTTAAAACTATAGAGTAATAAACTAGTTAGCCTTTACTGCAAATAGTTTCCAAATACAAAAGAAATTCCAACATTGGTGAGTATAACACAAAATGATTGTGCTCAAGTATAATGCTGAATGAGATAAATTTTCATATACTATTTTTATGATTGTTAAACAAGGCTAATAGAAGAATGTAATTTTTCTTGTAGAAAAAATTAGAGTTCCTATCAGAAAAGTAAAATTTTCTTGCTTAAAATTTTACATTAACAGAGGTTTTATATGGAAAAAATGCGTGCTTGTAATTTATGATTAATTTAAAAAAAAAAAAAAAAAAAAAAAAAAAACAACCTCAAACGATTTTCTTTTTTCCCCCGTCCAATAGACTTAAACTTTTAACTTTTTGTTTAGATCATATAAAAAAAGGACAAACTGATTGTTATTTGATATTTTTACAGCTTAAATATCTTGCCATGTTTGCATGCATTTTTAAACTGCACGACGCAGGAAAAAAAAGAACAAAAACATACTCCTATCAATATTTTAATTACCAATTTGGATAATTAACATGTTCCCAACACTTTTAAAGAAAGCTTTAAACCATCTTTTGCAGAGTATTAAATACATATAAAACAGCAATTCCAATTGCAAATTAAATTCTTGTGATATAACCAGATATAAATTAGAACAAATAGCAATACTAAATATTCAAAATCGCTTATTTCACTTAGGAGAAAAAGTTGCATATTTACTAAAATCAGAAATAAAATAATAAAAAAATAAAAAAAAAAAATCTGAAGTGGACAAAACAAGATGTTCTGTATGGCCTATTAAATTACACACAGATTTAGCTAGCAGGCAGGAAGATAAAATTTTTGGTACACAAAACTGACAGTCGTATTTTGGCCCCTACTGGGCAAAAGGATACTGATATTGGTGCAAAAACTAATTTAATTCATTATTTTACTAAAAGTTTCAAATGTAAACAAATGGCAGCCTTGTTAGGCCTAGTGCCTTTTAAACTTTTAAACTGTTGGTAATTTTTTAGCTATTGCATGCAGATTAACTAAAGGCATAAAAACCTTAACCAGGACATAAGAACAACATAAGTCATCACTTTTAAAGCAAAAAAATGAACTGAACCAATATATATATACACATTATATATGTTGGTTCAGTTCATATATATTCTTATACCAACATATAAGAATAAAAAAGTTAAAATTTACTAACATGTAATAATAATAATAATAATTAAAAAAAAACTCATTGAGCAGGGTAATAAAGTGGGAATATATATATACACAAACACGTTTGGTGCAGCCGACTGTAACGAAAAAGGGAGGTGCATAACTACTTGTTATAGCAGTCCTATATACAAAATTTCAATGCTCTACGGCTGTTCGTTTTTGAGTTATGTGTACCTGCATACAGACATTACGAAAAATCTCTTCTGAATTCTCCAATTTAGAATTCGTTTTAGAGGTAAGAATCCTTTAAAAGTATCTGTATGTACAGACATCATGCAAAAATATAGTTTAAATGGATTCGAGGGCAATCAAAATGAATATTTTCATTGAAATATGATACCCCGAATTTTTCAATTAGAATACTTCCTTTGCTTCATAGAAGGCAATAAAATCTCTTTTGTCTTTATCACTTTGCATTCTATGCAAAAACATGGCTCTATGGGAATATGGGATGAAGCTTAAAAACAGAGCATGGGTCAGTTAGATTAATTGTTTGTCATGCAAACGAGTTGAGCAAGAAATTTGCAGATCAGCATAGGTAGTCTTGCAAAGCTGTAAAGATTTGCAAAACTAGTGATGTTGATTTGGACAATAGTTCATGTACTATTGACTTTTTTTTTCCTTATAACACTTTACTTTAGTCAGTTGAAAAGATAACTTGATATAAAAATTTGTACAACATAATTATATATTACCTGCTTATTAATATGAGTAGTTAAATCACTCATTATCTTTTGAACAGTTGGAATAAGTGGTCCTTGATAATCAGCTTCATCAAAATTTGGTTCCTGATAATAATTGAATATGCCTTGATAACCTGGTAAATTCTGAATACCTATACAAAGAAGGAAAGAAAAATAAGAATACACCATGGTTTGTTTAACTTTCAAAAAAATTTCTAAACAATTAAAATATACTGATATACAGTAATTAATAATTTAAACTAATTGGGACAGCATAAATCATACAAGAATTATGTTTGAAAAATACCAGAATGTGCTACTGTGTGTAATATTTTTGTCAATTTTCCAGTTGCAAAAAGTTGCTCTGTAGATTATGAAAGAGAAATTTCAGTTAAATAAAAAGTAATGTTCTGTTATTGGGACCGGAATCAGAAATGTATGAATGTATGTGCGTGTGCATGTATGTGCATATATGTGTGTATGCATGTACACACATACATCCATACGTACAAACATTTCTGAATCTGTTCCTGATAACAGAACAGTACGAAATAAAAACATATTCAAACAGTAATGCTAATGATGTCCACAGCAGAATTAAAACATTTTTAACCCGGTGGAAGGCGCGCGCTAAACAGAGCACATTTTGGTCGCGCGGGGTACCTGTATAACCCCACCGATAAATTTAAGCTTAATTCAATATACACATATAAACTTAAGTGCAAATAAATTGAAAAGGTATAAAATACAGTTTTTTAGTATATTCTAAAGCATGAATATTAATTTGAAAATATATTTACGTTAATTTCTACTACTAATGTTTATAGGAAAAAACTTACTCAATTACAAAATAAAAATCAGTTACATACCTTTATTGAATTTTAAACACATTTGTCACAAACATAATTAGAGTGATCCTT
The DNA here is from genome assembly GCF_044657685.1 of Stegodyphus dumicola. NCBI lineage: Eukaryota > Metazoa > Arthropoda > Arachnida > Araneae > Eresidae > Stegodyphus > Stegodyphus dumicola. The sequence goes on along the minus strand of NC_140772.1, from coordinate 189,113,548 downwards.
GCAAGTAAAATTTTGGCATTTCATACAAGAAATTGTTGTTTTTTTGTCCTTAGCTCGAGGACATATTGTACATCGTCCTTTACCAAGCTTCATTCTCTTTGGCAAGTTCTCTTCAGAAACGGCATTCCTTTCTGTTGAGAAATTCTGATTCATTTTCTCTCGTAATTCTCTGGGTAACATTTGCATATTTGATCTCCTCTTTATTTGTGGGTTTACGAGAGATAATGCCAATGTTTTCAAAAACATTCGTCTACTTTTATACTGCAAGGGAGGATTTTTAGTAGACATAAGTGACACTCGCGCGTTTATACCAGCCACGTTCAAAACACAGTAAAAAATCACCATAGGCCACCTGTTTGTTTTCCTAGCTGTTGAATAAAGCGTAGACATTTCATCAACAGTATCTACTCCTCCTTTCGTTCCATTGTAGAAATGGATTATTTCTGGCTTACTTTGTTCAGAGTTTTCATCTATCGTGTCATCATGATGCATTGTAGACAGAAGAACTACACATTTCGATTTCTTTGGAACATATGATACTAATGTCATGTCTTTTTGGAATCCAAACATGGAAGAATATACTTCTCTTTTCTTTGTTTCTAAAAATTCAGCAGGAATTACAGCTTTATTTTTCTTCAAAGTTCCCACTACAGTGAGTTTCTTTGATAGGAGCTCTTTTGCTAGCGGGTAACTTGTATACCAATTATCCATGGTTATATTCCTCCCAGATCCAAATAATGGAGCACAAAGTCGTTTTACGATCTCAGATGGCGAATAATCAACTTTGAAAGGACCATCCGATTGTTTCCCCGCATAAATTTCCATATTATATGTATAATATGTCCTGGCATCGACTACGGCAAATAATTTAATTCCATATTTTGCCGGCTTTTTCGGCATATACTGGCGAAAAGCACATCGGCCACGAAATTTCTCCAACTTTTCATCTATTGTAACATATTCACTAACTGAATATATTTCTTGACATTTTTTATTGAAATCGCTGAAGAAATCTCTCACAGCTGCCAGCTTATCCAACTGTCTTCGAGCTTCGCGATCGTTTACATTGTCTAATCTCAAGCACCTTAGAAGAAAAGTGAATCGTTTGTAAGACATTGTCTTTCGGAATAATTCAATTCCGGTGCCATCAGCGTCCCACAAGTCTTTTGCATTAGCATGAGAAGATTTATGCAATCCGCATAAATATAAAAGACCAAACAGTGCTCTCATCTCCACTTCATCTGTATGCCTAGCATCTCGACTCCGTTGAAAATTTTCGGATATTTTATCAATAAAAATATTGGTGCAGTCCACAATATTTTTTATAATATTGAAATCCATAAAAAGTTCCCAACTTTCAATTGGTTCCATAATACTTATTGCAACTGATTTCAGACCTGGTAAGTGGGTTATAATATTACAGGAACTGGTTCTTACCTTCTGATTCGGTTTACTTTTCTTCCAAACTGTTTTATTTTTTCCTATATAACTGTCACTTTTTTCATTAGATTCAAGCGTTTTATTTTCAGCTTCAAACTCACTGTCGCTGTCATGACTGCTATAAATTTCTTGATCTACTTCATTTTCACTAGCAGTATCCATTTCTTCATCGGAAGTTTCCACAGTATCCAATAACATTCTCAAGTGTTCCATTTCTTTTTCATAATCTGTCATTTTTCGTTTGAGAGCCATTTTCGAACGACTACAGTATAGCACACATGCACAATCTATGCAAGCAAGAAGCTAAAGTGAGAAATTTCAGAACAAATCTGGTCACGGGGGTTCCCAGGTTACCCCAGTTGCATGTAGCGTTCCAAGAAATGATTGCTCCTCCCCAACAAAAGAAAAACACCTGCTGCTGGCAGGTGCTATTGAAAGAAAACCGTTTAAAAGTTAGCTACTGAAGGGCTGATTCATAGCGGATAAATAGAAATTCCAGAATGAAAGGTTTTATGAGGCTGGGGTGACTCAGTCACCCCGCGCGAGTGCTACCGGGTTAACACATGCGTTTTTATGTGGAATGCAATCAGAATGATTATACTACATGATTTTAATCAAAAAATTTACAACAGAGAACTATAGACAAACTAATACCTACTAAATATATTTATAAACATAATATTATCAAATTATACTGATGTATTCCTTAGAAAACAACGACACTTAAGAACTATAGTAGTATCATGTTAATGTTTAAGAAGTATAGCACTGCATCTTCATATTTGTATTTTCATCAGATAAAACATGCAAAAAGCCAAAATATTTACTTTTTTATTTAAATTGAAGAAAGGTACACATACTTTTTTAATCCCTTATCTGGAGCACAGTTTAACAAAACTTATTCAAAATCATCAAATTTTTTATTGATGATTTTAATGTTTATAAAAGTCAAAATAAATTCATATAAATAATACTAAATTTTTTTATTCTTATTACTTACCTTATATTTGGCTTTCCTCCTCGCATATACAAGATAAACAGAAAAGTTTCAATGCAGGCATTTATGAAATGTATGTAATTTTTAGAGAAAGAATTGTTATGTATGCTTCAAATAATGGACAGTATTATTTGCAAATGATGATGCTTTTATTCAACATCAGTAATAGCTATAATATTTTTTTCAAAAATTAAAATAAAGTTTGAAATACAATAAGCAGAGTCCTACATTACAATCTTTACAACAATACTTCATTTCTTTAACTCACTTTCCATTTGCATTCTTCTTAAATGAACACACTTTACATTCTCGGGCAGTTTTTTTTTTTTTCCTCTGTAGGTTGTTCAAGTTGGGGGGGGGAATAAAATGAAATAAAATAAAATAAACATAAGGATATCACATAATTTTGGTAAAATGTAATAATTATCTAAGGTGATGCAGGAGTCTGGTTTCAATAATGGCATCACCAAAGTCATAACAGCTTGTGAAGATACTGACAAACATTGGAATCCAAGATAAAATAAAGTATCTTTCTGGTACGTATAGGGTGGGTAAAATAGAAAATATTTATAAGATTTACAAAGAAATGACTTTTTTTTATGAACAGGAGAGTTTCCCATACAAGAAAGGGTTGGAAATGGCTACCATTGACATCAATGCAGCACTGTTCTTGATTTATCAAACTGTGAGACACATTAAGCAGCTGTCTCAGGGATAGCAACAATAGCATTTTCAATGTTCTGCTGCAGCTTCTCCAGTGCCTGATGATTATTTGAGTGCACTTGACTCTTCAATTTGCCCCACAGGTAAAATTCACAAGGGAGAGATCATGCAATCAAAGGGGCCAGGAGACTGCACGGTCTCTGATGATTGTCTTCTTGTCAAACACTTCCTACATTCTTGGCAAGGTGGTCATGGTAGCGTTTGCTGCTTTTGATTCTGATCTGAAAAAAGGCTGCCTTCTGAATCACTTCCTGATTCTTGAAGACTTAAATTTTGTTCACTTGAGCTACTCATTTTCCACATGTTAAGCATGAAAAAATACAAGTACTCAAATTGAACCTTTCAAAGCATCTTCTAATGGAAAAAATATTCTAAATCTGTATACTACTATATAATCAAATTACAAGTACTGTGCTGCCATCTGTGAATCTGCTGTGCAAATAAAATTGGTATAAGTGCAATAAAAATTGGAATTTCCATGACTTTTTACTGCAAAAGTGCAGCCTATGCCACTTCTACTATCATATATGGGCATAATAAAATATATTTGAACAGGCTGCTTAAATGAGAGATGGGTACAATGACTAAGGAATTAATAAAAAATAGATATTTTCTTACAGGATTAGAAAATGTGAAATGATTAGAACACAATAGCAACAAAATAAAATTATGACATAAATTTTTTTTTCAATTGTTTCTCTAAAATATCTTCATTTACATTTACTTACTTTTTTAATAAATAATTGTATAAAAAGTTAATTAATAGCTATGCCTATAAATCATGGATGATTACCTTTTATGCATGACAACACATGTAATAAAGGCAAAAGCAGCCACATTTACTTTTAAAAAAGACTCATAACTTATTTGGTTTATGAAAAAAGGTAAAATGCAAAAATATCATTCAACATTTGTCTTACCCAATGACTAAAAATATGACTTTCAATCTAAAAGAACACCGAGTTTTATGGCTTTTGCCAAATGCTTCTAAAGTGTATGAAAAGCTACACTGTTAAAAGTATGAATCAATCTAAGCAATCAAGTATACTATTACATTTTAAGCCTTGTGGCACCCTCAAGCATACAACAGATCCTTTCTCTTATACACCATCCACTGTCTCACAGGAATTCACTGCATCATTGTCACTACCACCAACCACTTCTACTATCATACAGCCATTTGCTTTGGACGAACCAAATGTTTCAACAATTTTTCTTATCTTTTGAAAAAATTATATGTCTGTTTTCAACTAATCAGCTACCAGCATTGAATCCCTTGTTATCATCATAATGGAGCACTAGTTTCCCCTACACATGGTAACCCCAAAGTGATCTGCAGTGACTGGCTGTTTTATATTATGTGACAAAGAAAAATTATACTAAACAGTTGTTCATCTGAGTGCTTTAAATGAGTGATACCGGCTTTAAACCCTCCAAATTATACTCAGTGTTTTTAAATTTTAATACTACAATATATGTTATTTCATCTTATTTGGATTATGCATTTATCATGATATTCTTGTTTTTAAGGCTTAGTCTAGCAATCATGCAAAATTCAGTATGACTAATTTGGTTCTGAATTCCCAAGAATACTGAAAAAAATTTCCTACATGTTAAACCCATTTGATTTACCAAACTTTTCACATGTACACTTAACTTTTAAGTCACATACATAAGTAATTTATCAGTAGTAAAATTATTTTAAAACCTGGGACAATATTTGCAGTGGTACGTCCTTCTCTTTCATTTTCATATTCTTCCCAAGCTGCTTTCCTTTCTTCTTCAGTAAGATCTTCTTCTGTTTCATTTTGAAGAAGTGAATCATGCACATGATATGTAACAATCCAGTCTTTATTTCTAATAAGCATTTCGGCAAGAAGACGATCCTAAATAAAAAAAATTAAAATACTGTGTTTATATAATACAGTTTTAACATTTTATTGATGTTGAAAGCAACTGAGAATTTTAAATGCAACACAAACATTCTGTTGGAAGCTATTCTGCAGACTCATATAAATTTTATAACTGATAGACAATGCTTAAAATATGCTGGTGCCTGAAATTATGTCCACAAAAACACCAATTTGTCAAATCCTGCTCGTTAAAATTTCTACAGTTTTTTTTTTTTTTTTTTTTTTTTTTTTTTTTATTTTCTGGGTTAAATGATTCCTTGTTTACAATTAGAACAAGAGTCTCAGCATGTGTTAGTAATAAAGATAAAAGTTATGCAAGGAGTTTAGACCTTTTATTAGTACCAAAAATCATGCAAGATTTGATTCCTGCAAGGAAAATTCATATTAAAGTGCAAAAATTTTGTAACCTAAAATTAGCTGATAAGAATTTTAAATGCTTTTAGGAGCATGTACAGAGATGCTTTTAGGAGCTGAAGTTTTCTTTGAAATATTTAAGCCTGAACAGATTCGTTCGGAAAACTCAAGCCTTTTTTCCCAAAACAGGGTATTTGTGTTTACTATGTCTGGAAGCGTTACATCACAAGAACAAAAACACATACGTTGTGGGTTGATGAAAACAACATATGACATTGAACAAACAATGAGAATGCTTAAGAAGGATAAAAACTGCTGAAAAGGAGATAGTAAAAAATAAAGAAACCATAATATATGAAGAGCATTTTCAGAAAACTCATAAAAGGGGTAACTCAGGTAGGTGTGTTGTAACTATGCCTTTAAAGTAAGGCCCCTCATACCTAGGACAGTCAAAAGACCTTGCTTTGAGAAAATTAACAGCCTTGCAGAAAAGATTTAGATCCTGATTACTTAAAATTATACAAAGAGTTTTTAACAGAGTATGAGAAAATGGGACACATGTACGAAGCAATAGAAAAAGAAAATGAGACTGATTCATATTTTATACCCCATTTAGGAGTGTACAGACCTGAGAGAAATTTCACTAAGTTTAGGGTGGTATTCAACCTTTGATGTCTTACAAATAAAGGAAACTTATTAAATTCACTACAGTAAAACGGAGAGTTGATTCAAGATATTTTTGATTTAATGGTTAAGTTTAGAAAGCATCTCTTTGCATTTACTGCCAATACAGAGAAAATGTTCCTTTTGTATGATTTGGATCCCCAGAAGAGAGCAAACTTCAAAGAATACTTTGGAAAGAAGAAACAGATAAACGAGTAAATCTCCGAATCAGTGACTGTGACATATGGAATAGTAAGTTCTCCATACTTAGAAATGTGCACATTACGACAACTACACATAGATGAGTCCAAGGAATTTTCATTAAGGATATCTATATGGATGACATTTTATCAGGAGCTAAGACATTAAAGGATGCTATAGAAGTACAATATCAATTTATTGAAACTTTTAAAAAAGGAGGCATGAGCCTTAACTAGTGATGTAGCAATAATAATAAGCTTAACAATAGTAACAAGTCAACTTACACCTTTTTAAAAGCTGAAGAGACCCAGGAAGATAATTTTTCATTTAAGGTGAAATATAACGATGCAGTTTTACACACTATGTGATATATCTGTACTGTCAATGATAGTACATCTATTTCACACATTGGGATTGCTAGGTCCTATTATATTAAAAGCAAAGATATTTATGGAAACGTTAAGGCTACGGAAGATAGCTTGGAATGAGGTTTTACCAGAAGAAACTTAAAAGAAGTGGCAAAGATTTATGAAGTCCTTACATACAATAAATAACACAAAGATTGAGAGATGCATCACAACAGAAGATGCTATAACAATTGAGTTGCATGGATTTCCAGACAGCTCTTTTGTAACCACGGCCATACATTTGGAATTGGCCTTGTATTTGACTTCAGCTGCCTTTGTAGGTGCACTTAAAAGAGGTTGTGTTTGTAAGAGGGAAATGCAGTAAGCTGTACACAGACAATGAAAAGGGGAAAAAAAAAAAAAAAAGAAATGTTTCAGATTTTAAATTACGTCCAAAGGGGCGTTTTTTTAACGTTTTGAGTGTTACCTTTATTTATTAAATATCATGTTCTTTGCACTTAAACCATAAAATTCAGTTCAAGAGCAATATCGCAAAATAATGTTAAATTAAGCATATCTTTAGAATTTCCGATATACACAGTCTCGCGAGCTGGAGATAAAAGTATTTTTTTTCTATATAACGTTGCCATTTCTCGCTTTTAAAGCATTGAGTTTGTAAATCAAAAATTCGTTAAAGTTTTACAAAATATAAAATCTATAATAAAACAAATTCCAAATTTGGGATTTCAGATGCCCATATTCGTAGTAGGATTTCGTCATTCAAAATTCGATGGCTCTATGTACCATTGTTTTATCACAATGCGAGAAATAGACAATCATTTATGCAGATTTTTCATTATTTAATTTCTTCAAATATAATGCAGGACTCTAACATTTTGTGGCAACAGTTTGAAAAGTGAACCGATGTTTATGAGTCCGACGCAAAATCGCAAAACGAAAACAAGTCCTTCAGGGACAAAGCCCCTTTGGACTAAAAAAAAAAAAAAAAAAAAAAAAATTATATGAACAAATGCAGAGGTAAAACAGATTTCAAGCTGGTAAGTCAGCCAGATAACCCTTTGTCAAAATATATGAGTTCAGAGAATACTGACTGACTGTATTCCCCTCCTCTAGCTCCAAATTTCAGAGGCCTGGGTTAAATCCTTTAAATATTACTGGAAAAGTGTCCCCGGGAGCCATACTTCTCTGGATTGCAGGCCTCACCCTTGGTTAAATTTTGCAAATAGTAGATGGCTTCTCCCAAAACAATATTTAAATATTGTCAGACTGACCAAGTGCAGGGTTGATGGCTATTTCTGGTAGCCTTAGTCTTCCAGAAAAGGAAAAAACTTTGGCGTCTAAATACCTGATTACTGGTAAAGAGTATAAAATATTTAGTGCTAAAATACAGAGCAACATTTTTCAAATAAATAAATAAAATAAAAAATAAATTGTAGTGAATTTCTCCTCAGAAAAGTAATACTTGCGTACCCAGTCACAGACATTAGGCTTAGTGAAACAGCTACCTTTAATCCCAAAACTAAACAAAAACTCCTTTTTAACATCAGGATCTTAAGTCCATTTTAACAACATTTTCAAATCACTGACCACACTACCTAAAATAATTTAACAAATAACAAAAAGGAAATCCTGCTATTCAAGTAATAGCCAAAATTAGGAGTGATATTATAGAAAGAGCAATAAATTCTTATATATAAATGTAAATATATATCTCAAATAACAAAAAATCTGATCATGATAAGAAGCAAAATAATAAAAACATACATTTGGAACCATAGGAGTTGGGCGATTAGAAGTTGAATCTGGATTAAATGTATACAATTCAGCTAATTCTGCAGCATTGAAATGCCGATCAATCTGTTGCTCATCCACCACACGAATTGATAATGAGAGTTTTGTCACTTGACGATCGTAAATCTTTTCTTCCATTGTACCCTATTTTCAATTACATTAATATGATATAAATTTCCTATTTTTAAATATATTATACAAGAGATTAAAAATCAATGTTTTAGCACAACTTAGATAAAATTAAGAAATATTACATTATATCTTTCATTCTCAGTTCAAATATGCAACATGTTTAGACAACAGAAATCATATGTATAATATAAACCCTAATCTATTGCAAAACTAAAATAAATGTTATAATTATATCACATAAATAATAAATATACATTATATATTAATTTAAAATCCATAGTTTTTACATTTCACTCAAAACATGAAATTTTAGGTCAAATTTTGTTAAGGTGGTTTGTAAAATTATGCACTTTAAATGCTCAATTATGCTTTAAAAATTTAATAACATAAAATTAATAATAATCTTTCAAAAAATTACATGTGTTTATTCATGCTAATACATAAAACTCTGTGGCAGAAGATTTTTTTTTTTAAAGCATTTTCCACATTAAAACAGATAAAATTTTTATGAAACAAATTCTTTTGGGATTTCAAGATTTTTCTCTAAAAAGTACGAGAAAATTAAAAGAAATGTAGTAATATGTGCAGTGTGATTTGCTCAAAGAAAATGCCACAGATTACTGACTGAACTTTTGTTAACATGTTTTCTTAAAAACACAGGTTATTGAAAGAGAAAATGTGGCAACCTTAACCTTACGATAACAATTTTTAACATGTATATATAAATATACTAAACATAATTTTATATGAAGTTTTAAAATATGACCACCTTATCTATTTTCTAGCATAGAAAATTTAGTATTTATTGAAACAGGAAGAAATATTATTGAAACAGAATTATATTATTATCAGAACAGAATCATATTATTGAAACAGAAAGAAAAACACTTGACTCAAATCCAATGTATATTTTTAGTTCACCATGGATTCACCCAGTTTTGCATGGTTTGATAGTTTCTCACATGTAAAACAGGTACATGAATCAGTTTTTGTGAAAGTTCATAAGGGCATCTTTTTAAGGCAAATACACCTCAACAGCTTAGCAAGAATACATAAAGAAATTAATAAATAAAAATATATACTTTGATAATAGCTACTGTCTTTTTAATCCAACATGAATGCAATAAAGAACCACATATAATTTTATGCAGGAAAAATTTAGATAAAACAATCAAGTAGGTCCAAATGCATATTTTCACAAAAAATGACAGTGAATACAGTCCCCTCATGATTAACTCTGGTAATTTTGCAGATAGTGTTCATACCTAATCCAAAATCATGGTTAATATTAACAGAAAAGTTCTATTAACAATACACCTTATTTCCTTGGAGTTTAAGAATAAGTTCATTTGGTTGGTAAATTAAATGAGCACTGAAAATAGGTGCATAAATCAAAACAGAACAGAACAATACTTTCATTTGTATTCTCCTGTATTTTGAGAGGAATTTATAAGGAACAAAAGACTGTAGTTAATTCAATTTTGTGATTTAACAATATTTATACACTCTGAATTATGTGCAATTAAATTACATACTCTTGTAGATAAAAAAATTCCTATATACTTTAACATCAACAGCGATCACTACTGCAATTCGAAACATGTTCTCCTCCTTTTTACATTTCTCAAATAATTTTGCTATATTTTGAAGTTTTGTGATTAAATTTTCCCATAATTCTTCAATAAACATACTATTTTTTTTTTTTTTTTTAAAGACCCAGTTAATTCACTTCTAGCTAACCAGACTAGAATACACTTAAAAATGTCTAAACAGTATGTTTTAAAAGAATGGCACTTTTAAGTCTTATCAATTACCAGAATTTTCAGGAGAGAAATATAGTATCTACAGTGATATAAAAATCTAGCACTGTCCATAATATTAATCTAGCATGAAAATAATTTGCACAGTTCTTTGGTCTTCGCAACATAGGTCTGTAATATTAAGATGTTATCATTAAGCTCTATTTTTTAGAAAAAAATTGAGAAAGAATGCTGATCAACATTAGTAATGAGTGATGAAACTATGCTGTTGATTTTCTCAGTATGACAGCAAAAAGAAAATGAAAGTACATTTATGCTGTTGATTTCCTCAGTACGATAGCAAAAAGAAAATGAAAATATATAGGTTCCATATATAGGTTCAATATTGCAAATAATGCAATAAAAATATCAGTTGTTAATAATGAGGGATTAAACGATTAAACCTTGACTTAAAAATCAATCACCATTGGCAGCTGCATAAAAAACATTGAAAAACCTTCAAAATTTAGCACATTTAGAGACAGCAAATGAACTTCAAATTAAAAAGGACTTTTGGTCAACATATTTGCGGTGTGTTGACCTAAATTTTTACTTTGTTTTTAACTTTACTTTAACTGTAAGCAAGGCTATAAGAGAAAAGCCAGTCCAATAAATAAATAATATCAACATTTAAGAAAGTCAATGTGAAAATTTGTATTTTCATCAAAAAATTTATGTGAGCAAAACTTCAAGCGCAGTGATTTGGTATAAAGAAGTCAAAAATCAATTTGAAAGTTTGATTATACACACTAACCTATACAGAAACTAAGCCAAATAGAATAGTATAACATTAATATGTTTATGCAACATACTAAATAATTATATGCAATATTTTTTAAATACTGAATAGTATCATATTTATCAGATCTTGTTATGTGAATAAAGAAATAAAAGAAAATTTACTAAAAAAATAATATAGCAGACGATTCAAAAAAATAACAGAAAGAGTAAAAATTCAATAATAAAAGAATTATAGCTAGTAGTTGATGTTATTTTTTGAGACATGCAAAGAAATACCTAAGATTAAGGGTAAAGGGTCACAAAGAGTCAAATTTTTTGACATTTTTTAATTGCTTATAAAATTTATTTAATATCTGAAGAAAGTATTTTTAATGTTGTAAATCCAAACAGGAGACCTAAAAAAGTCCCCATGGAGCCAAGGCAGATCAGAAGAGGACTGGACAGCTAAGAAACACAAATTAACAGCACAAACAGACGGTTTTGCAGACCAGAAAGATATATTACATAGCTCTGGCATTGCAGATTAAGCTTATATAGTGGTATTTATTCATCAGGTTACTTGTACCACATTCCTTTAAGGATACACAACAAGGCTTCCCATGTGTTACACCCCATTTTAGTTAGGGATTCTGAGCTCACAAGGATCAATGCACCACACCATGCAGGATGCAGAGTGAACAGTTGAAGAAAGACTGGCTACTGCACCACTACTCAGATGGCTGAAACCACCTGCCTTTCGAACAGTGTAGACTGCACTTTCCAGCACCAGGTGCGTGTACCATCAATGTCAAGGCTGCCTAGGTACAGATCCTAGCCAACATACTAGTCAACTTTTTTTTGGAAGGGGAAGGGAGATACATAGCCATATGCCCACTTAACAATTACTTGACAACTAGCTTTTCCTATTGAAAACTTCAACCATCTGAGCATTACAGGTTTTGCCTTGAAATTTTAAATTCCCCAAAATATTATGAAAAAATGGTGTTTTTTAAAATTATAATTAAAAATGACTTTCTCACTTTGTACCTTTATTCCTTTTCTTCCAATATACATCCAACCTGAAATCAGATACATTAATAACTAAAATCAATAAAAATTGTTTTTGATTTTTTAAAAAGTGTCCTGAATTTTTAATTTCAGATAATTAGGATGACCTACAGCCAGCACTGCACCAACAAAAAGGGGAGGAAAAGAGAGTCAACTTTGCGCAGATATAGCAGCGTCATTTTGAATTTTTTGACAACTTTTTTCCTTAGAGCATTTATAGTCAATATTACAATGCTCATTAGTGAAACTAATCATTTTTAAATGACATCATAAATTTGAAAACTGGACCTTTCAACAGATAGAAAACAATGCACATTGGCTGTCATCCCTCTTTTCAACAGAGCAAGTATTTCATAGTGTAACATTCATATACAGTGTCTCACAAAAGTGATGGGACACTTGTGCTTTACGAAAGGAAACTGTAGTAAAATAAATTAAAAAAACGTAAAAATTTTTTGTGGGTGTGTTTCATACTTAAATTTAGTAACAATTATTACATAACATACATTTTCTCAAAATATTAAAATAGTAATTTAATAAAAATACAATTGTTTAGAACGGAGCAAAAAATGGCTCACATAAGTGATGGGACACTTACTTTTCTATCAAATATTTATCCAAAAATTTTACTTCTTAAAATGTTTTAATATTTTGTTGGATTTCCTTTTACTTTTAAAACGTGATTTAATGTTCTTGGGATGGATTCGACTAATTTTTTTGTGATTTCTGGAGTGATTTTACCCCATTCTTCTTGAAGCAATGATTTTAATTGTTGTTTTGAAGAAATGTTGTGTTTGCGAATTCTTGATTCCAATTCTTGCCAAATATTGTCTATGGGATTTAAGTCTGGAGATTGTGGTGGTGTTTTTATTATTTCAGGACAGTTATACAACAGCCAGAGTCTAACGTTCAAAGCAGTGTGCTTGGGGTCATTGTCCTGGTAGAATTTAAAATCGTTATGAAGGGTCAATTTTCGTGCTGAAGATTTCAAATTTTGATTTAAAATGTCAATATACTTGTACTGATCCATTATACTGTCAATAAAAACAAGATTACCAACTCCAGCGGACGACATACACCCCCATACCATAACTCCTCCTCCACCATGTTTTACTGTTGGCACCAAGTTCTGTTTGCGAAATTCTTTCCTGGGTTTTCTCTACACCAAGATTCTACCGTCAGAACCAAATATATTAAATTTACTCTCACCAGCAAATATAACTTCATTCCAGTAATCAGAGTTCTTATTTATGTTGGATTTTGCGAAAGCCAGTCTGAGTTTTCTATTCTTTTCACTTATGAAGAATTTTTTCCTGGCTGCTCTACCGTGATATCCAGCAGATCGAATTACTCTTCTAATAGTCTCAGGATTAACAATTATTCCATATAATGCTTGTAAATCAGCAGCAACTTTAGGAGCACTCATTCTTCGATTTTTTTTAATATTTTGAACAATAATTCGCTTTATTCCATTGGATAGCTTTGACGGTCGGCCAGGTCTTCTTTTATCCTGAATCATATGATTCTTTTTATATCGTTTAATGATATTGAAAACTGTTGAATGACTCTTGTTAACTGTTTCAGCAGTTTCTCTAATAGATTTTTCGTGTTCAATATGCAAACTAATAATTAATTTTCGAATTTCAGGCAAGGTTTCTTTTCGTTTAGCATTCATGGCTACACAGAGCTAAACAACACAAAAATTCCAAAACAAACTGGAGAGAAAGACTGCAGACGATTTTATAAATGATTGCTAATTGCTTTTGAATAAAAATAAAAACCCCAAAAAATATTTTTATTGTAGTACGTAGTAGTATCTAGTGGTGTCCCATCACTTATGTGAGCCATTTTTTGCTCCGTTCTAAACAATTGTATTTTTATTAAATTATTATTTTAATATTTTGAGAAAATGTATGTTATGTAATAATTGTTACTAAATTTAAGTATGAAACACACCCACAAAAATTTTTGACATGTTTTTTTAATTTATTTTATTACAGTTTGCTTTTGTAAAGCACAAGTGTCCCATCACTTTTGTGAGACGCTGTAGGCTGGAGTGCTTCCACACAGATTCCATCCAGTACCTGATGCGATCGACATTTGATGATGACCATGTCCCTCAGTTGTTCTTTGCCAACAAACAGCTTTGAAATCACAGGTGTACAGGGGTCAGCTGATATTATTGGCTACATTGAATGGAGATAAGTTACTTGCCAAAACAAAACATGACAGGAGTTACAGCCGAACCCTCTTTAATGATATACAGAGTATTCTGCCAAGTCTGACAGCCACTGTCATGAATGACAACTTAATATTTTTAAATCTAGCTGCATAGTGAACTATGCTGGTGCACCAATGTATAAACTGATTAAAAAATATAACTTTCTGTGAAAATGACATTGTGCACACTGTGTTCTATAATTTTTCAATTACTGAATTTTAACTTTTCCTATTACTATTAGATCACCCAGTATATAACAATGACTAGGGAAAAAAAAAGGGGGGGAACAGCTAAACATACATAAACTAGAGCAAAGTGAATTCAAATATCATCAAGTGAAGACAATGCTTCTTTGAAAATGATTATCAACTGTTGCTGCTATAAGTTAAGATAAATGGTCATTGCCATACTACACAGACATCAACACTTCAATATATATAATTATTACAGAATGATTACCATATCTCATGTTACTGATTTCTTTAATAAAAACAGAAAATAAGTTGAAGTTATTTTGTAAAATGAAGTCATTGTGTTTAATTTTCAGTCCTTTGCTGATAACGAATAACATTTTTTATGAGGTATAATTAATATTTATCAGTGAGGAATAAAAACACTTTTTTAATGATACACGTTTCTTATCAGTTCTTATAGGGATGCTGAGAAAAATGGGGTTATATTGCAAATCTGCCTGTCTTATCAACTCACAATTTTAGATTGCAGAGCCAGATGAGCAGGCTTTTCAAGCACACAATCAATTTATAAATAAATTTTTTGTTGCCAGATTAGTGTTTTCAGAGTTTTTAATTAATATCTTACAACAATCAAAGATTAATATCTCGCACAATCCACAACAAACAATTTGCAAATATTTTTTTTTGCTGACAATATAGCATTTTCAAAATTTTTAATTAATATCTTAGCTAATTACAATCATATGAAAATGAGAATAGTTTAAATAGCTTCTTATGCATTTTTGTAATACAGGGATACCTCTCTCGAACCCCTCCCTGCTGTACTGGAGGAGATGATGTTACAAACAGACCGACACACAGAGATTTTAATAGTATAGATTAGAGTTTATGACATAGGTTATTAAGCTTTGCAAATCTTGCCTTTTCTCTGACAAATGCCTGAAAAACTGTACATAATAAAAATAGGCATGATTCAGCGGAACACCCAGAGCAAATCTCTTTGCCACCCCCATCAATGTATACTACAAACCGAACAAAATATCAAAATTAAATGAATGGAAATAAATAAAACTGTGTATTAATTTTTAGAATGCCGAAATTAATATTTCATTTAGCTTGTCTTTCTGTTAGTAAAATCATCAATGACATTCTTGAAGTTTGTTTTTCTGATGTAGTTGCTGCTCTGTAAACCTCATAAGTTTTTTTTCTAATCCAAGGCATCCATCTTTAGGCCTTAAGTGCTTCTTAATAAACCAGGGTTTAGAAAAATTCAACCCAGCAAGCAACATTTACAGCAACTGGAAGGAAAATTCATACTAGTATTATAATATTTAGAAATACAATTTGGAGACTGTATTTAATCATAAATAATTTTTTTATCTTAATTCAGCATCTTGTGATACTTCACATCACCAATCACAGAGTGAATAAGATCACTGAATACTAGTCAAATTGGCTCAGGGCATTTTTCGGTGCATCAGCCTTCCGTGACTTACCCTACATTTAATGTGAATAGATCACTGCCCTTTTACATGAATATGAGTCTGTTTCCAGTTTCTAAACTCTCAGTGAGAACTTAAATCTTCATCAAAGACATCTTTACCATTAAACAGATAACCTAGGTGAATTTCATCATATTCCAAAAAATCCTAATTCTTCCTTTTGTTTCAATGATACATATAAATTAGCACCTATAAAAGTGATATTTCATAGGAAAGGCCAGGCCTTAAAAATGTGCCTCACCGGGTGGACTACTCCTTTTAGGTATGCGACTACTATGATTTCATTATTGGAAAAACAAATGAAGCATACATTTCATATTTTCATTTTTTGACATAAGTTTAACATTTATTGCCACAATGTTCACAAGTTACAGCACAATGAATCTTGCAGAGTGATATTCTTTACAGATGTAATAGAGAACTATCCAAAGATTAAGTTAACTATGGATGACAATATCAAGCTATTTTTATTTTAGTAGAACATCTATGAAATGTGAATATAAGCTATAATGTGAAAGTAGTAGCATTTGAAACATTTTACAATGTTAATTACATTATTATTAAAAGTAGGTGCTATAACAGGAATAAAAGCCAATTTGGTGCGATTTCATACTTTTTTTTAAAAGCTGGAAGTTTCTGTATGGTCTTTACCATCTATTTTTAAATAAACAAAATTGATGATCAGATTATTTTGACTTTTAATCAACACAATCACTTGTATTTTAAATGGGCAAGTTCTATATTGAAAATTTTAGCTGAACATATTTGTCATTATTATATTTCTGTCACAGTTACTTTTATTTTCTTAGTCTTCTTTCTGTATTTAAAACTTTTTCTGGTTCTAGAGTTCAGTTCAGGAAATTAGACGAATTATTATTATTATTTTGGAAACAGGATTTGTTACAAGAAGAAAAAAATGCTAGTATGTTCTGAAGGGTTTTTTCTCCCTCCTTATGAAACTGGAAGCACATCCACTTAATTATCGAAGGACTTCAAATCCCTGTGAGGGCACCATACATTTTTATGTTTCCTGGTTTGACAAACCTAGTAACTCTGGCCCTGCACTACAAGTGTGCGGCAATTTAATTTATCACCGTGGGATTTGTCGAATGGGTTCAGTCATCTTTTAAGTGGGGGAGAATGCGACACATTTTCTTCCCCCTTAGTGCATGACTTCACGGTGTAACCGGAAACACAAATTTAAAAATTAACTGGTACATTACAGGTAAAATGAAGCTAAAAAGGAGATGAAATACTCTAGGTTGACATGATGGAACTCTGCTGAAACACAAATAAAAATACAAGAGCTTCTGAAGACAAACCATCTGTTTTGTCAGCTGGAGCTGGAATAGATGGCCTCATCACATTGTCTTTTATTGATTTCTGCAGAATAGCTACCTGGATATTTGGAAGAATGATAGGAAGGTTTCTGATATAACATGGCTTGGAGGGAATTTCATATGCTTCTCTAATTTTGAAAATTTTTTATATTGGGGTTTGCTGATTAATTGGCCTCGTTCCATTCAAATGGTGTGTGGATGCTCAGCAAAGTAACTGACTACATGTGCTGACTATTCCATGACTACTGACATGTACTATGAAAGATATTTTCATAGAATAAATAGTTCACAGCAGAGAGCTTGCAGATAACTTTCTTTTTAACATTCAGCAATTCTTATTAATAGTTTTCAGGTTGTTGAGCCAATATATTGAGATTTTATATTTGTAACTTCATTGCAAATTGAGAGAGTATACAGTACAAAGTCCAAGATCTGAACTCATCAGGACTTCAGCGATATCCGGATTTGGGATTTTTCCTGATATAAGATTATCAGTTTAAAAATTGTAAGATGACATGTACAAATTATAAAATTAAAACTATGAAATCATGATTTATGAAATAATGAAGTATTTATAATTATAAAGGATAACAAAATTTACAAAAAGAAAAAGCTTAATATTTATTTGTTTACTTTATTAAACATTTCTTTCAATATAAGTTGTTTAAGTTGCATTTTTTGCACTAATATTTTATCTTTAATTCTGTAGACAGACATTATTTCTTATTCAGTTACAAAGTGCCATTGTTCAAGTCCTATAATTGATGTGTTGAGAATTCCGACTAAGTTGCTCATCGAAATTTTTTCATTTTCAATAACCTCTCTGCCATGTTCTTCACTATCAGTAGCGGTATTTTCTGGATCTAGAACCATACTACAGGTTTTGCTGACCATTAACTCACTGATAATTGGAGCATTGCCATCGCAATGAAAAACTTATGCTATATCGTCTTCATTTATTATCGCTTCTCCACATTTCTTAAAATAAATCCATTAATTGGAAAATTTAAGCTTTGGTTTGCGATATCCGAAAACCTTCACATTTGAGGTTATCATCCTCACTGTGACCATAAATTATGCCAAGTATTTTTTAAAGTATCTGGAGACGCATCCTCCCACAATTTTGCGATGCTCCACAAAGCAGATTTTATGCTAAAATATTTTAAAATTCTTTAATATTCTTGACATTATTCAAGAAATTTAAAGTAGATTTTAAAAATTCTACTTTATATTTGCATTTCAGCATGCACACTATTTTGATATCCATTAGCTGAATGATGGACATACAATTTGAAGAGGAAAATAATACGGATATATTATCTTTCAATAAAACATTAAGTATGAGTCGAATAGTTGTCTACAACCAGGACAATTTTTGCGTCATCAGGTAAACTAAAAGAATTCTGTTGAGCCTAGGGTATGAAATGATTTTCAAGCCAATCCTTCTTTAACACCTGTGTCATCCATGTTCTTTTGTTTGTACGATATACAACGGGAAACTTTACTCCTTTAAATGTTGGAAGTCATGTATTTTTTCCAACTACGAAAATTTTACTCTTGCGTGTTCCTGCAGCATTTGTGCAACGCTAAAATTGTTAGTCTCCCTTTGGAACCTTGACATGAGTTGGAGCCTCTTCTGTAGGTTTTGCCAAGGTATTTTGCAGTACATATTGCCAGAAAAGACCAGTTTCATCAGCAATGTAAATTTGTTCTGAAGATAGCTTTTAGCTATTAATGAGTTCAATGAGCTCATCTGCAAATAGTTCAGCAGCTTAGTATCAGCTGAAGCTTTTTCACCTGAAATTCTTATTTGCCTTACACCATGGCAATTTTTAAATTTTGTTAACCAACCTGTCGAATACGTACAATCAGTTCTTAAGTTAATTTCTTAGTAAAATGAAATATTTTAGCTTGAGCCATTAGCATTTGACCAGTCAATGGCACGCCTTAGCTGTGATGCTGTCTGACCCCTTCAGTCATCGCTTTGTCATGATCTTCACTTGCCACCCAGACATTCATAGCCACTAATGTAAATTGGATGCTATTAAGCTAAACTAAAATTATATTTTACTGATTCCAAAGAATTTCAGATTGCACTGTTCCTTAACTTTCTGATTGGATCCAGTATAATTATTTTTTGCAGGCTGTTTTTATTACAGCAATTTATTACAGTGTTAAAAAAATTAAAGTTTCAACTTTCGGTTATCTCGAAAAAAGAATTCTAGAGGTGCAACAGGATCTACAAAGCGAAAGCATGCTTCAATGTCCATTGCGGAACTGCTGCTGGGTGTATCTCATATTTCTCATATCATCTCATTTTCCGAATGTTAAATTTTTCAAAAATACAAAGATAAAATTGATGCCCTATCTTTCGCAAATCAAGTTCCTGTGAAGATGCTATCAAGGCAAACTTATACCTATGGTATTCAAGAAAAACAACCAAGATTTCAATGGTCGCAAGAAAATGCTACTATGTTAAAAGGTACTTTTTCAAAGTAACACAGCGAACTACAAGTATTCTTAGAGCTGCAGCAGCCAAATTGGAATTAAAAGCCTATATTTTGGATGATGAATTAAATACGAGGACTTCATTTCTCATATTCGACAGACTCTTAACCATCTGACTGTTCAATTTTTTGTTTTTAACAAAATTGCATATTTTTTTAATTATACATCTCAATTTTCCATGTATTTGAAAGTTAAAATATGTAGCACATTTTTGTAACCAAGATTTTTTTAGTATAGATTTCGTTCATAAGAACAGGCTTTGATAAAAATCAATTTTAGAAGTAAAAAAACATATGATGTTTGATATTTGATTTACCAAACATTTTTGTCCATCTGTTAAATGCTACTGTGAGTTTATAAAATCTAAAGTTTTACTTCTCCCTAATAATGCTCAAAGACATCCAAAGCATTTGTCTGACTTAGCAATGTGATTCCATAAGAAATGGTTTTCTTGCTGTCAAACAATATTTTATTAATCCAACCAAGGTATAATATCAAATTTTAAAACTTATCTGTGGTGGATATTCCAACAACTGACCGATAAACAATCCATTACAAATTTTTAGAAAAATTACAATATCATGGATACTGTTAAGAACATCAATTTTTTTCGGAATGAAATGACCGAGAAATGTTTGAAAGCATATATGGCTGGAATTAAGCAACAATGTTGATACAAGAAAATCCATTGTTGATGTTGACAGTATTGTCAAACTAACTAATGAAAGAGGGTTGAATAATGTAAATGCAAAATATTGATGAACTGAGGAGTAAAAGGATTATTTTTTCTTTAAAGAAAAGTTCAGTCACTATAACAAAAATTATGGATAATTTATGCAAAATGGCTTATATTTTGATAAAAAGTTCAAAGGCAAGGCAAAGTGTCACTGATGCACTGTGACAATGCTAGATCATATCTTCACAACAACAACAAAAGGAGAGAGTCTAACCAGGAAGAAACAAAGACATAATTTCTTTACTCAATTTTCTTTTCTTTTTTTTTAAAATTTTCATAAATGCTTTTATGAATAAAAATCAGCATTATAAAAAAAAAAAAAAAAAAAAAAGGAAAGGGAAGGTCTATAACTAAAACAGTACTTAACAATAAATGCTACAAAAAGTGATAAATTTCTTTATTCTCTTTTCTGTTTCACTTATCCCCATTATTTAAGTGTTAAGATGGAGTTGTTTAATGCTGTTTTATTTAGCGCTGAAACTTATTGGAATGCATTCCCCACTTTAAGCAGGATCTTACCAGTTTCTTGATCTTATAATTTTTCTTTTTTAAAATGGCAAAATTTTTGTCATCTCATTTCATTTTTAATGCTTTCAGCTCTGAAAATGAAGCCATATTAAATATGGTGATGCTCCACATTTTTAGAAATCTCTTCAAAGGGTAAAATGACTGCAAATAACTCCTGTATGGAATTTTGACCTTATTAAGATTATACAAATATTTCTGCTGCTTCTCAAAATATGGTTTTGAATGTGCATCAGGTCTACAATACGTCAGGATAATCAATACAGATTATATTGAAAAATGCAGTTTCAATATTAATCTGAAGAAATGTACTTTGATTATCAGTATAAAGATCTATCTATCACCCAGATCAATTTATCTGTGAAACAAAACCGAAGAGTGCCATTTATGTTCTAAGATTTTTTTTCTAATTACATTTAAAAAATCTAGTACAACTGCACTATCAGGGTCTAGCAATTTTCCAATTATACTTGAGAAACAGTATGGTCAAGGCATGAATAACTTAAAGGCTAAAAACAGAGTTAAGGAAAGGTTGCTCTAGCACATTTATTAAAATTACTCATCAGACAAGCTAATGCTTTTAAGTTTGAAGAATGTCAACAGCTCAAGTTATATCAGATAATATCTTAAGTACCTCTATAACCTCAATACCGATACAATGACTATCCCCTTGTAATGCCAGATAATAGTATAGCCAGCTCTTAGTTAACAGCCATAGTTGGAACAGTCTACTGATATAAGTATTTGAGTGAGGTAACAGAAAACTGTAATACCAACAGCAACACGTCCTACACTTAATTAATAAGTAAATTTAAAAGAAATATCATTTTCCTGATTTTGAAATTCTCAACCAATAAAGCCAAAATGAAATACATAAAAAACAGTTACTTTTAAGCGCTGTAACTTAAAACCATACAGTCTATGTTCACAAAAGTATTTAAATTAAATTGTGACATATTATTAAACATAATATATATTTCATACAAATTTTCATTACAATAAAGGAGGGTGTAGAGAGAAAGGGAGAAATAATCATGCTAATTTCAATGATAAAACAAATTAAGAATTACAGTAATTTAAATGGAAAGGAAAATGAAAATTTTTTACTTGTGCAAGTAATCTGTAAATATACACTGGTTTAATTTGGCCAAATCTATACACTCTAAAAATAGCTTGAACATCATGAGAAGGATTCCATGAAGCATCTAAAATCACAACTCTGTTTGCACCAATCAGATTAGTACCCAATGATCCAGCTTTAGTAGATATAAGGAACAGACGAGCTCTAGAGTAATGCACAGAAATTTTTGAATGGATAAATAAAGTTAACATATTTGGTGTTTAAATGTGCACAAAACATTATAGACAAGAACACATAATATCAAACACATAAAAAAAAAGTCAGTTTCAAAATCAATTAATTACATTGAATCTCTACAAGATGATACAATAATCTTTTATGAAGGTCAGTCATCTTCGAAAAGATGACAACCAACATGGTTCAATGTCATTATTTATCACTATTCTCAGAATTAGAGATTCTTGCTGAGGTGGCCCATCTTAGAAAGCATAAGAGGTTTTATACATCGTCAATTTGAATTATAATCTTTTCTATTTCAGTCTTTTGACATTAATTAAAGAAAAATATTGAAATTTGGTACACAGGTTTGTTAATAAATTAGAAATTAACTGCAGAAAAATAAAATAATGTTGCAATAAAGCAAAAGTTGAGGAAAAGTTTACCATAATTTTATGAAATTATTTAATACTTCTCAAAATCTTGAGAAAAGTTTACTTTATTTTCTGAAACAAAAAATGTATTCTACTGGCACAGCCAAAAAAAGGAAAAAGTCCTAAAATCTTTTATTATATATTTTGCTTAAAAAAAAAAATTTTTTTTTTTTGCTCATAAAAATATGCGTGTATTGAAATGACCCAATCTGATGTGGTCTTTTTATTAATCAATTCCATCAACCACTATATTATAGCCTGTTTTACTTAATGCAGAACTAAGAGCTTCAGTTATGGAGACAGTTGCCTTTTTCCTACCTTCCTCCAGCAAAAGGACCTTTTGCTTCTTAGAATTAGATGGGTCACCCAGATGGGAAAGTGGTTAGAGAAGTTGACTGCTGTAATGAAAGGCCCGAATTCAAATCCCACAGAAGGCATGAATGTTTGTAAATGTATAGTATTTGTGCGGCATGGTGGCACACAAATATGTAGCAAGCCAAAAGACCCTTGAATCTGCCTCTCTCAAAATTAGGGCAGAACTCTCACCTGTTTGGTGCTCAAAGCTCTGGCCATTCACAGACGCAATCCTTTACTTCTTGGCATAATAATAATTCATCGGCTTGTGCTGCTTACATCACACATGTGATATTAATAACAACAGAAACAGAATTAGAATCAATAGCAATCATCGTTCTAATCTGTTTTCAGAGTGCACACAGTCGACTTAGAAATAAATATACTGGTTTGCAATGCAGTCAAAAATGAAAATGTACTGTCTTTGATGGCATCTGAATATTGATTTGTGATGTTACCAGCTACACACAGAGTAAATATAAAATTTATACAAATATGTTAGGAATTTATGATGGACTATACAAACGGTACTATATAGTATTTGCTGAATTACCTACATGATAAATAATATTACCCAGGAAGAAAATAAAATAAATGATTAAAATTAATAACTGTGATCCATAAAAAGAGTTTCACTGTTACAATAAGAACTGGAAACATAACTTCCGAGATTTGTTGAACACATAAAATATTTTAGTTTGATGCCAAAAATAAAACATTTTGAAGGTTACCATTATATGCATTTGATGATTACAGTCCAAGTAGGAAGAGGTATCTTATATTATTATAATTGTCAACACGGACATTTCTGCATGCTTTCAGAAATAGTGGTAACTTTAAATCCTTTCGGGATGGATGTCTCATATTTGCATTGGTTCTCAACTGTATCACACAGCCAGATGTAAATCACCATTTAAATGCAGTGTAAGGATGGAAGTCCCACATATGAATTTTTAAACAGAATGTTTAATTAGTATTTTTTTTTGTCAATAGATGTAGCTGTATATCTGTTATGGCAGAATTTATCGAGAGTGTAGTATACTGACCTTTATTCCATTGCAATATTTTTAACTTTTAGTATTTAGTTTCAGAATCAAAGCGGAAATCATGGGTTGAATAATGTAAATAAGCAGAGCTGACTATTAACTGCATTAACTGATATAAACACATGGGCAAGACTTCATGCTTCAGAACACTTTTCTTTCTGGCATTATGGGAATACATGTACTATCATTTAAGAGGTTTTATCCATTCCTCTTACAGTATGGCTAGCACTGAGGTGAATATTTTGTATATTGTTCAGTGAAAATCTTTTATACTTCCAATTGCAAGGAAAATATAATGATAAAGCTTTCATATTAATTTTGACAAGCACCTGAATTTTTCTCTTATACAGAGGCTCTTTACACGTTTTTTAGACAATTTTCATTCTATTTGCAGAAAAATTTTACCTAAAATGTTTCAAGCTTTCTGTTTAATAATCCTTATTCTTCATTATCTTTCGACATCACAATTTCAAAAACAATAGAGCTTTTTATGGTATCAGAATAGTTATTTTATCTCATTCCTCTTGAACAACTTTCCAAAGTCCAAGGAGGGCTGTAGGTTGACGTTGGAGGACAACCTGCATTTTAAGAATCCAAAAGTGCAAAAATCCATGGGAATATTAAGTGTCATCAGAACCCATCATAATATCCATCAGAATATTAAGTAAGGATATGAGTGAAGGGTAGGGGCTTGATACCCCTTTCCTGTTCCATTTTTTTCACAGGATATTAACAGTGGATTTTGATGCATGGCTGCCTGCTTTGTCTTGACGCAGTTCTACTGCTTGATGATATTGTGGCTAAAGAGAAGTTATTTCATGTTTGAAAACTGGGTATCAGATATGTTCCTGATAATATGTGTAATTGATCTTGACATTTTTCTCCGCTCTCTTTATTTTTAGTTTGCCATTATATGAAATACCAGCAATCATCATGAATCCTTTTGAAAAACTTTAGATTCTTTGAACCACGTTTTAAATTTTTCCCTCTTCTTTGATGATAATAAGGGATCTCTTTTTATTGCAGTCATTTAATTACACACAAGATTCATCTATTATTATAACAACATTTTGCCATTTTTGCTTAGATATCTTAGATATGTTTCTTATAAAAGATTCTGCAGCGCATTCTGCAATATGTCACAGAAAAAGACGACACGCATTATGTTTTTTCATCTTTTTAAGATTAAAATCAGCATTAATCACTTTGTTTACAGTTGACATTCAGCAATTTAATGATTTTGCTACTGTCCTTTGACTTGCAGAGTTTCTTTTAATATTAAAGATCCAAATTTTGCAAAATTTGGAACATCCAGTTTTTTCATTGGATATGTATTTGGAACAATTCTTCCACTTGAGGCCAAAACAAACAAAACATTTTAAAACTTTCTTTTGGACAAAATTATCTATCGTTGCTTTAGACACCGAAAGATCGTGGCTTCCACAAGATTTTTTAATAATTAAATGCAAATAATTTTTTTCAGAAAGAGCACAAACATAGTCTTCCGTCCACTGTTAGAAGTGCCATTTTGCACGAAAACAAAATTAACAAATAGCAGATCGTATCATAGCAATTTTTTCAAAAAATTTCCATGCAAGCGATTTTTTTTTTTTTTTAATTAAAAAAACAAAGTCATCTAAAAATGTGCGAACAGCCTCTGTAATGTGTTCAAAATTGGAAAAACTACATTACAAAATTTAATTTATGTGAATCTTTTTCCCAAAGCCTAGCAGCATAAACTGCCCATACCAACAAGACAATGCATCCTGTCAGCGGCCCGTCCCAAGAGAATGGTTCAGTGACTGAGGCACCCATCTCAAAAGGGTTCAGTCAGTCGCCCGCAGGAGCTGATCTTCAAGAGTGTACTAGTAACTCATTTCATGATTATATTAAATACTTCTATTACTTCTTCCTCTAAAAAAATATACTAAGAATACATTAAAATATGATTTTAAACTTTTTGTGATTCTTTATAATATAATGCTTTAAACCAGGTATACCTAACATGTAGCTCAAGAGAACTTTTGATGTGGCTCACACAGCACATCTGGTTCTTTCTCAGTTTTATGAAGTTAAGCAGCAAAAGGGGAAAGGGAAAGTTGAATTCAAACTATGTTACACACTAAAAGATGCAGCAAACATGTTATTTTACACTAGACCCTAGTGCATAAATATTGCTCTCAATATAATATATGAATACTGATGTCAAGGTTGGTTGCTTCAGCCTGAACAAAATGCTGTAGTTTTATGTGACGGTTCTAATGAGTACATCTGCCACACAATAACTAATTATTTTACAGTACCACCCTCAGTAACTTGGCAGCGAAGACAAAAATGAATTATCAAAGTTGTGCGCAAAGTAGCTGATTTGGCAGTTTCATACAGGTATAAAATTTGCTTCTTCTGTGTATGGTAATCACAAGTTGTAATAGATATTGATTATCCAAATAATGTCATCTGTAAGCACTGATAGATGGCACTGTAAGAAAGCCACCATTAGAGATACAAAGTTGTGAGGTGAGAAAGAGACAAAAGAACGTGAACGAATGTAATAGCAATGCGTTGATTTGCAGCATACAGCTGGATGTAAATGTGTAAATAATTAATTCATTAATAAACCTAGTTTAATAATAGTGTGTGCCATTCTAACAAGTAAAACTAGGTCACCAGATAACATTTTCAGAAGAGGGATTAATATCTACCAAATGAGTACCTATTACCCTCACGCACTATAAGCGTTGAAGAAAAAGTACGTTTTGATTTGAAATTTGAATGCTTTCTTAAAGTGTAGAATATTTACATTGAATTATTTATAACAATATTAAGAGTAAAGAATTATATTTTTAGTTATTATCATGGATGAGAATGTTAAGAAAGCTTTAGATAACATGAAAATGAAATCCAAAATCTTAAGAAAGTCAACACCATAAGTAATTAACAGAATATCTGAATTAATGGAACAAGATATTGTAGATATAAGATCATTGGAAGAATGTGAGATGAATCTAGAAAAAAAATGAGAAAAAATATTTGAGTTAGATCTAGAAATTGAAAATTTAATTCCTGAAGTATTAGACCTCAAAACGGAAATTGAGAATAATCAGGAATATAGAGAAAGGATTATTTGTGACAAGATATAAGTCAAGAATTATCTGCAGAATTCAGATAGGAATAAGACAGATTTGTCGTTAAAGAGTAATTCTCTTATTTCGAATAGTGAACCAGACAAATCCAAAATAAATTTTCCAAAACTTCATGCAAAACCTTTTGACAGTGATTTCAAGAAGTTTCAGGAATTTTGGACACAGATAACAATACTCATAGCAACAATCGCTTATCTAAACTAGATAAACATAACTATATTAAAGCTTTCTTAAAAGGACCAGCCTTAATTAGTATTCAAGGATAATTGGTATCAGAAAATAATTATGATTTAGTGGCAGAATTTTTTTAAGAAAGGTATGGAAAAACAAGAAATTATTGTAAGATCTCCTTTTAACCATTCATTAAATTAAATGCTGTAAAATCGGCCTCCCATTATAAACAGTTGCAGGAGCTGTATGATACAACAGAAATCCAAGTATGTGGTTTGCAAACTCTTGGTGTTGAAATGAATTCATATAGAAGTTCATTGTTCCCACTACTTACCAAATTTATTCCAGATTCTATTGTGTTTATAGACATTCCAGTTTTATAGACAACATGAAAAGGGTGACTCTTGAAACAAAACAGAATTATTAAAATTTCTTTGGAGGAAAATAGAAACACGAGAATGAACATTTTTGTTTCAACAAACAGGGAATAATAATGATCAGTTAAAAGCATAGAACAGGGGTGGCCAAAGTACAGTTCGCGAGCCTGATATGGCTCTCACAGGCAACTTGTGCGGCTCATGCATATAAAATATATGTATGAAATATGGTAAACTAAAATTATTCAGTGTCCAAAAGGAAGTAATTAATTAGTTTAGACCCTTTTTACAAAGTTATCGGGGATTTCTTTCTATTTAAAACCTCCTCCACTACTTCTATAATGATGTAAATATAAACTTGTGGCTTTTAGAAAATCTAGATGCGGCTCTCGAACATTCCTGAATTCAAACGTGTAGCTCTTACTGACATGAAGTTTGGCCAACCCTAGCATAGAACATAAACATTTACTTAATAATAAATTTTGGGGAAAGGAAATAGATTCCAGAAGTTTAAAGAGAAAAAGCCAGATTCGATTTCTAACGCAACTGCACTGAGCACATTTCAGAAAATTTGCCTTTTTTGCAATAATTTTCAACGCAGTTCTGAAAATTGTGATAAAGAATGTGAGAAGAAAGTCAAAAGTTTAATACAAAATGGAAGATGTTTTTTATGCCTGCAACAAAATCATGATGTAAATTAAAGATGTAATTAAAAGCCAGGTAAATTAAAATTGTGTTATTACACAGATTATCTTTCTAAGGAATAATATTCGGAATGGCTTAAATAAAGGGAAAGGAAAGCAATCGAATAGTCAAACTAATTTCATTTTTTTTTGTCCAATACATTATACAGTACGAAGATTGGGAGGTTCTCCCCTTTCTCCGCAAAATCTCGAATATAACTGTAACATTTTCAAAACTGTTACAGTTCGCTGCAAAACAAGCAACGGACCTTGCCATGTAAATTAAAAGAGCACTGCCTGACATGCAAGCATAAACATTCTAGTTTGATTTGTGGTGCCAACAGCTTTTTACATCAGACTGAGAGTCACATAGAATTGATGGATGATTAAAAAAAAAAAAAAAAGATCAAGGTAGTCTTGCGATGAATTTTTTTGATGTTTCAATGTATTTGAAGAAAGCAATTATTTTCAACAGTGAACCGACTGAATTTTTGATAGATACAGGAAGCAGTATTAGTCTAATAAAGTCTTTAGCACTCTGAAATTGGTACTGCCGATAGAGTAGTAAAGAAAAAAAAAAAAATATTTGGAATTGGAAATGTAAATCCCGCATTTACAGTGACGTTGGGTAAAGCTAAGGTTTTAATCAGAATTTGATGAAATCATATTAATTGCGAATTTGTTTATTGCAAATAATGACACACAGCCATATGTCCTTATTATTCGGAGAGTTATTTTAAATGATAAAATGTTGGCTTATGGGAAAATATGTGACATGCTTAACATATGATATGCTGTTAAAATTCCATTTGTGCAATTGAAAAATGGAGTGTAAACACATTAAATTATATGCTGAGAATCTAACAGAAATAAAAAGTAATATGACAAATTTTGTGCATGCTGTAAACTCCAATATAGGTTTTTTGCCTTTACCCCAGTCAGATGTAAGCTTTGATGTTTCTTTCATTTCATATTCATTATGCCACTTATTTTACGTGTAAAAAATATAAAACCCATGCTTCTCACATTTTTTTTTAATAACTGAATAAGAGTATTTCTCTTCAGACAGTGCAAAAATATAGCCTTCAATCCATTGTTTATTTTTCACTAACATTATTTTAAAGAAAAAAATATTTTTAATGTTGCAGATGATAATTAAACCTTATTCCAATTCGATGCCAGTCCCTGACATCAGAATAGCCGAAAGTATAAACACCAATAGATGGTATTGTATGAAAGTTGCTGTTAGAAGGCACAAAATTAAGAACTATGAGAGTTGGAAAAAATCTGATGAATGTGATAGCGATGTGTTGATTCAAAGCATACAGCTGGATCAATAATAAACCTAGCTTATTAATAATATTGTATGTCATTCTAATGAGTACAGATAGGTCACCAGCTAACACATTATATGGGCTAAAAAAAAAAAAAAAAAAAAAAAAAAAAAAACTTGCAACTTACAATTTTAATGATGTACAGGAACAGAAATACTTTTTCATTAATTTAAGAACGAATGATTGAACTGACTACCTCTCTACCAGCAGTCTAAGAAAATGTCAGTAAATTGGAAACCACATTTATTGACAGCAATCAATATAAACAAATAGTGCAAATAAAATGAAGATTGATAAGATTGCATCATTTAAAAGTTGCACATATACATGCAATTAAAAAAAAATCTGAAAGGTTTCAGATTTTAAATTGCCTCCAAAGAGGCTATTTTTTAAACATTTTGTGTGTTACCTTTATTTATTAAATATTATGTTCTTCGCATTTAAACCATAAAATTTAGTTTAAGAGCAAAAGACAGAGTTCATAGCCACATTTTAATTAAAAAAATAAGCACCTATAAGCACTTTTCAAGCACATTTTAAGAAAAAAAAAAAAATAAATAAAGCACCTGCCTAATTATATTATATACAACTGCATAACCTTAAAAATTAGAATTGTAATTTAAAATATGAGATATGCAGTATTTATTAAGAGAGAATAAGCATTACCTCAAACATGGAAAATAATGACTATTTTTTAAAATTTTAAATAACAGTTCAATTTACAGAACTAGCTTACAATGAGAGAAAAAAAAAAACTATGCAGAACTAAATTATATTACAAAATTTAATGATGAAATTTCATTTCAAAATAGAGAAAATAAATAATAATAAGGCATATTTATTGTATTCGCTTGAAACCTAATAATAAATACAATTTATTTCCCCCCTCATAATGATATTTAAATAATTTAAATCTAAATTCTGAACATTTTCTAAATTTTCATTGTATATCAGTTTTCCCTTAACAGATATTGCAAGCAAAGTAATTTAAGTAAAAAAAAGGAACATTTCTGAAATCAGAAGACAGAAATTTGCTTCATGCAGTCATCCTTTAACAGTAAAAGATTAACTAATCCACATACTTGGAAATTGGCGAATATTCGGACAGTCGAGCGTAACTTGAAAAAGAGGAGTGGGTAGACTGTAGCCGCTCTTTAGATTTTCCCGCTAAATAAATGCTTTTGACATTTCGACATGTGCATCATATAAAAAAAAAAAAAAAAAAAAAAAAAAACCCCAATGGAACTGAAAAATATTCTGCTTAGCAAGCACAGTAAAACTCTTTTAAGTGTTCATAAACAAATCTCGGACTGAACATCAAAATTAATTATCTCTGCAAAATATCGCAAACGTTATTGCGCAATACATGTGCCGTAATTCTTCCCTATGTGATATTATGCAATCGGAATCAACAGCTGCCGGTATTGGGAGAATAAAGAACTAAATAACTAGGGTGTTTTTCATTCTAATTTTCAACAGACGGCGTTAAATTTCCCGAACAGAATCATTTTTCGGAAAATTGGGTTGGTTGACTGCAGAACTTTTAGTCCTATTCAAACCAAATCGGAGAGTGACACACACACACACCAAAAAAAAAAAAAAAAAAAAAAAAAAAAAAAGAGGTCCATTGCTTGTTTTGCAGCGAACTGTAACAGTTTTGAAAATGTTACAGTTATATTCGAGATTTTGCGGAGAAAGGGGAGAACCTCCCAATCTTCGTACTGTATAATGCATTGGCCAAAAAAAAAAAAAAAAAAAAAAAAATTAGTTTGACTATTCGATTGCTTATCCTTCCCTTTATTTAAGCCATTCCGAATATTATTCCTTAGAAAGATAATCTGTGTTATAACACAACCATTTTTGGAAGTTTACTATACTCCAGCAGTTATTGCAACTATGTTATTATAAACATTCATACATATGCTCATAATATAAGCATAATGATCATAACACGAATATGAACTGACCAAGCGGAACGAGAATGCAAATTATTAAGATCTTGATAGAAATTCAAACGTGTGTAGTATTTGGGTGGGAGGAAAAGATTGCCGAATGTACCGGAATTTTCTACTGCTTTCGGATTTCTTTGACCAATAGAACGACGGGCACCTATCTGTACTCTTCGTGCATACCAAAGGTTATGTTAATGCAGAGAAAGGGGGAAAAGCTATTTCCGGGAGTACGATTCACCATCTGACATTTCATATTAAGAAGAAAAGTTGTTTATTTAGTTTCGGCTTTGGCACCAGGAAAAATAGCGCGATCATAAAAAAAAAAAAAAAAAAAAAGCACTAAAAGCAAAAAAATAAGCACTAAAAACAAACAATAAGGGCTTTAAAGAAAACGTAAGTACCTATAAGGGCCTTTATATTTTATTTTCAAATATAAGGACTTACAAGCATTTATAAGGACCGCTAAGAATTCTGAAAAGAATTTAAAATTGAGCGTATCTTTAGAATTTCCAATACACAGTATCATGCACTGGAGATAAAAATGTTTCTTCTGTACAACATTGCCATCGCTTGCTTTGAAATCCTTGAGTTTGTTCATAAAAAAATTGTTAAAGTTTTACAAAATATGAAAATGATAATAAAACAAATCCCAAACTTCAAATCTGGGCTTCCAGATGCCATATTCGCAGTAGGATTACATAATTCAAAATTGGATGGCTCTAGGTACCGTTGTTTTATCACAATGTGAGAAAAATACATACATTTATGCAGATTCTTCATTATTTAATTTCTTAAAATGTAATACAGGGCGATAACATTTGGTGGCAACAGTTTGAAAAGTGAAACGTATATTCAGAGTGATTTGACACAAAATCGCAAAGCGAAAACAGGACAAAGCCCCTTTAGACTTTAAAACAACAACTTCAGGATGGCAAATAATTAAAGAAGCAATGCTTGCTGCATCACAGATTTTATTCTAAAAAGATAAAAATAAGAATGATATTATGTCAGCTATCCAACATGTTCAATATCTAGAAATTCTGTCACACTGAGAAAGAAGCTCTGTCTGAAAATACCTAAAGACAAGTAAAAGATGAATTACAAAAATGCATTAAGTTTACAGTGTGATGAATCAACAAATAACTGCAATGTAGCTAAAGTAAATAGCCTTCAATGATTGCTCAGTGAAGGAAGATGTACTGCCAGTTTTGCCACACACAGCGGATGTGTACCACATTATTAAAATTATCTTCCGTTTAAAGTACTTGTGTTCACATAACAGCAGACAGCACATCTTCTTTGACTACTGTTATTGGTTTGCTACTTTGCTACTGTTATTGGTTTCATGAACATCATACAAGAGTGATGATGACTCCAAGCGTTTTTAACTACTACTGCATAATACATCAGCATGCATTATGTACAAAACTTTTATATTATGAATATGTGATAAAAGTTGTTCTAAAAATTGTCAGTTTTATTTGTGCTAGAGCACTTCAGAATAGATTGTTCAAAGTATCAACTGACAAACTAGATGCTGACTATCGAACCTTAATTTCACAATCCTTTAGTAAAAGAGGCCCACCAGCGGCCGAGCACTAAAGTCGCTGAACACTGGTAGTTCGGTCTGAGGTTCGAATCCCGCGAACGGGTTGGCTGCATGGGTGTTTTCATGGTTTTCCCCATGTGTAACGTGTATACCAGCCAGTTTCCCTTAGAAAGTCCTCCATGAAGGCATCCCTTCCCTTAGGCAGATAGCTCTCGAGGCTTTGCAGTATTTAAATAACCTAACCTTTAATAAAAGAAAAGTCCTACAATGATTTCCAAAGCTTCTTCCAGTTATAAAAGAGTTTTTAGAATCCAGAAACAAAATTTATGGAGAACTTAATGATCATAGTCAGATATCTAACCTTTCTAGGAGACATAATAACCATGATGACTTGAAGACATTCTTATAGTAACCAAAATGAATAAACTTAATCTTGAACTTCAAGGTAAAGAGAAAACTCTTATTGAGTTGATATGAAATACAAATGCATTTAAATCAAAATTAAATTTGTGAATATCTCAAATAAAAGAACAGTAACTTTTGCCACTTTACAAATCTGGAGAATTAAAATAAATGAAAATTGAAACAATTCAATATTCCAAAAGACACACCGAGCTTAAAAAAAAAAAAAAAAAAAAAAAAAAAAAAAAAAAAAAATCGGAATTAAATTTTCTAATTTTTATAAAATTCAATCCAATGCTTCATTCATTTCAAACTCATTTGTTGATACTAATATTTCCAAAATATTGCAACAAATTGCAAATGTGTTAAATAAAAATTCTTCTGATCTAGATATGCAAATAATTTACTTTCAGTTGAATCTACAATTAAAAACAAGAATGTCACACACATGCAAATAATTGATTTTTTGTTGGATCTACAATTAACAAGAATGTCACTCACAGATTTTTGGATACTCGTAGATGAAAAAAATATTTGTACAAGAAATTTTCAAAGGTTAAACTCCTACTTTGAATCAACTTACCTTTGAAAAAATTGTTTTTCAACAACGAACTTCTCAAATCAAAGTTCAGATCCAGGACAACAAACTATCATCTGAATGATGGCATGAATTTAGGCATAACACTGTATGTACAGTACAATTGCAGAAACATGTTGTGCCAAATTTCGCATAACAAATATGATTTCCCTGTATTTATTTAGCATTCTATTGAATTTTTTACAAATAGTAATAAAGAGTACATAATTACACTTTTCCTTTAATATATTACATTGCATATTTTTATTGTTTGTGCATTATATACATTTATAACTGAAACGTTAAAAGTACAATTTATAATTGAGATTTGCCAAAATTTTATTAATTCTAAATTCGCTCATATCAAGTTAAACGTTGGGCACCACTGCTTTTAATTAACATTGCCATTAACTTACAAAGAGATTGTAACATAAATTCAAAACCCATTAATTGAAAAATCTACCTTTCATTATTTCTGTCATTAAACTTATCTATAAAACTTTTTCTGAAGTCAGCAGAAGTTGAACCATCCATTCGGAAATAGTCTACTCCAGAAATCCATGACCCAATGGCGTCTCGCTGCATATCAAGATCTGATGGAGTCTGCTGATCAAGATACTGCAGAATCACTTCAACCATATCAAGTGTTAGTAATGATTGAGAGAATACGACACTGAAAAGAGA
Organism: Stegodyphus dumicola; assembly: GCF_044657685.1. Classification (NCBI taxonomy): domain Eukaryota; kingdom Metazoa; phylum Arthropoda; class Arachnida; order Araneae; family Eresidae; genus Stegodyphus; species Stegodyphus dumicola. Next base: position 189,078,350 of record NC_140772.1, on the reverse strand, counting down.
GACATTATAAGACCCTGTGAAATCTCAAATTTTAAAATGAATTGCCCTTAATTAAAATTTAAAGAAAAACCAATGATTTTTTTTTTTTTTGCATTAAAACATTCTCAATAAATATTTTAGGAGAAAACACTCATATAACATTCATTTCACCCATAAATATCCCTAGTTAAGATAATTCATTCAACTTTCTACATCTATGGTGATTTCCTGTTATGTTTTACCACCAATCCTCAAATTCCATATCACAGATTATGTTCTTACTGCATTAATATAATATTAACAAGACATAGTGCACAATAAAAATTAAGCTTTATTTAGGAACTTCGCGCACACTGCCCGACAGCCTGCCTGTTTCGCTCTGCTCGCTACTCGTAAGAAACTTCTCCTCTAGGGTTGCCACACTTATCGGAGGGCGCAAGGCGCGCTCCTTATCGCCATCACCACAGAGTTTCCCCCCAGTTCCTTTAATGGCTATTCAAAGGAACGACATAGGTTATGAAATTATCTCAGAGTATCCGTGCTGTCGGGTATTTTTACATGATTACAAAATTAGAATATAAAATTAGAAAAGATCAAAATGAAATTCAATATATAACAAGGTATTGACACATATAATAAACATGAAATAACAAGAAATATGTTAAGATATGAATTTTAAAAGAAATGTTTTAAATTGTTATGTAAGAAGCAAGTTTCTTAGGGAAGTGAACATGTCTTCCCGTTCTGGTGACAGTTTGTGTCTTAGAGAGTTCGTTTGCAGATTTATTCTGAACTGTCTTTAAGTCTTTATTTGTTTTCAGTTCAGGCAAATTAGAGTCCGAAAGCAAATAGGCTGGTTTCACACGGTCTACAGACACAGTAGATTTCAGACCGTTAATATCAATTGTGAAAGTTTTGTCCGTTCTAGAAAGAACTTTATGCGGACCTGTATATGGTTGGCACAGAGGTGGCTTTACTCGATCGACACGTAAGTATACATGCGTACACGACTTTAAGGTAGCACTTACGTAACATTTTTCTTGGCAATGTGCAGATGTTGCTATTGGATTCAATTGTTGCATTCTATGCCTAAGATTCGTGATAAATTGTGTGTCATACGGAGATATCTTAGATGACGTTATCATATCACTAGGCAGCTTGAGAGTTGTGCCGTACACCAGTTCAGCACAAGATGACTGTAGATCTTCCTTTACGGCTGTCCGAATACCAAGCATAACAGCTGGTAGTCCAGTTATTGGTCTCGTGAGCCTTGAGAGAAGATTTTAAATGTCGATGAAATCATTCAACAATGCCGTTTGACATTGGATGATAGGCTGTTGTTGTGATTCTGTTCGTACCCAAAATGCGCGTGAATTCTGCAAAAAGTGCGGATCTCATTTGAGAACCTTGGTCTGTTGTTATGATCGATGGGCAGCCAAAACGAGATATCCAACAGTTGAAGATGGCTCTGCAAATGGTTTCCGTTTTCATATCCGGGATGGGAATGGCTTCAGGCCATCTGGAGAATCTATCTATTAGAGTCAAAAGGTACACATTGCCTTCTGATGGAGGTAACGGTCCGACGATATCCATATGGATTTCTGAAAAACGTGCATCAGGAAGAGAGAATGTGCCCAGTGGTGCTTTAGTATGCCTAGTAATTTTCGATTTTTGGCAAGATTCACAGGATTTCACCCAATTTTTGATATGACGTTTCATATAGGGTCATACATAACGAGAACAAATAAGCTTCGTAGTAGCTGCAATTCCTGGATGTGACAGATTATGCAGATGATTAAAGATGAGTCTGCGAAAGGAATTCGGAACAAATGGACGAGCAATGTCTGTTGATATGTCACAAAGAATATTACCATCAGAATATTGGCACGGTTTAAATTCCAGTTTCAAAGATGATGTGTTGTTTTTGAGAAGGTCTTGTACCTCCGGATCATGCCTTTGAGCTTCCGAAAATTTTTTAAAATTCAAAAATGGAGATTTTGTTATGGAATCAATTTCGATTCTTGAAAGAGCGTCAGCAATGATGTTTTTTGAACCTTGCACATGCCTAATATCAGTAGAGTACTGAGAAATAAAATCTAAATGGCGCAATTGTCGAGGTGAACATTTATGAGGGTTCTGTTTAAAAGCGTATATTAACGGTTTTTGATCCGTATAAATTATAAAATTTCTGCCCTCTAACATGTGTCGGAATTTCTTAATTGCAGAATAAATAGAAAATAATTCCCTATCGTACGCGGACCATTTCTGTTGACTTTTACTGAGTTTCATAGAGAAAAATGCTATAGGTTCCCATGTTTGTTGAGACAACTGCATAAGTGTGCCGCCGATTGCGACGTCTGAGGCATCTACCCAGATGCTTAGCTGGGCTCCGGGAATAGGGTGTCTCAAAAGGGTAGCCTGAGCAATGGCATTTTTGGCAGCAATAAAGGCTTGTTCAGCATTCTCGTTCCAATTTAATTGTGGGGATGAATCCTGAACACGAGAACGAGATTTCTTTTTATTAATATAGCCTTCTAACAATTTTATTAAAGGAGAAAGAATATGTGCTGCTTTAGGTATGAAACATCTATAAAAGTTAAACATGCCTAAAAATCGGCGAAGCTGAGTGAGAGTGGTAGGTTGAGGAAAATCTAAAATACATTTGACTTTGTCAGGAAGAGGTTCAATTCCGTTTTCACTAAGGTGAAAACCTAAGAAATCAATAGATGTTTGACCAAAGGTGCATTTTGAAACATTTATGCAAAGTCCATATTCCTGAAGTTTGGAAAATAAAGCTTTCAAATGCCTGCAATGTTCCTCAGAATCTTTAGAGGCTATGAGCAAGTCATCGACAAAAGCGTAAACGCCTTCTAAATCCCGCGTGACTTCATCCATAAAACGTTGAAAAGTCGCAGATGCATTGCATAAGCCGAATTGCATACGGATACTTTCGAATAAACCGAATGGTATGCATATGGCGGTTTTGTGGATGTCGGCTGGGTTAATTGGTATTTGATGGTATGCCTTAATCAGGTCGACATGACTAAAAATTTTAGTACCGTGCAATGCAGCAGTAAAATCGGCTAAGCATGGAATAGGGTATTTGTCTTTTATCGTTTGAGCGTTCAATGCTCGATAATCTCCTACAGGTCTCCATTCCAGACTTCCCTTTTTTGGAACCATGTGAAGTGGGGATGCATAATTGCTGCTTGAAGGTCTCAAATGCCCCAATTGCATCATAGTTTGAAATTTTTGTTTTGCTATTTTTAAGCGATCTGGAGCTAACCGACGAGGTTTTGCAACCACAGGTGGACCTTTAGTTATGATATAATGAACGGTGTTATGTTTAACAGGTTGGTTAGGATCTGGTAATCTAGTAACTGAAGGAAATTCTTTTAAAATTTTGTGATATGGTGTATCACTAAATACAGTTTTTACTGAATAAATGCTTGCATTTTTCACGCAACCGACGGTTTTAAAATGCGTTTTTAAATCTTTGAGACATTTGTTTCTGAGATCAGGCACCAATTCAAAGAAATGGAGAAAATCTGCTCCAAGAATGGGTGTACTAACATTTGCTATAAGAAAAGTCCATGTAAACTGTCGTCTTAATTTGAAATCCAAAGAAAGTGTTTTTTGACCATAAACATGAATAGTAGAAGAATTAGCAGCGAAAAGTGTTTGTTGGGACGAATTCCGTTTTTGAGAATTATTTGCAGGAAGTAAGGACACATCAGAGCCGGTATCGACCAAGAATGAAAGGTTTGTTCTACGGTCACGAACGAACAGGCGACGTGAAACTTGAGGCAAAGAATAAGTCACCTCTATTCTTTGCTGGTTTCGTTTCCCTGCCATGAACAAGGTTTTGTACATTTGTCATCTCTACACTTTTTCCCAAAACGTCTATGATACCAGCAAACAGAATAATCTCTCCTTTTGGAATTGCTTCTTTCTCTATTGCGATCTCCGCGGTTTGGCGAGCGACCACGAGAAAGAGAAATGCGATCAATACGTTTAATTTTCCTATTTGTTTAAATAATTTATCCTCAAGAGACTGATCGACTGTGCGAGAAACGGCACAAGTCCCTGGGGTTGGATTTACTTCTAAAATTCTGTCGGCAATTTCTGCAGCTTTGTCTACAGTTAAATTGGAAACCGCTGCCAAAATAGACTGAACAGTCGAAGGCAAACGTTGAAGGAATAATTCTAACATTAAGTTATCAGGAACATTTAAAGATTCTGCTCGACGTTTCATATTTCTAAGCAAATCGGAAGGTTTTCGAGAACCTAATTCTTCTCCAGATAATAATTGGCGAATTTCTTGCTGAGAAGATTCTCCTGAACGATTTATTAACTCAGTTTTAAGCTTTGCATATGGATCAATAGGGTCTGGTTTCATAAGTAAATCCCGTACTAGTGATGCGATATCTGGAGGAAGATGAGAAACTACATAATTATATTTAGTAATGGATTCTGTGATAGGTTTGGGGGTGGCAAGAGCAAAGGTACTTTCACACATAATAAACCATAAAGATGGGTCTGATCGGTTATAAACCGGAATTTAGACGGCATATATCAGACATTGTGCAAGGTTTTTAAGCCAAAATAAAAGCAAAAATTTAACTAAAGAAAATTAAATTAAATGATAAGTAGAAAACAGAATTATAAAATGATCTATAATTACTACTCATCTGTGATTCGGAGGATGAAAACCGATGTAATCCATTACTTCTGGTTTGGAGATCTTGAGTGATGGCTTGTAGTCAAAACCGAAAGTGCTTGAGAACTGTTCATACGATTTAACACAGTCCGGGTTACCATTATGGTGATTTCCTGTTATGTTTTACCACCAATCCTCGAATTCCATATCACAGATTATGTTCTTACTGCATTAATATAATATTAACAAGACATAGTGCACGATAAAAATTAAGCTTTATTTAGGAACTTCGCGCACACTGCCCGACAGCCTGCCTGTTTCGCTCTGCTCGCTACTCGTAAGAAACTTCTCCTCTAGGGTTGCCACACTTATCGGAGGGCGCAAGGCGCGCTCCTTATTGCCATCACCACACATCATATATATATATATATATATTAGAGATTCCCAACCAGAACCTTAAGGTTCCACTAAATATTCTTACGAGTTTTACAAGAAATAGGGAAATAACACATATGTCATAATAAAAGATTTTTTTTAAAAAAAATTCGTTACTGCACTTTGGTAACTTCGATGGGGTAAGTGTGTGTGACTGTAACAAGATTCTAGCCAGTGATAATTGAAAAACTGCTTTGGCTGTTCGGCTATACTGAGTTAGACTGGTTGCATGTTGTCAACAGTTGATAAAATTTCTTTGTCACTTGCATTACCAATTCACTTCTTAAAAAATATATATATATACATAATTTGTTTTTTAAATGGAAGGAGAGATTAACTTATTCTTTAGCAGTTTTCGTTAAACTGTACATTGGCACTGCAAGGCTACGCATGCAACGCGAGTCTAATCACAAACAGCCAAAGACTGTTTTTCAATTATCATGGACTAGAATCTAGAGTGACTGCACACAATAAATGTTGGATCACATATTTCACTTTTATTTCATCCAAATTTATTTCTCATTTTATAATTTTTCTATAGGTTTTAGTGGTTAAAATGTGGTGATGCTTCTACAGATTATAATGTTTAAATGTGGCAATACTTGAAGATAAACAATCCAGATAATTCTGAAAAGACTAATGATGAACATTTAGCATCTTATTCAAAATTTCATTGTGGATCATGCAGGAGCAAATGCTAGATTATTTAGCAGATATTTTTCATCAGTTCAATCAGGATGTCAAAGAATTTAATCACCTAATTTAAATTAATGATATAAATTCCGATTTTAAATATCAGATTTGGAAAAGGGGGAAATCATGTGATTAAAATCAGATATTCTCTTAATTTTGCAAATGATAGGACATGTTTTAAAAGCAAAGATAAAAATAACCCACAATGTTTCTAAAGAGATTCTAATTACGGAAACCAATTAAAAAATATCCTTTTCAAAGAAATAATAACTGCATAAAATATTTTAAACAAGTCATATTAGTACAATATAAGAAAGTATGTCATTTTATTTTTATTTATTCTCAAGTATAAGTCTATGAATGAATGCATCAATTCAAAACAACCATGCATTATTTAAGGAAATATGTCATAAAAAAAGTCATCCCAAAAATCTAAAATGGATCATCCAGCAGGTATTATTTTTTTTTTGGGGGGGGGCTACAAATGCATTATTCTGAAGTGTAAAAATCCTCATTTTATAAAATTAATGAATCCTGGATATGAGCCTTCATTTAAAAGTAACTAAGTGGTGCATTATTAACTGACATATAGGAAACATGTAATGCAATAATGTTTGAGTTACTCAAATATGTATAATTCTAGAAGGCTGGTCTAATATTCACAATCAATCATTAATTTATATATATAGTTGCATAACTAATATAACTGTAACATTTCATGGAATCTATTGATAAAAAAATTTATACCACATGTAGTTAAAAAAATAATTTCTACTTGATATTGATGTAATAAAAAGTAAAAAACATATATTTAGTTATAAAGTGCAGGTGTATGTATGATGGCATGCAGTATAATTCTCAGTGTCACTCTACAGAATTATCAAATGAAGATATATTGCCCTGTCTCACCTCTCTGCACCGACCCACCTCAAAACATTTTCTTGCCTTTCGTTTGGTTTGTTGCGCCGATGCATGATTATCGAGTATGATTTTAATCGATGTACGTCATGCGCTATAGGTTACTTTCAACTTTACGACATGTTCTTAGTTTTATTGTGAAAACTTGTATTTTGCTTGTTTAATTATTGTGACAATTCATACCTACATACTTAACTAAATGTCCACTAAAAAATGAAAGCCTAATGTTTCTGATGAACTAAAACCAGAAACTCCGGAACGGAAAGTCCTCCCGGGAACATGAATTTGCTGGAGAGAAAAAAAAAAAAAAAAAAAAAAAAAAACCTTAACTATTATAAAATTTAGAAAATTGTCAGTCTATTTTAAGACACTGGTTAGTTTGAGCTTTGCAAATTTTGTTTCCTAGCCATTAAAATAAATTGTGTTATCTTATTACATAACTCCATGCAACATCCATGTTACTTTTTCTTATTCAATTACACATTATCTTCAAATTAAAAAAAAAAAAAAAAAAAAAAAAAAAAAAAAAAAAAAAAGATTTTTCATTATGCTTCATATGCAATTTTACTACATTTATCCCCTGTATGCAAAGAAGCAAAGTAATTTTAACTATTAAATTCAAAAATTAAAACCCCGACATCCTGATTTTTTCTCAAATACTCGTAAATTTATGCAATCTGAGCTTTGCTCAAGAGTGGTGGTGGTGGTAGTAGTACTTTGTGGTGGTGTTACTAAGGGTTTTCAATTTTTGTTCAGATGGTACGTGTTAATCAAAAAGGTTGAGAGCCGCTGATATAGTAGATGACAAAGGGTTGTTGATGTAATACATGACATCATTATTATAAATGAAGAAAAACAGTTATCAAAAACTATTGCTGTATAAAATCCAAAAGGAATAGTACTCTGTAGTAGATGTTAGTGAAATATGATTGGCACTAATGACTGATGATAACCTCGAGGAAAATTAAAAGAAATAAGTGGATTCGGTGGAACATCGTACACCTACTTGAATTTTTCAAAGAAAAATTATTTAAATTACCAAAACATCTATGGTATATATATATATATATATATATAGGTCTTTTATCGTTTGTTCTTTCTACTTTACTTTAAATTATATTTCTTTTTCGCAGCTTTAAGCGCAAAAAAGTATCAGTATATACGAGGGCAATCCCCCCAAAAAAGGGTCTATTTTTTGGGGACGTAGAGAAAGTTTTAATACGGTTGTTGGCAACACTGTTGTGAGTGGTGCCTTCTCCGCTACCACATAAGCACACAGGCGCTTCGCTCGGATGCTCAGTCTTGGTTTGGTAGCCATTCGAAATGGAGCTCCCAATAAACATTACCGCCAAATGCGAAGTGCACGCAGTTATTCGACTTTCGAACGCAAAAGGCATTAAACCGGTTGAAATTCACAGCCTATTGACAGAAGTGTATGGACAGTCGTGCATGGATGTCAAAAACATTCACAAGTGGTGTAGAGAGTTTACAGCCGGTTGTACTGAAATTCATGATGAAGAAAGGAGCGGGAGGCCGTCAATTGCCGACGAGACAATTGCGAAAGTTGAGGAACTCATGCATAAAGATCGGAGGATCACTCTGGATGCTCTCTGCATTTTGATTCCTGAGGTTTCCAGAAGCACCATCCACAGGATTTTAACGGAAAAGTTGCAATATCGAAAGGTGTGTGCAAGATGAGTGCTGCGTATGCTGACAGAAGACCACAAACGGCAACGGGTTGATTCTTCCCGCGAATTTCTTCACCGCTATGGAGACGAAAAGGACAACTTCTTGGACTCGATTGTCACGGGTGACGAAACCTGGGCATTCCACTTTACACCTGAGACAAAACAACAGTCACGTGAGTGGCGGCATCCCTCTTCACCCAAGCCACGAAAATTCAAGCAAACACAATCTGTTGGTAAAGTCATGGCAACTGTGTTTTGGGACAGGAAAGGGGTACTGTTGGTCGACTTTCTGCCTGCTGGGACAACAGTCAATGCTGACAGGTACTGTGAAACACTGAAGAAACTTAGAAGTGCAATTCAGAACCGGAGAAGAGGGATATTGAGCAAGGGTGTAAGCATTCTCCACGACAACGCCCATCAAACCATCGATCTCCTGCAAAATTTTGGTTGGAACGTCATCACACACCCACCCTACAGTCCGGACTTGGCATCCAGCGATTTCCACCTGTTCCCTAAGTTGAAGGAACATTTGTCTGGACGGCAGTTCTGCTCCGATGATGAGGTGAAAGATGAGGTTCAACGCTTCCTGAAGGGCATGGCGGCAAGCTGGTATGACATGGGCATTGTAAAACTTCCACAGCGTCTACAAAAATGCATCGACCGAAATGACGATTATGTTGAAAAATAAAGCATTCTTCAATCTTTAAAGTGATGTAGCAATTATAGAAAATAAACAGTTCTTTGTATATCTAAAAATATAGGAGACTTTTTTTTGGATTGGCCTCATATATATATATATATATATAAATTTTTTTAAGCTATAGCTAATAAATTGCCGGATACTGTTCACAGTTCCACCTTTATGATAGGTTAGTCTTAATTCAAAAAAAAAAAAAAAAAAAAACACACACTGTAAAGCAGGCTAGATCCCTCTTTACTTTTAATTACTGACTCAGAATAATAACTAAATGAAATAATTAAACTAAATGAAATAATTAAATGAAGCAACATGCTTTGTAAAACATGTAAGGCTAATGCTACGCCTTCTCTTTCTAGATCTTTTAAACAACAATCACTTTGATACTTAATCACTTTAAGATTTACAATTGTATCTACCAAATAAATAACATGTAAAGAATGTTTTCTCACATATATAGGGCAAACTAAAAAGCCTCTAAACCTCAGAATTAATAACCATAGATCTCATATAAAAATTTAAAAATAACAACACCAATCTCACAAAAGATAGACAACGAACTGCAATTCTTGAACATTTTCAAATACATAATTTTGATAACATTGAAATTAGTATGCTTGATATTGTACCTGATACTAAATTAAGACTGTTTAAAGAATCCATTTACATACTGCAAAAAAGGTCACTTTATCCTTAAGGACTTAATGCCAATCTAATACCACCAATCATCCAGAAGTTTTCTATATATGGACAATTTAGATTTTTCAGCACTATTACTCCCAGAGGAACAAGAGGAGGTAATTCTAACAACAAAAATTTTTTTCCACACAAGATCTGAAATTAATTATTAAAAATCTAAATTCCTTCCTTGCAAATAAAATATTAGCAAAAAATCCCATTAAATTTCTTCATACTTTTAAGAATGTTATTTTATGGAATCTAATTAAAATACTTGATCAACAGTCTCAACGTTTCCAAATAGTCAAAGATCCGATAATAGACTTTTGCAATTTTAAATTAAAGAATGGTAATTTTTTTCACAAAAATTTTTTTTGTACTATACAATTCAAGCACCCTTCTTACGATCAGTTAAAAATTCCAAGCATTTTTAAAAATGTCAACACTTGCTACCTGACCAACCACTTCAAATCAAGCCCTGCTTTACATTTGAAAAGACCTTAGGACAACTAATTATCAACCACCACAATATAATAGAAGATAGTATATGTCATTGCAAACTTCCTGTTTACAATAAATATGTAGATCCGTATCACCAGCATATTGTTACAGGAGATCTCAATATCACTGAAGATGAGCATTTATGAGAAATTATGCAACTTGGCATTAAGTTTCGTCCATCTTTTCCGCATTTTTCAACTTTCAGTATTAATCAGCACTTTTGCCTTAAACAATTCAATAATGATCTTGATAAATTTATTATTTTAGCTAGTAATAGTACCAATTTACCTACTACTACTTTTCTAGAATGGAAAGCTTCACTAATTAAAGAATTTCAGCTTATGCTTTTCAAGTTACCCAATTTCAATTATTTACACAATAAAAGGCATCTTGAAACTCTTATTCAGAAACAGCAAGATAACTTTATCATCAAAAAGATTGCCAAAGCTAGCAACAATTTTAGTGTTATTTGAAAAAAGTTTTATTTTGAGCTTCTGAATAAAGAATTGAATAGAGCTTGCACCTATAAAAAGATTACTACCAACACTAATATTCTCAATAAATTTAAGGCACTTCATAAAAAACTTAAAATCCATCCTCGCAAATATAATAACAGATTTGCAAATCTATATGCACTACCTAAATTTCATAAGACTCCGGTCAAATTTAGGTTCATTGCCAATAGTACAAAAAGTTAAAGGAAATAGATTATCTCTTTGCACAAAAACTTCATCTCATACGTGACCTCATTAATAATTATGATTTTAAAGATCTACATTGCAACTGGTTAATTTCAAGTAATGAACATGTTCTAATAATCTTAAATACACTTAAAATAGAACATATCCAATGCTACGACTTTAAAAACCTCTATACTAATTTGCCACTTGAAGAAATTTATAAAAGTTTACTTGCTCTTCCTGAAATATTTCCCCAATTTTCTACAATATTAAATGCAGAAAAATGGCAACTTTTTCTTTCATGCATACTTTTCAATAATTATATTCAATTCAACAACAACATATTTAAGCAAATACAGGGAATTCCCATGGGAGGTAATTTTTCAACTTCTGTCTGTGAATTATTCCTTTTTACAAAAGAATTGACTTTTATACATTTACTCAATAAGGAAGATCATAAATTTTACCAACACATCTTTCGATATATTGATGATGTAATAGCCTTCAACAAGTTTGAAAATGCTAATATCTACCCTTCATGCCTAAAACTTAATATTACAAATACCGTGCAACATGATATAGTCTACCTTGATTTGCACATTATAGATAATAAATTTTGGAAAGTCTATGACAAACGAAGAGAATTCAACTTTTCAACACTTAAATTAACCAACTGGTTAATTTAAGTGTTGAAATTACTTAATTAACTTAAATTAACCAATTTCAACACTTAAATTAACCACTTAAATTAACTTATGGGCTATTTCATTTTTGGCAGCTTGAATGCCCTAACTTGAAGAATTACCACTTTAATTAACAAATTACTATTTTTTCATTATTTCTGCTTACTTTAGAGGCTATTTTAGGTAATATTTTGTTGAATTTGCCATTTTCTCTTTTACCCAGTCCAATTTTCTTCAAACTACTAAGACAAGATGCCATTTTGAATCTTTTCCGCATTTTTCAACACCTTTTACCCCCCTTTGCAATGATTCAGGTTTTCTGCCAATGGTTAGTCACTTTACATTGGCTCTTTCCCAGTGACGTTGTTTCCCCCCTTTCTACGTCACCTGGCAAGATGGGGAGCAGTGTGTAACGCTCGGGGTTTGCCCACCCTTTTCGAGTTTGCTCATTGACCAAGGAAGACGGCAATGGTACAGGTCTGTTTTAATAATTTTTTCTCTTAAAGATTTTTTAATATGTCTTGGCAAGACCCTTGTTACAATTCGTCTATTATATTTTTCCATTTTGCTTTAAATATAATTTACGGTATTTTTACAAAGTATTAACTCTTTAAGCTCGCAGGCCCACCCATAAGATATTGTATATTTTGACTAACAGCATATCGCTATTAATTATTTTTTTCTATACATCATTTCCTTTCCATTATTTATTTATTACCTTTTTACACCTTAATGTGTTAATGTAAGCAGACGCGTCGGGAAATTGGAACAGAGAATTGAGACTAAAGTTTTTGACATAGTTTATTTAATTCATTGAAAAAAGTGTTGCGTGCAGTTTCAATTGCCTGTTTCGGCGAAACGCGTGATAAAATTAGCTTAGTTCGAAATTCATTGAAAAAGTTTCCCCTGACGAGCCAAAATGAACTTCGAATTGGGCTAATCATCCATTTACCGCTTCTTAATTTTTATTTTATCTTTATTTCGATCAATTGATTAGTTCTTTTACTATGTTTTAAATATACTTAATTAGTTTAACATATAGCTTACTATTTTTGTTAATTTTTACTTGTAAATATTAAAATGTTGTATGTTTCTCTTTTAACGAAATTCATTGCAACTAAATTTGCTTATGTTGAAGTTTTCGCGAAGTCACAGTTTTCAGCAACTTTTTAGCGTGCATACTAAAATTTATCTTCTAATTTCCTTAATTTTGCAGCACAATGCACAAAATTTTTGACCACATAGGTCTTTTATTGTTTGTTCTTTCTACTTTACTTTAAATTATATATATATATATATAAAACTGTATAACTTATGTATAAATTTAGTTGCTATATCAGATTAGTAAATGGGCTGTTTTGAATTAGGAAAAAGAGAGGTGGAAGGAAGAAAAATGAAACAGAATATACAGTGAAAAACTATTACAATTTTAATTATTAAAAAAAATAACAGTAAGTTACACATTTTATAATATAAACATTTAGAAGAATAAGCAGATAGAAATAATCATTTTATTTAAATTACATAAAATACCTTATTATACTATATAAACCATGTATATTTTACATAAACTTATAATGTATTTCTCCTGCCTTCTTAGCATGTGTGGTGGTCTGCACGCTGGGTGCTTATTCCAGGAGTCCGTGAATCGATTTCTGGGGAAGACTTTGCTCATTTTTCACATTTCCTGCTTCCGAAATACCTAATGTCTCTACAGTGGAGCCTGAGCTAAAAGAGTGGTGGATGATGATTCTCCACATCCAGGATTTGGTGATTGGATCCCCTAAAAAACCCTAGTCGCCCTTTAAAAGGGGGGAGTATATAAGGTATTTCTCCAGCCTTCCTAGCATGCCTTAGTGGTGTGGTGGTCTGCAAGTGGGGCGTGTATTCCAGAGGTCCGTGGTTTGATTCCCGATGAAGGCTTTGCTCATTTTTCACATCTCCTGCTTCCAAAATACCTAATGTCTCTACTATCTTACTGAATGTTAACTAATATATGTAAATATATAATTTTATCATCGATTTCATCATAGTTTCTTACATGATTTGCGATTACCAAATGTAACCTTTTCATAGTTTCTTTCTTTCTTTCTTTCTTTCTTTTTTTTTTTTTTTTAAACTTCAGTATGCTTTGTGTTTACAATAGCTAGTAATAAACATTGACTGGCTAAATCTTTTTTCAGTCCGTCAAACAAATACCACATACTAGGATGGCTACAATTAAATAATGAATTTAGTACCTTATGAAAGCTTTGTATTAATTTGTTGTTTTTGAAGATTTATCGAAGGCTGCTTCATAATGATTCCACACTTTGATTGAAAACTGTGGTCTTCTACATTTTGGCTCCAAACTTAAAATAACTACATTCAAACTTCAATTTCTATAGATACACATCAAAAGTATGCAAAAATAGAGTAAATAAAAAACAGAAATAAACTATTGGCAGTTATAGGGGGGGAAAATGTCATACAGGGGGCAATGGTATAAAATATTACAGTACATGCAAAATTTTACTACAGTTTTCATCCTTTTATATACCGCCCCTGAAAAGGTTAATATGAGCATTTGTCCAATAATTTTTTCAAATGATCAAATAATTTTTCTTTAAAAGGTCTAGGAGTAAGACGTTTAAATCGATTGATAATTGTAAGGATATTTCTATGTATTTTAGTTATCAGTGGGATTATTTTCATGTGAGCATATATCTATGATGCATGATTAAGGCTGTTCAACTATTTATAATATGATTCTGATGTAAAATATACTAATATTTAACTAAATATTCTAAATTTGATGTTCTTTGCTAGTTTCATCCTGTAATTTTCTTGCATTTTTATACAACAACAACAACAAAAAAAAAAAAAAAAAAAAAAAAAAAAGCCTGAATAGCAAAGGAAAGCTTCTATTTAATCAAAGTATTTTTGAATATGATGAAAGTAAAATTATCATTTAATGTATATACTATTGTGTGGATAAACTTGGTAATATTTGATTTAGTGATGTAAGACAAAATTATAACTGATTCAACACTGATTGAATCTTTATAAAAAGTTCCACACATGTCTACAGTAGATTAAGACAACTCAAACATAATTTAACATAAAAATTAACACTGAAAGATCGGTAGAGGGATGGAGTTTATATAATGTAAGTTCCATTAACTCAATAAATATCATTTATTGTTGGATATTTTCACTTAGTAAATGCTAAAAATGAAAAAAATGGGAGATGTGATCTAGCAGGGGGTATGAATTAAAACTGGGAGAGATGGAATCTAAATACAAGATGAAAATATATCCTCTCACCTCATTTGTCACGTCAATTTTAACTACTTAAAAAACACTTAAACAACTTGCTAGCTCTGAGTAAGGCTAAAATTTTAATACAATTGAAAACTTCTAATTTTTAAGAGCTGAATATAATTTTATTGTAGAGTAATAATGGAGGTAATTCTCATTTTTGTAATTAATTAAACAATTAGTTTTCATTTACTACTAAAATTGAGTATTGAGTGACTACTTCAAGGTGTAAATGGAAAGTACGCCCAGCTAGCAATTAGAGGGTCCACAGCCCAGAGAGAGAATTACTTACTTTGCATGATAACTGATCCACAATAAACCTGATGACTCTATAAGGTGGCACCTAAACTAAAAGGTAGTGGATGATATTTCATCATTACCAGGGTTTGGTGATTGGGCCCTCTTCTACTCACACTTGCCATTTATGTGGCACAGAATGTAAAGGTGGTCTCTCTTCTTACCACTTGCCTTCATGGTGTAAATGGAAAACATATCTGATTATCACCTGGAAGAACTGGAGTTCAAGTCCTTACAAAGGAACTGTACATTTTTTAAAATGCTGCTTCTAAAATAATGCTGATAACTATAAAGTATGATATTCAGATGAAGGAAAAAATTTTCTAAGAGCTCTTATTTTACTGACAGAAATTCCTTTTTGATAATCACATCATGAAACCTTTTTTTTAAAACTAAAATTAAAAAAAAATTAGTTATACATACAATAGTTAGAATATTTGTCAACTTCCCCATTTTAGGATCAAAATGCATTAAAAATGCATATTTTCAGATTAACAGATAGCTGTGATACAAGTATCTATTAAATCCTTCTAGTGATATTCTTACTAAATTAAACATACAAATAACATTTAACATATAAAATTATTAAAGCTCACATTTTATCACCAATAGCTTCACATTCTTTAATAATATCCACAAGAAGAACCATTTTCCCACTCAGCTCAATTTTATTTTTATCTTCCTCAGAAATGAATTCATGATACCATTGTTTCTCAGGTTCAGGTTCTGACTCAGTCTCACTATTTTCAGCTTTTAAAAAACAAAACAGAAGTATGAACTTTAACCATTAAACAAAAAACATGTGGTTGAGCATATATACAAGAAAAATAAGCTGACATAATATTTTCATTTTTCATTACATTCATTTTTACTTAGCACAAAGTGAAAAGCTATCAGCAACTAGCTACCAAGTCATTATACTTCAACGTACTCTGATTTGATAAAAACTACAAATTGTAAATTGCAGTAATTCATTCAGGGTTTGTAGCCACATTTTAATTAAAAAAATAAGCACCTATAAGCACTTTTCAAGCACATTTTAAGAAAAAAATAAGCACCTGTCTAATTACATTATACACAACAGCATAACCTTAAAAGAAAAATTAGATTTGTAATTTAAAATATGAGAAAGGCAGTATTTATTAAGAGGAGCATTACCTCAACCATGGAAAACAATTACCTTTCTTTCTTCTTCTTTTTTTAAATTTTAAATAACAGTTCACTTTACAGAGCTGGTTTACAATGAGTGGGGGAAAAAAAAAAAAAAAAAAAAAAACTATGCAGAATTGACCTATATTATAAGATTTAATGATGAAATTTCAGTTCAGAATATAGAAAATAAATAATAAACCATATTTATTGTATTTGCTTGGCACCTAATAATAAATACAATTTATTTTTCCACTCATATTAATATTTAAATAATTCAACTTAAATCAAAATTCTGAACATTTTCTAAATTTTCACTGCATATCAGTTTTCCCTTAACAGATACTGCAAGCAAAGTAATTTAAGTAAAAAAGAGGAACATTTCTGAAATCAGAAGACGGGAAATTGCTTCATGCAGTCATTCATCCTTTAATAGTAAAACTAACCCGCATACTCGGAAAATGCCAAATATTTAGGATAGTCAAGCGTAAATGGAAAAAGAGGAGTGGGAAGGGGGTAGATTGTAACCACTGTTCTTTAGATTTTTCAGCTAAATAAATGCTTTTGGCATTTCGATATGTGCATCATATAAAAATAGACCTATGGAACTGAAAAATATTCTGCTTAGCAAACACAGTAAAACCCTTTTAAGTGTTCATAAACAAATCTCACACTGAACACCAAAATGCAAATCTCCAAAATATCGCAAACGTTATTGCACAATATGTGCGCCGTAATTCTTCCGTATGTGATATTACGCAATCGGAATCAACAGCTGCCGGTATTCGGAGAATACAGAACTAAATAAAGGAAAAGAAAGAGACTTACTAATCTGGCGTGTTTTTTATTCTAATTTTGAACAGAGAGTATTAAATTTCCAGAATGCATTCTTCACTTGAGTTGGCAGACGGCAGAACTTTTAGTTCTATTCAATCCAGATTGGAAATAAATAAATAAAAAAAAAAGTCTGTTGCTTGTTTTGCAGTGAACTGTAACGGTTTCAATATTCGAGATTTTGCGGAGAAAGGGAAGAACCTCCGTACAGTATAATGTATTGGCAAAACAAATGAAATTATTTTGACTACTCAATTACTTTCCTTTCATTTAAGCCATTCCGAATATTATTCCTTAGAACGCTAATCTGTCTTATAACACACATACCCATTTTTTGAAGTTTATCTATCCATTTTTGAAAGTTTATCTATCCATTTTTGAAAGTTTATCTATATTGCAACTATATAAATATTCATACATATACTCAGAATATAAGCATAATGATCGTAATAAATGCGAATATGAACTGACCACGCGGAACAAGAATGCAAATTATTAAAATTTTGATAAATATTCAAACGTGTGTAGTATTTGGGTGGGAGGAAAAGAATATCGAATGTACCGGAAATTTTCTACGGCTTTTGCAATTCTTTGACCAATAAAACGACGTGCACCTGTCTGTACTCTCGCGCATACCAAAGGTTACGTTAATGCAGAGAAAGGGGGAACAGCTATTTCCAGGAGTATGATTCACCATCTGACGTTCCATACAAGGAAGAAAAGTTGTTTATTTAGTTTCGGTTTTGGTATGGGGAAAAATGCGCGTTCAAAAAAAAAAAAAAAAAAAAAAGGGCTTTAACGAAAAAATAAGCACCTATAAGGCCCTTTATATTTTATTTTCAAATATAAGGACTTATAAACACTTGTAAGGACCGCTACAAACCCTGTCATTTATGTGGCTGTGCAAAAACTATAATTTTATAATTTAAGAATGATTAACTATTAATAAAACTTATAAATATTAAAGCTATAATTTTAAAATATATAAGTTTACATTATACATATACAGTCAAAAGTCGTTAATCCGGACTCATCGGGACTTTGGCGATTCCGGATTATAAATTTTTCCGGATTATAGATCATCAGTTTAAATTTCTTAAGATGGCATGCAGAAATTCTAAAATTAAAAAGATGAAACCGTAATTTATGAAATAAAGAACAATTATGATCTAAAAGGTATCAAAATTTACAAAAAAAAAAAAAAAAAAAAAAAGCTTAATATTTATTTATTTATTAAACATTTCTTTCAATGTAAGTTGTTTAAGTTGCTTCGTTTTATGTGATAATACTTTCTCTTTAATTCTACAAACAGACATAATTTCTTGTTCAGTTACAAAGTTTCGCTGTTCAAGTCCCGTTAATTGCTGTGCCGAGAATACCGACTAACTTGTCAATCGAAATTTTTTCGTTTTCACTAACCTCTCTGTCACATTCTTCATGTCTTTATCCATTTTTTGCAGCAATTCCACTTTTTGTTGTTGGACATCGAAACATACTTTCGTTTTGTAGATTCTTTGGAAGTTCCAGCATCGGAAATTCTATTTGACATAATCGAAAGTTCAAGTTTACTTTTATAAAATTGCTCTTACAGTCTGCAAAAAATAATAAGCACGATCTAATTCGAAGATTAAGGAACAACGCAATCATTAACATTAACTGAAATAGATAATTAGATAATTTTAGCTTACACCGCCTGTTATACATTAAACGCACAGGCGAAAACGTATTCTGCACTTGCGCACATGCATATGCGCAGTAGTCAAGGGCTTACGCGCACACGTAAAACGCTGTGCGCATGTGCCAACGCGGCGCATGTGCAGAAAGTTTTTAGCTTTGAGGTCCGGATTATAGATCATTCTGGATTATGGGTGTCTGAATTAACAACTTTTGACTGTATAAGTTTCACGATTTAGATATGAACAGAAAAAGAAACATAAGATTAAATACCAGTTACAAATAACAAATTCTTATATTTTTTCAACCCTCCAATACAGTATGTCTCAAGAAATGAAATACATTTTAGAAATTATATACAGCAGAAGTCCAGAAATCCGCAAAGCTTGGGACCAGAGGTTGTGCGGATTTCAGGACAGAAAAAATATTTCATAATATTCATGGTAAAAGTGCAAAATATATAAGGCATATTAGATACATTTAGTTAAATTATTATATACATTATTGCAATAACTTATTATATGCATTAAATTATTACTACATATATAAATTGATTATATTATTCATTGTATTATATATACACAGCATCGAGTTATGCCGATTTCACCTCACGCAAAGATTTCCGGTTTCGGATTCCGGTGTTAGAATCACTGTTGCTGTAACATCTCAACAGTTTTTCTTTATTTTTCCATATTTCATACACAATCGTATCGCAATTCTATATGATTCTGCTATAAAATTAACCTGTATCCATCTTTTGCAGAATTTGCACTTTTTGCATTACCGTCAATGCAACGTGTTTACGTTTTTCAACGTTGTAAGCAGTAAAATCATGAGTGCGTTTCTTATCTGTAATTGTATTAAAAAGGGCTGAAATGTTAAATATTCTTAATTTATCCACAAAATATCACGGTAAAAAAAAAAGGCAGCACTAAATAATCTTGTGAAATAACAAAGCTCAGAAAATATAACAATGTGAATCGTGAACTTGAAAGAAGAGTTGAGTGAATCGTCTGCTTTCTTATCTCGATGCAAATTAGAGGGGAAAAAACTTTTATCATGATATCAATAATTTGGTATTTCCGTTATGACTCATTATTATTTGGTAAGTATTTTTTCTTCGATATTTCGAGCTCAATGTTGTGGTTTCCGGAACCTATAAACTGAATGTTTATATTTTGAGAGGCAATGCAGATTTCAGGTCGGTGGATTTTCGGTATTTGACTGTATCTTATAAATTAGGGTATTGGATAAAAAAAAAAAAAAAAAAAAAAATTTAAGAAAACATGGTGCATACCATAAGACTGACAAACAGTGTTCTAGAGTATAACAAATACATGCTACATAACTTCAATCACAGCAGAGGAAAGGATTTGGCAACAGACAGTTGCCCCTCTGTTGAACTCGACTTCTCTTTTCGACCTCCACCAGTATATCTGTAATTGTTGACATACACTGGTGATGATCCAAATATACAATAATCTAACCAAATATTCGGTCTTTCATCAACGTATTTGGTATATGTTGACATTCTCCAATTTTGGTCTTTCACAGTAACATACATATAAATGATGAAATCATACTTGCTTTTAATCATTATTCAATAAATCATTTACTTTAATACTTGCTTTTATCAATATTCATTACAGATACATTTAGTCTATTTTCTTTAATTGGGCAGTGATATGTTTTGGTAAATTTTGTTCAAGAGGTTTAGTTGAGATTTTTGGCAGTGTGACTGGCCAATGCCAGCAACTCAACATTTCAATCAATATACCATTGAAGGATCAGTTACAAAAATATTATGAATTTGAATAATGATAAAGGCAGCTCAATACAATGTGAAGTAAATTCTGACAGTGAATAATATGAAATAATTTAGCAGCTCAGAAAAACTAAATTTTGCTACTGATTCAAAAGAAAGGGTTAAAATAAACAGATTTTAATAATAAATAAACAGAATTTAAATGTATCAGATCAACTTCTATTAAATACGAGAAAATTAGATTTGTTAGGTTGAAAATTTGATTTAAAAAACTTAAACATATTTCAGCAATTTCTTATCAATTTAACTGATTTGCCCACCCCCTTTTCTGTTAATGATACTGAAATTAAGGTTTGCATTAAATAATTAATGGCATCTTGGAAAAAAGAAATAAAGTAGTTCTTTTGTCTTTAAGAAACATGTGCTAAGATTATGTGCAGAAAAATTCATGCTACAATTATACTTAGCCCCATTCTCTGTTTAAAAATTAAAAGGCAAACTGAATTTCTTAACTTTTGTGGACACTGATGATATCAATAATAATTAAGAATTTTACAGATTTTAACTTGCTGCAATTACAAAAATTTTTGCACAAAAAATTAAAGGTATGAGAAATGCAGTGAAATATTAAAGAGAGTTCCAAGTATTTAACTATTCTACTTATAAAAATAATTACTTATTTTTACTATAGTTGCTTGCTCTCATTGCATGAACAGACATCTGCAAAAAGACGTAACTATTTGAAAAATTTAGTCAAATATTTCTACAGCTTTTTCCAGTTTAAAGGATACAACAGTAACAAGAGTAATTTCATTTGACACTCCATCAGGCACGTTGATCTGACAGATACAGGTGTGTCAAAATCTCTGTTTTTGTCCCTTTAAACTTCTTCTCACGACTTTGACCTTATCAGTATCTGTCCATCTGGCCACCCCCTGCTTTGGAATGCAGTAACGACCAGTTCAGTGTAGGAGTATTTCCTGTTTTTAAGCTTATTTGAAAATTTATATCTGTTATGGAAAATTCTTATGTATTTTGTGTTGTGTATAATTATTACGTATTATTTTACTGTGTTTAATGAATTTGTATTGAGCTTATTTAAAATTAATGTATAATATTTAATATTGTTAAACTTTACGGGAAAGCTCCTTTAGTTTGGCAGAATATGTGTTACAGTTAAAAGGGCGTGGGTGCATTTCCGTTTCTCACGAGTCGGCTTCTTTAGAAGTTAGAGGTCGGACTGCCCAGCTGCATTTTCTATCTTTTTGCGGGGGTTGAAAACACGTGTTTTGCTTGTTCAGAGGCGAATAGTTCTAAGAGGTGGCAATTTTTGACAGAGTTATAGGTGGGAAACATTTTTCTGTTGCGTGGGAAAGAAAGGGTCTGTCATCTTGTAGAAAGTTCTGAATTTCTGAGAGTATTAGAGGCTATTTATTACCTTTTTTCTAGTTGGCTAGAGGGAGTCCAAGTTTCCTTAAGATTGGTTAAATTTTTAATTTTAATGTTGTTTGAATAGTGATTTTGAGGCGTTTCTTGGTGAGGTAAACCGAGATTTCCTGGGTACTTGCACCAGGGTAGGATTCATTCTGATTCTAATTTTCAAGCGAAGAGTAAGAGGAGAAAAGAGTGGGGGCTTGACCCCTTGCGGGTCTTGCTCCAGCAAGCTCCGGTTATGGTTTTTCCTTTGGAGTCTGATACAGAATGATTTTGAGCAGCGGCGATGTAAAAGAGAAAGAAAAGAAAGAGGGGTGTTTTGCCCTGCTGCGGATTTCCTGAGCAAGAGGGCTTGAGTTGCGTTTCCCCCCCCTTGCTCTAGTGGATGCATTCTTTTCTGCGAGATGTTTAACAGTTTTGTGGAGATATGAAAGGAACATTTTCCTGCGAGATGACTAGAAAAACGTGTGCTAGCTGTAAAGAGCATTTGACTGAGAGCTGCTTACTACTTTAGTGCGAGATGTAAAGAGCAATTTACCAAAAAATTTACCACACATTTTCCCTCTTCACCCGAATCTCCAGATAACTTCACAGAAAACCGAAAATCTGACATTCCCGAAGTGAATATGTCTGACACTTGGAAGTTCCAAACAAAAGTATTGTCATTAGTATCCGGCACATGAGGTTCCAGACACATAAACATTCCCAGGTAGAAGTATTTGTTATTACTATCCGGCACCTGTGGTTCCTGCCCCATAGACGTTCCCAGGTAGAAGTATTTGTTATTACTATCCGGCACCTGTGGTTCTTGCCCCATAGACGTTCCACACAGAAATATGTTCCTGAAGAATGAACTTTCACTTTTCCCTGATCTGGCGGTTAGTTTACAAAAAGGACTTCAATGTGCGAGTGTTAGTTTATTAACTATGATCAAGGTGTTGGCTCAAGGAAATAGATTTCCTCCGTGAGAATAATTGGACACTTGCCTCAAGATCATATATTCTGGAAAATCTGAGTGATTTTTAAATTTGTCTACCTCTCTATCTTTTCAAATTACTTAAATGAAAATCATTTATTTTATATATATAAACTACTATATGATTAGAATATTTTGAATAACAACTAGTTAATTTAAAGTCTGTAAATAGAGGTTTAAAGATTTGTTTTACCAGCTTAATTGAGCTATTGAATGTCAAAAATAGTAAACTTAGAAATTAATATGAGTATGTTAATTTTGGAATGAGATATGTCAGGGTTCATAGTCACATTTTAGTTAAAAAAATAAGCACCTATAAGCACTTTTCAAGCACATTTTAAGAAAAAAAAAATAAGCACCTGTCTAATTACATTATACACAACTGCATAACCTTAAAAGAAAAAATTAAGACTTTAATTTAAAATATGAGCAATGCAATATTTATTAAGAGAATAAGCATCACCTCAACAATGGAAAGCAATTAACTTTTTTTTTTTTAAAATTTTAAATGACAGTTAAATTTACAGAATTAGTTTACAATAAGAGGGAAAAAAACTATGCAGAACTAAACTATATTACAAAATTTAATGATGATATTTCAGTTAAAAATATAGAAAATAAATAATAATAAGCCATATTAATTGTATTCGTTTGGCACCTAATAATAAATACAATTTATTTTTCCACTCATATCAATATTTAAATAATTTAACTTAAATCAAAATTCTGAACATTTTCTAAATTTTCATTGCATAACAGTTTTCCCTTAGCATATATTCCAAGCAAACTAATTTAAGTAAAAAAGAGGCACATTTCTGAAATCAGAAGACGGGAAATTGCATCATTCAGTCATCCTTTAACAGTAAAAGCTAACCCACATACTCAGAAATTGCCAAATATTCTGGATAGTCGAGCATAACTGGAAAAAGAGGGGTAGATTGTAGCCGTTCTTTAGATTTAAATTTAGGCTAAATAAATGATTTTGACATTTCGATATGTGCATCATATAAAAACCAACGGAACTGAGAAATATTCTGCTTAGAAAGCACAGTAAAACTCTTTTAAGTGTTCATAAACAAATCTCAGACTGAACATCAAAATTAATTACCAATGCAAAATACTGCAAACTTCATTGCGTAATTCTTTCATATGTGATATTACGCAATCGGAATCAACACCTGCCGGTATTCGGAGAAAGAACTAAATAAAGGAAAAGAAAGAGACTTACTAATCTGGGATGTTTCTGATTTTAATTTTCAACAGACTGTATTAAATTTTTGGAATAGAAACAATCTTCGCTTGGATTGGGTAGACCGCAAAAACTTTTAGTCCTATTCAATCCAGATTGGACAGTGACAGAAAAAAAAAAAAAAAAAAAAAAAAAAGTCTGCTGCTTCAATATTAGAGATTTTGCGGAGAAACTCCCAACTTCCGTACTGTATAATGTATTGGCAAAGAAAATGAAATTATTTTGACTATTCGATTACTTTCCTTTTATTTAAACCATTCCGAATATTATTCCATAGAAAGCTAATTTGTGTAAAAACACACAAATTTTTGGAAGTTTATCTATACTTTAGCAGTTACTGTAATTATATTATTATAAATATTCATACATATGCTCATAATATAAGCATAACGATCATAATAAACACGAATATGAACTGACCACGCGGAACGAGAATGCAAATTTATTAAAATCTTGATAGAAATTCAAATGTGTGTAGTATTTGGGTGGGAGGAAAAGAATACCGAATGTACCGGAATTTTCTACGTTTTCGCAATTATTTGGCCAATAGAACGACGTGCACCTGTCTGTACTCTTTCGTGCACCATAGGTTACGTTAATGCAGAGGAAGGGGGGAAAGCAATTTTTGGGAGTATGATTCACCATCTGACGTTGCATATAAGGAAGAAAAAGTGTTTATTTAGTTTCGGCTTTGGTACGGGGAAAAAATGCGCGTTCATTAAAAACAAAGGATTAAAAAAAAAGCACTAAAAGCAAAAAATAAGGGCTTTAAAGAAAAAGTAAGCACCTATAAGGGCATTTATATTTTATTTTCAAATATAAGGACTTATAAGCACTTGTGAGGACCGCTACGAACCCTGTATGTGTTATCTTCCATCTTAACGTATATTAATTTTTTGTAAGCTGTAATTGCGTGTGACATTATGTGTTACTTTTCATAGTAAAATATGTGGTAGGATTACTGATCAGCTATCCATTATTTAGTAATATAATACAGTCAAAAGTCGTTAACCCGGACTCATCGGGACTTCGGCGATTCCGGATTATCGATCATCAGTTCCAATCTCGTAAGATGGCACGCAGAAATTCTAAAATTAAAAATATGAAACCGTAATTTAAAGAACAATTATGATCTAAAGGGTATCAGAATTTACAAAACAAAAGCTTAATATTTATTTATTTACTTTATTAAACATTTCTTTCAATGTAAGTTGTTTAAGTTGTTTTGTTTTATGTAATAATACTTTCTCTTTAATTCTATAAACAGACATAATTTCTTGTTCAGTTACAAAGTTCCGTTGTTCAAGTCCCATAATTGCTGTGCCGAGAATACCGACTAACTTGTCAAACGAAATTTTTTTCGTTTTCACTAACCTCTCTGTCACCTTCTTCATGTCTTTATCCATTTTTTGCAGCAATTCTACTTTTTGTTTGATGGACATCGAAACATACTTTCGTTTTGTACGATCGTTTGGGAGCTCCAGAATCGGAAATTTTATTTGACATAATCGAAAAGTTCAGGTTTACTTTTATAAAATTGCTCTTACAGTCTGCAAAAAATAATAAGCCGGATCCAATTCGAAGATTAAGGAACAACGCAATCATCAACATTAACTGAAATAGATAATTAGATAATTTTAGATTATATCGTCCGCTATACATAAAACGCGCACGCGAAAACGTATTCTGCACTTGCGCACAAGCATATGCGCAGTGGTAAAAGGTCTTACGCGCACGCGTAAACGCCTATGCGCATGTGTCAACGCTGCGCATGTGCAGAAAGTTTTTAGCTTTGAGGTCCAGATTATAGATCATTCTGGATTATGGATGTCCGAATTAACAACTTTTGACTGTAACATTCAAGAATTTAATAAATGTGTTTGATTTAGAATTTTTAATTGCACTTGTTTATTTTGTGTGTTAATTTACAGTGGTCTGTCATGTCCCTCCATTTGTTTGAGCTGGGAGGCTTTTAAGAAACATGGAGTTTTATTGAATTGGGGTAATTGATTTTTCCCTAGTGGGCTTCAAAACGTACCCTATTGCACTAAACCAATACCACTATACGATTGATAAGATATGATATACGATTGTTTTATTTGATTGATCTTTGTTTATTATGAAATTGATTTTTCTTTGATTTGAGTAATATTCTTTTTTTTTTTTTTTTTTTTTTTTTTTTTTGTCGCGGCACCAAGTAGTCAGCTTAAAAGATGGTTAAAGAATTTAATTAAATTTAATTTTTTTCTACATAACATATCTGTCAGATGCAAGCGCCCTATAACGTTTGTCTCCTGAAGCTTTATGAAAGTATCGAGATTTCTTATAGATTTTTTATTTATTTTTCCCATCAAGAGTGCTAAACGCTTTTTAGATTTGAATAATCAAAAAGACCTTGAACTAGTCCATAATATTCTGTTTAGTGATGGAAATGAGGAAATAAATGCTGAAGAAATTGATGAAAGTGATGATGAAGTGGATATTTTAGAAACATTTGAAGTGGATTCTGAAAGTATTGAAAGTGATTATAATGACTCAGAACTTGATGAAGATGCTAACAATGGTGATTTTTATGTAGAAAAAGACAAAAGCACTAAATGGGCAAATTTGCCCAGAAGAAAAAATGTCAAATTTAGATCACAGACTATTACCACAAAATTACCTGGAGTAATCAGAAATGTGAAAGGTATAAAAACTATATACGACTCTTGGAAATATTTTTTTATCTGATTAAATATTGGAAATAATTGTGAAATATGTTAATAAATACATTTTTACAATTTTTGATCTATTTAGTAGAGAAAGAGATGCAAGACTAACAGATATCATTGAAATAAAAGCACTTATAGGTTTACTTTTATTAGCGCAGCATTTTACGAAGTAATTGAGAAATTTTGGAAGAACTGTGGTCTACTGATGGAATGGGTATTGAGATGTTTAGAATGGTAATGAGTCTGAAGTGATTTAAATTTCTTCTAAGATGCTGTAGATTTGATGATAAAGAGACGAGGAACGAGAGAACAAAAACAGATAAATTAGCACCTATTAGAGAAAGTTTTGAGAAATTTGTGGGAAAATGTAAGCGTAATTATTGCGTGGGACAAAATGTTATGATAGATGAGAAATTAGAAGGTTTTTGAGGAAGATGCCCTTTTCACCAGTATATTCCATCAAAACCAAATAAACATGGCATTAAAATTTTTGCAGCAGTTGATGCTAAAACGTTTTATATACTGAATTTAGAAATATATGCCGGAAAACAGCCCGAAGGCCCATTTAGTGTCAGTAATTCCCCACTAGATGCTGTTCTGCGATTATCGGAACCAATTTTCAACAGCGGTCGCAATATCACTGCACATAATTGGTTTACCTTTATTGATGTTGTATAAGTCCTAAAAGATAAAAAACTTTCTTACGTTAGAACAATAAGAAAGAATAAAAAAGAAATACCTCCTGTTTTGTGAAATCTAAAGGAAAAGAATACTGTTCTTAATAACTGAATGTGAATGCTGTTCAGAACAGGAGAGAGTATTTGAAAATACTGGTGAAGGAATTAGTCAATGAAGAAGTTGTTAGGCGCATTACTAAACCTAATTTATCGAAGGATTTGCAAATGAAACTTCAAAACTACAGACCAACTGCTGAAGAAGGAAAAAACAGCAAAGGTTCCCAATAACCAAAATAAACACAAAAGGTGCTGTCAAACAAATAAGAAAAGTAGATCGACCCAATATTCCTGCATTAAACGTACTGAATATATTTGTTTGGAACATGCAGTAATGATGTGTCAGAAATGTTCAAATGAAAACCAAACTTAAATTTAGAATCGAAGTATAACTGATTTATTGTCATTTCATATTATGTATTTTTATGTAATATTAATTATTTGTGAACAATATTGCCATATCTAAATTTTTTTTTTTTCAACTGTATTAACATGTTTAATTGTGTGTGTTTTTAAACGGAATTTTAACCTGAGTAATAGTGATTGTAAATAAAAAATAAAAATATATATAAAAAAAAGGGTCTGGGTGTAAAAGCCTGGATCTAAAAAGAATAAAAATATAAAATTTAAAGTAATACAGATCACCAGAAAACACATAAAATAAAGAAGTATCTGACAAATACAGCGCGCCCGATGCTGCAAGTTTTGAGATGCGCCCGACGGAGTGTTAAGGAAATGAAATAATGCATGAAATACTGAATTCATAGGAATCCTCAGTCTACACAATGTTTTGGTGTAACTAATTTTCAATTATCAAAATGTTCATCAGATAAAAATTTAAATGATCATCAGTGCTTGATAGCCTATCAGTATATTTTATAAATTCTTTTTCAATACACAGATACAAGTCAAAAGCAACAGGGTTCAAAATAGTATCTCAAACAGATGCATTTTTCAGGATAAATAGCCTATATTGCATTTTTTGCATTTTCTGTATTTAGTATGAATCGTTGAAGTTTAAAGTTTTTTTCCCCCTTTTTGCTCTTGAATAATAATGCAGAATCACTATGTATTTTGAGAACAAATTTGTATTTTGCAAAACTGAGCCTGCAATGATTCACATCAGAACAAATTTTAATTGAATAAAAACTTTTTTTGTTTAAAATGTCAAGTTCTTTAATATGAAAAACTCGATAGTTGAGTTACAAATTGAGGTAATATACATCAACTCAGGAACTTTATACATAAGAATAATATAACAGAATTAGTTTTATTACTTTACACTTTATATTACCCTTTAAGTAATACACCTGGCATATCAGAGAAGTATCTGATAAGCACAAAGACATTCAATAGATATGTGGCCAGGCATTTATCTCGTGAAATCTAAATATTTACTGCCTGAAAGGGAAGAGTGACACAAGGGGGTGTAGAATATTGGATACATATACAATGGACAACAATCAGGTGAGTATCCCATTGTTGTCCTGATCATCTTCAGATACAGCTTCCTTGATTAGTGTCATATCATATGACTCATCACTGCAGAAAATTCTAGTCCATTCGGTGAGATTCTAGGTCAAAACTGCCTAGAACCATTACAAACATGCTTGTTCACATGTGCAGGTAATTTTAGTCAGCTCAATACATGTTGTGTGAACATCTGAGTCGCCTGAAGTTTCACTAGTAGCAACACAAATTTAAATGTCACCTAAAATCAACAACACTGTTATTGAATTTTTGCTTTTGCAAAACCATTATCATAAAAATATTGCCTCTTCGAGAATGCTTTCATCTTTGGGCAAAGATAAAAGAAGCAAGCTTGACAGAAAAGATTAGTAAACAATGAGGGTACTGGTGGGGTATTCTCGTGTATGTTTAAGCCAGACAACAGAAGAAGAAAAAAAAAATTACTTGTGCGCCAGAACACTGTCGAAAACGGAGCCAATTCTCAACTTCTAACTTTCTATGTGCTTGCTACTAAATCACAAAAATTCAGATAATATTTATTAACCGCAAAATCAAGTAGAATGAACTTGGAATAAATGCATAAGTTAATAACTATCTCTCAGCACAGATTGACATCCACAGAAATTATGGATACTTGGCGACACAGAATATTGATATTTGGTTTGAGAGTTATAAAGCAAACATTACATTTAAATTTCATGATGATATTATGAAAAACAATAGATCCCTTGTCAACTGCCTCCATGAGATCAACACAAATACTCTAATCATTCCTGAGAATGGATATAGGTTAAATTAGAAAAACTATTGGATGAAAATACTCATGCAGCTTTAAAAGATGCTATCAAAGATATCATTAACAAAGAACTAGAGATGTGTTTTAAACAGTTATATAGTCATTCACAGAAGATTGTGACTATGAAGGATATATCCTGAATTTTTGAAAGCAGCATGGTGCTTACCACCAATATATATAAATTATATTAAAGTGTGGGAGTTAGTATTACATGTACATTTCAAAACTGGCTGTATTATTTCAATACTAGCCTTGGTAAATATAGCACAGCATATAAAATAAAATATATATTACACAAGTTTAAAGGACTAAATAGGAAATCTTTATAATTTTTTTAATTAGTTAAGATTGTTAAATTCTGCAGTCACAATTTAGTCCTGTTTGGTTCATCACTTAGTTAATCATATCATCCAACTACTGATTTATCTCTGTAGTGAAAAAAGTCATTCCACTGGTACAGTTAATACTGATAATAACAACATTAATTAAATAAATTTTTCACTTATATTCTTTTGAAAATTAGTATTTGTACATGGTATTAGGTAATTGTAAATGTTTATTTTCTACCTGAAGCAACAAATAAAGTACAATCTATTCAAATATTTCTTAATAGTGTAAAACACTTTAGGAAAATTAACAATTGAAGAAGATACTTTGTCTTTATTTAGAAAACTCGCAAATTCAAATGTATTATAAAAACAAAATTTTCTACATTGATGTATTATAATTTCACAATACACATACCCAATTTCATATTTTTCAATGCGCATTCTTTCCCTTGGGAAAAAAAGTACTTTCGAGTACTAGCTATTTATGCTTTTTGATTGAAGCAAACTGAGATATTGCTGTTTTTGTTTTTATGATAAGGACTTTTGAATTGCAATTTGTATTGTTTGAAAGAAGAAGAAATATCCATGGATAACTCTGCTTCTCTTATTTAGATTTAGCAATTTTACATAATTTTACCTGGTATTGGCAGATATCTAAATCTTAAAGTGACAATTTTTGTTTTTTGAACAAATTTTATGATTTATAAGTCTATTTAAAATTCCATTGCTTTTATTACTGCAGCTATATACAGCTTTGCAGGCATCTTCTTTTGTCCAAAATGAAGATCTCACCAAGATCTAAATTTGTTCTATAACAATATTTTTCAGATTTCAAAATTGATAAAAAAAATAGCACAATGAAGTTGCTAAATTCATTCTTGGTTTAAACATTTATTTTGTCACTGAAAAATTTATTTATTTTGTGACAACTGGGGGGGAAAGACACTTTTTTTGACATTATAAACAACAAAACAGCTAATGAATTTTGTATTTATGTAGTTAAAAAAAGTCTTCTGCTCTTAATTTCTTATACAGTGTGTTTCAAAAAGAATATACGTATTTCGAAAACACATATTTTTTAAACTATATGACATACAAATATAAACTTTACACACGTTCGAAGCTCTCAAGTTCAGATTACAGATGTTCAATATGTTCTCCATCAGCGACACGAACAATATCACATCGATACTCGATTTCCTCCCATACTTGGGCAAGCATGTCCGTTGTCACTGATGTTATGGCAGTATGGATCTGGTTCTTCACCTCTTCCAGGTTCTGTGGGAGTGGTGAAACATAAACATTGTCTTTAATGAAACCCACAGGATGAAGTCACAGGGTGTCAAATCCAGTGACTGTGGAAGCCAGCTAAGTCGAGTTTGAGACATGCTAAGTCGCCAGCTCCTTGACGACCAATCCGATGGTTCGGTAGAGTTTCATTCAGATAATCATGCACTTGGCGATACCAGTGACGGTGTGCCCCGTCTTGTTGAAAACTTAAGTTGTCTTCGTGCAGCCTCGGAAACAACCAGTTTTGTAATATAGTGAGCTACTGCTGACCGTTATCCGCGTTTCCATCAAAACACATTGATTTTGTGCCAATCTTGAATATGTTCAATGGCTGCATGTGGGTTCTGTAGGCCCCAAATTCGAACATTTTGTCTGTTTACATGACCACCGACGTGAAAAATCACTTCAACACTGAACATGACGTGTTGTGCGAAAGTGTTATCATTGTCAATAGTATCAATAATCTTGTTACAACAAACGTTTGAGTTTGTCATCAGGATGCAGAGCCTGTAACAAATGTAACTTGTACAGCTTCATAACCAACCAATGTCTCAAAACATGCCTACAACTGCCTACAACAAATCGTTGTTGTAGGCAGTTGTAACTCCTGACTGGCACGACAAGTTGATTTTGAAGGACTACATTGAAAAGCAGTTTGAATTCGTGCAAAGTTTTTGTCGGGAACACATGGGTGACCAGGACTATTTCCTTTACAAACTGTCAATATCATCTGCGAATGTTCCACCCATTCAGAGGATTACTTTGGTACCTTAACTTGAAACGTCTTTGCACTGTAATCACAGAATTGCACTTCGCAAACTCGAGAACACAAAATGATTTCTACTGTAGAGTAGCCATTTTAAATATGTGACAGTTACCACGCAAAACAGAAGACAACTCATATCTAACGGTTATTAATATAAATTAGACTATGTATTCGTTTCGTCAATAGCCGAGCCGAGAAGCAGTACTCGCTAGTTTGGTCAAAATAACACTTTGTAATACTTATATTCTTTTTGAAACACGGTGTACTTTTTTGCCTTAAGAAATTTTTTAAAATAAATATCTGCAAATTATGTCCTTTAAAGGCATTTCAGTTTTATTTTTATCTGCACTTCAAACTTTTAGAAGATACAGACAGAATATTCTGTCATTTGATATTTTGGAAGATATTCAGGAACACAGATTAGATAAATATAATATAAAGTACAAAGTAAACCTAAATGCAGAAAAAAATTACCTCTAATTTACTACGAAATAAAAATAAATTGCACTAAATTCATTTGTAAAAAATAAATATTATTTTCTTGTAGCTATAATATGACAGTATGCTATTTGCCAATTTTCTGGCATTGTAAGAGGAAAGAACAGAATGGGAACAGTTTTCATTTGCCCATGTTTTGCAAAGGAATGCAGTATACTCTTCAGTATGCAGAATGCCACCCTGTTGACATGCATAAATAATATTTTGAAAGTAATGACATTTAAAATGTTTTCATATAATTAAATATGGTACATAAGCACTACATTTTGCATTTATTATGTATAATGGACATCTATACACATAAATTTTCTTGCTTAATGGTATTAGATTTCTGTGATCAGATAAGAAAGGGTTCTTCGTAAATACTCCATTTGAAACAAACTGTCAGGCAGGAGTGCAATTATAAATTCACACAGATAATCTGCACAGTGATTCATGAAAGATGCTGCGTTTGAAAGAAAGTATATCTCTTTGAAATCAGTTATGCCAGTTGTAATAATACACAGGAGTCATTATTCTACTTATTGCTATTGGTGGGATGATGATTTATTTTGCACTAACTGTGAGTCAATTGTACAGTTAGGCTTTTGAAAAACAAGAAAATTACTCATCAAGATATAATAATTAATTATGAATTTTAATTATGTGAATGCTTAAATGGTATCTATTTGGCATGAGATGCAAAACGATTCATGGTAAAATTATTAAAGTTTATGCATTTTGGAATTAATATTTCATTTTCCTTAATATTTTACATCAATAATTCTAAAAATGAACAGTACTGAAGGGGGCAACTGAAGCTCCAAGTGATATTAAACAATGTCATACAATCAGTGGTTGATGGATGTAATAGTGTTTATACATCTGTACTAAAATCTGTTTGGCTATTTTTCCAGGAATATGCTGCTCACATCTGATATATGCAATCATAACATGATCTAATCAACATAATTAAAAATCTTCAGCTTGTCAATAAAATGAATATTATTTCATGCTTCCATTTAATAATAAAATTTCCTTAAAAAAATAAATAAGTTTGAATAAAAACTTTTTTTTGATTTGAACTATACGTAAAATTTCGTGGAATATGAAGATTTTTTTTATAAAGGAAACCAAGCAATACAAATTCGATATTTCCCATAAAAAATTAAACACTTAATTCAATTTAACAGCATAAGTTACCCCCCCCCCAATATTAGAATAAAATTAACCTATCAAAAACAAACTTATTTTAGGTATAAAACTTATGATAGTTATTTCAGAGTAAGAATTTTACTGGATACATTTTTAATGTGAATTATAGAAGATTAAGAAGCAAATAAACTAATCATGATAAACTGCTAACCTTGATGTCGTCTTGTCTTATACGTTCTAATTACTTCTTCCTCATCTGAGCTAGTCCCCCTGCACAAAAAAGAGAATGATTAAAAATAAAGCTTACCTGAAACATTTTCTTTAGAGCAAATATTATAAACGAAACAAGTCTTACTCTTTTGAAGTGGCTTCAGACTCTGACTCATCATTTATAAAATCACTC
This sequence comes from Stegodyphus dumicola, assembly GCF_044657685.1. NCBI lineage: Eukaryota > Metazoa > Arthropoda > Arachnida > Araneae > Eresidae > Stegodyphus > Stegodyphus dumicola. The sequence goes on along the minus strand of NC_140772.1, from coordinate 189,043,929 downwards.
ATATCCTCATCATCATCTCTGAGTAACTTAAAATAAAAAAAAAAAAAGATTATACAATAAAAATTATTAGTAGAATTTTATCATGAACATAAATTAATAAAAGAAAAAAAGTAAGCTACAAACTCAGTGTAATAATTAATTTTGCTGCTTTATAATTCAGACAAATTTTATCGTAGTATGAATTTCTGTTGTTAGTTTTCATAAAATTGCCAATTAGCATTTTCAGAGTTTTTAATTAATATCTCATGCAACCTGCAGCAACCAGTTCATAAATAAGTTTTTTGTTGCCAAATTAGTAATTAATTTAAATTATGTCATACATAAAGCATATTTTTGTCAAAAATTCACTTTAACATAACCACAAGAAAAAATACTGACATTAAATTTGGAAGGGCAAGGTTTTAAATTAAAAATTTTCTTTGTTTACATTCAAAACTGAACATGGATTGCTAAAATACTACTGCATATATTGGGATAATAAAGACAAAAAGACCACCTCAGAGAAATTAGAACATGGAATGTGAAACACACTTGGATAATATCAATTGAAGAGGAAGCTACAATTTCTGTATTAGTAGATGAATACTATATCTACTCTGTTGTTAGTAAATAGAATCCTAAATAGAAATCTTAAAAAAGAATCATATTTACTAACAAATACAAAATCTTAAATAGTTACTAACAATATAACTATTTGATAACAACAGAGCATAAAATATGAAAATGTAATAAAAATATTTGTCTGACATATTAGTACTTACTCATTAACAGACACAATTATGAACAGATTTTCTATCTAAATAGCCAGTATTCAACATGGAAATGAAAATAATCATTACAATGTGTTATATTCATAAGTCAAAATATGTTATATTTTATGTTTTTGATGACTGCCATCTTGTTTTTATTTATTTTTTTATCAGTCTATTCAGTCATTCTTTGCATTTGATATATTCATTTACCCGACAAGGAATTATAAGTTGTGCATTTGTTTATTTACTTATTCCTTATTGTATTCCTTACTTAGATGGTACCATAGATTTACATTTTCATAGAAGATATAACAGGTTACAATATTTATACTTCTCAACAGCAGGATCTGATGTTCATTATCCAATACAATATGTTTAAAAACTTTAATTTATTTATTGATTTTCTTAGTATTTTTTTGGGGGGGGCTTACAGTAATGAAATCAAGAAATGTATTCTAAAATCAATGTCTTAAATTTGCAAAAATATTGCAAAATCTCAAAAAAAGGGGGAGGGGAATGTTTTAAAGCAAGCAATATTATGGTAAATGCAATATTTTATAACAGTAATTACACAAATGGAATTTATATAAATATTCCTAGTACTTAAGTAAGTTAGTGGAAGTTGCCAATTTTTCAGAATGTGCCGATTTATGGCAACCATGCTCAAAACAACTCTTCAGTCAAGCAATGTCACTATTTTTGTATGCATTCCTATTTGTTGCATTTTAAAAGTTAAAACAGTTTTATAAACAAATCATGATTTTTTTTCTTCTTTAAACTTAGTTTTAAAATATGAGCTTGAGGAATTTGCCACTAACAAAAGAAATTGTGGTAAAATTTCTGCTGGAATATGGAATTTTGATGAAAAGGGAACCAACAGAAATTGCATTTCCTAGATTGCCGCTGCTGGCTGAGGATTGACTTTCTGATGTTTTTTTAAACGAAGTAGATTGCTATGTACTTCGGGTGAAGAACAGAGCCAAAACAAAAAAGCTACATAAAGTTTTGGAAAAGAAGGGAAGTGTTTTATTTTTTTAATGGATCCCATAATCCTAATTTAATAAATCAAATTTGTATTTTAAATAGCTACAGTGTACTTTCTTTTCATATGTTGATAATATTTTTATGTGTAGATATTTACTGACTTATGATAAATATCGATAATTTGGGAATCTTTCTAAAAAATGCTGTGAAAACCACCAGATTGCACCTGATATGTAACTTTTACCATATCATCTGTAAAAAATCACCAAATTGTGCCAAGATGGTTGCCTTAACAAGTAAGTACCATATCCAAAATAATATGATTTTTATCATAAATATGCATCCTTTCTGATGAGATCACAAAACTTTAATATAACACTTTAAGACTTAAATTTAAGAAAAGAATACATTACATACCCTTCTTTTCTCCTGCTGCAAAAATTGTGTATGACAAATATAAGGATGAATACATAGATTTCTCATTACATTGTAGTCATTAAAAAGTGTTGAACCTTGCTTTTTTTCAAGATTTCTTTGCGATTTATTTTCTAAATACCATCGATACATTTTTATCTGGACATCACTTAATTTAACACTTATAACAAATTCATGTTTGGGAGGCAGAAATTTTGTCAAAGCTGAATAGTCACACCTCTGAAACACACAAAAAAATTTTTTTAAAGTTTCAAACTGATTAAAAACTGAAAGAATATCATTGCAGAATTACAGCAGCTATGAAAAATGACTTACCTGAACACATCCATCCAGAAGTTTATGAAGAATATGAATTCGTTTCTTCATAATTTTAACATCATAGGCTGTAGAATCATCATACTGTCCATTTATTATAGGATTAACAAATCGATTTCTGAATTCTTTTGCTGTACCCAAAAGATAAGGCTTTACGAAGCTCAACATGCAATGATCTTTAAGTAAACAAACAAATCAAATGGCGCATTATAGTAAAACAGAATAATGAAAAAATATATAAATTTTTATCAATCATACTGGCGATAATTTTGTATTATGCATTTATACATAGCAACTGCTTTATATTTGCAGGCAATATGCTCTAAAACTTACCACAGATATGTAAACTGCTGATAACAATAAATATATAAAAGAGGATATTTACCTAACAAACAAAAATGCAGTCAAATTTCATTGACAAATTATGAGCTGTAAGATATTGCCAACAAAAAAGTTACAATAAAGTACACGGTAAATTGTACAATAAAATACAGGGTGTTTATAAAGTCCCGGACCCATTTTGATGTTTAACAACTCATAAAATAATGAAGATATAAACAAACTTATGGCATTTATTGATGGAATAACTTATTTATTTTCCTTTTCAGGCTTGAATATCTTTACTTTTGTAAATATCGTCTGTGCATGTTATTAATTTTAGATAATTTCATTTTCCAGTCTAAATATCTGTACTTTTCTAAAGATCGTTTGCTTATTAATTGCATTTTTGTCTCTTTTGTTTTTTGCAACTATTGCAATGTTATGTTTACTTTTGATGTGTTAGTTCTAGTATACACAAAGCACAAAGGCACAAAGGGATTCCCCAAAGGTTATTGTGTGGTGTGGACTAATGTACGACCGAGTCATTGGGCCTTTCTTTTTTACAGAAAAGACGGTCTCATCAGTAATATAAAGACATGTTGGAAAAATTCATATTTCCCCAACTAGAAGAGCTTCAGCCACATGTCTTTTTGCAACAAGATGGTGCACCACCTCATTGGGGTACCATCGTTCGTAGTTCTTTGAATGACTATTTTACAGGAAGATGGATTGAGCGAAGAAGTCCAATTCCTTTGCCACCCAGATCACCTGATATAACGCCGCTGGACTTTTTCCTTTGGGGATTTGTAAAGGACAACGTTTACAGGAGGAGAATGCCGAACATTGATGACCTAAAAGCCAGAATTACAACCACAACAGCCTCTGTGGACACTGACATGCTTGCCGGTACTTGGCGTGAAATTGAATATCGACTTGATATTTTCCATGCGTTGAAGGGGGCACACATCAAAGTTCATTGACAAGGGTCATGAAACTTTTTAAGTCTATCTAACCATTTATGTTATTAATTTTAATCTATCTTTATTATTTTATGAATTATTAAACATCAAAATGGGTCCGGGACTTTATAAACACCCTGTACATTGTGCACTTCATTAAATTTTAAGCTATTAAATAAAATAATAAAAAATATACTCTATGCTGCATTACACTCATATGTATAAAAGTAGGTAATCTGACATTTTAACTTTATTTGCAAAAGATAAATAACTGCCCTACAAGTTTATAGCGAACAATAATTTATCACCATGGGATTTATTGAATGGGTTCAGTCATCTTTCCAAGTGAGGGAAAATGTGAGACATTTTCTTTCTTCCTATCGCATGACTTCATGGTGTAACTGGAAACACAAATTTAAAAATTAACTGGTACATGCAGATATAAGAAAGCTAAAAATGAGACGAAATACTCTAGGTTGACATGATGGAATTCTGCTGAAACACAAATAAAAATACAGGAGCTTCTGAAGACAACCCATCTGTTTTGTCAGCTGGAGCTGGAATAGATGGCCTCATCACATTGTCTTTTATTGATTTCCGCAGAATTGCTACCTGGATATTTGGAAGACTGATAGGAATTTTTCTGATATTTGGGACTTTTCTACATACAATATCATCAGTTTATAACTTGTAAGATGACATGTACAAATTATAAAATTAAAAATATGAAATCATGATGCATGAAATAATGAAGTATATATGATATAAAGGGTAATAAAATTTACAAAAAGAAAAGCTTAATATTTATTTGTTTACTTTATTAAACATTTCTTTCAATGCAAGTTGTTTCCTTTTTTGTGCTAATAGATTCTCTTTAAATCTACAGACACATAATTTCTTGTTCAGTTACAAAGTAACATTGTTCAAGACTTTTGGCTGCTGTGTCGAGAATTCCGACGAACTTGTTAAATGAAATGTTTTTGTTTTCAATAACCTCTCTATCACTTTCTTCACCATTAGTAGCAGAATTTTCTGGGTCCAGAACCATATCACAGATTTTACTATCCGTTAATTGATCGATGATTGGAGAACTGTAATTACGATGAAAAACTCCTATTACATCACCTCATTTATTACCGCTTCTCCACATTTCTTTACAAAATCCATCCATTGGAAAATTACAAGGTTCATTTGCAATATCCGAAAACCTTCAGATTCATGACTATCATCTTCATCATTCTCAAACATGAAATCTGGTAGCTGGACATAAGTCTTCCATGATCTTGTGGTGCTCAGCAGATTTTATGCTAAAATGTTTCGAAAATTCTTGAATAGTCTTGCATGAAAGTGCAAGTTGGCAAAAAAAGGTGAACAACGCGCGGACACAAAACAAAAACTAAATGCGCACACGCGACCAAAAAAAAAAAAAAAAAAAAAAAACTTTTTAATAAAATATCAACCTTTTAATATAAAAATTATTGTTTTGTATTAGCTGAGAAATGCTTGGCGCCAGAGCGGAATCTTGGCTAATGGCACATGCACCATCAGAATTGGCGCTGAAACATATTCTGTGAGAAACTTGATTTTTGTGTTACATTGGAAGTTGCGATTCATATGTTACTCTGTGAGGTGAAACCTAGCGCCAGAGAGTCGCTATGAAAAATTAATGTATTGAAAATTAGAGCGTGTTATTTCTGTGTAATGTGTGTGGTGTTATTTTATTATGATACATAGCTATCGATGGGAAACAGAATAAGTCAATTCAAGTTTTTTTGGTCTGTCGAGCCGGAGCAGCTAATGAAGTTTATGAGACTGTGAATTTACTTTCGGTTTTGTGAAACGAAGAATTACATAGGATACTTTCAGATTGAAGTTCTGTAGAAACAAAAGGGTAAGTACCCTTCCCCTTTCTGAAGCTCATTGTACCTTTTTGAAGCTCTTTATTTGTTTATTGACTTTTGCTAATTAAAATGTCACTAAAGTAGATATTAGCGAAAAAACTTACATTAAAAACACATTTAACAAAGTTAAAACAAAAGGTTGTGGACGAAAATGTCCAAGGAAGTGACTTGGAAGTACTGAAGAATAAGTTTAAAGTGTTTGAGACAGAGATAAATTATAATTTCGATTCTTTGTTCAGGTTATGTACGGAAGAAAGTATTGATGCTTATGTAAAAGAGAAAGAAGAGATTAACGATATTCTCTTAGATGAAGACGTCGAATTAAATCGTAAATTAGCTAAACTTTCCAAAGAAATTAAATCGGAGTCTTCGGTTTGCACGAATACTGAGAACAATGTTAAATTACCCAAAATAACTTTGCCAACGTTTTCGGGTAACTTACATGAGTGGCTTTTATTTAAAGATATCTTTTTAGCCAGTGTTGATTCAAATCTTGATTTAGCAGATGCAGTCAAATTACAGTACTTAAAATCTGCGCTAAGAGGAGATGCTTATCGTATTGTGCAGTCAATATCCATAGTTGACTCTAATTATAAATTAGCCTTTTCATTACTAGAAGAAAGGTTCTCTAATCACAGTGAACAAGTGTATGCTCATCTGAGACGATTTATGAATATGCATCCTATGCAAAATGAGTCTGCGTCAGCAATATTAAACTTAATTGACATTACAAATAAATGCGTCAGATCATTAGAAGTTTTAAATCAGAGTGTTAATGGTTTTTCTTCCAATGTATTTGCATACATTTTAGGGCAAAAATTAGATCCTAACACGAAAATATGGTGGGAAAGAAAATTAGAGAAAGAGAATTTGCCTAATTTAACAGATCTTATAGAATTTCTTAAAGAACATGCAAGAACTCTCAACGCTTCAAATAGTGTGACTAACACAAAAAAAAAAAAGTTACACATAGAGTTACCGCTGTCATTTCTAATGCAAATGAAAAACATATGCAGGATTCGTGTAGGTTATGTAATTTGAGAAATTACAAGCTTTTTAATTGTCCTAAATTTCAGAAATTAAGTGTAAAAGAAAGGGTAGAATTTGTGAAAAAAAAAAGAATTTATGTTTTTGTTGTTTTAATTTGCACGGTGTGAGAAATTGCCGTTCTAATTACTTGTGCAAGAAGTGTAAGAAAAAACATAGTTTTCTCTTGTGTTATCAAAACGAAAATAATTCCGTTGGCACCACAGTAGAAAGAGCAGACACTTCAGATCAGGAGTTGGGTGATCAAAACAGCACTGCGTTAAATGTATATGCACCTGCATTTCAAGCTAAAACTCAAAACGAAACCTTTACAGCCGCTACAGTGGAAAAACGTGATTTTATCTACTGTCTTTGTATTCATTGAGACTAATGATGGAACTTTAATTAAGGTGAAAGCGTTCTGTGATAGTGGAAGAGTTTCTTATTTTTGTACCACTGAATTAGCAGACATACTTAATTTAAAAAGGGAAAAGACAAATATTTCGGTTTGCAGTATATCAGGTATTTTAACTGCAATAAAAAGAAAAACAGTTGGTAATTCCAAAAATAGCAGGTTTAACTCCCACAAAGTTTATCGATGTTAGCAACCTTGCGATTCCTGAGAAGGTGAATTTAGCGGATCTGGAATTTTATATACCAGAGAAAGTAAACCTGTTGCTTGCCGCGGAAATTTTTTATGATATGTTACGAGCTGGTAAAATCTATGTTCCTAACACAGGCTTGATATTACAAAATAGTGTGTTTGGATATATAGTTAGTGGAAATATAAATGATTCACAAAGAAATAATTTATCGTATTGTGGGTTAATAAATGATAATTCAGAGAGTGAAGAGTGAATTGAAAATGTTTTTTGAAATAGAATCATTAGGAATTAAAGATGATCCTTATTGTCATGAGGAAGACAAAGCATTCGAAATATTTAATAAGACAGTTTGTTTTAAAGCTGGTCGCTACGAGGTTACTTTACCTTGGAAAAGGGACTGGAGTGAATTAGCTGATAATTACCGAGTAGCGGAAAATAGATAAAAAACTCTTGCAAAGCGAATGAATTATGACAAAACACTGTTTTCTACATATAGTGAAATATTAGATGATTATCTCAAGCAAGGTATTATTGAGAAAGTGTCAGATGGAAATATACCTATCGGTAAACCAGTAATTTACCTACCACACCAACCGGTATTTAGGGAAACCAGTGCTTCAACGAAGACTAGAATAGTGTTTGATGGCAGCTCACATGAGTTCGGGCAGCTATTGCTGTACGATTGCCTATGGACAGGGACAAATTTAAATCCTAATATGTTCCATCTGCTAATGAATTTCCGATTAAAAAAGTTGCAATTTCAGCGGATGTAGAAAAAGCACTTTTGCAGATTGTTTTGGCAGAAAAGGATCAAGGCGCAGTGCGATTCCTGTTTGTGGAAAACACACAATTAAATGATCTAAAACTAGCGACATATAGCTTCAAGCACGTAAATTTTGGGATTAAGCCAAGTTTGTTTTTGTTGGCTGCGACAATTAAAGAACACATTAGAAAATATCGAGATGAGCAGTCAGATGTATTTGAAATATTGAATTCTTGTGTTTATGTTGATGACTTTATTACTGGACAGGACAGTATAGATGAGGCTCTAAGCTTATCGCATAAAGCTAAACAAATTATGAGTGCAGCAAATATGAACTTGCGTAAATGGGTATCCAATGATCCTGAGCTGATGAGAAAATGGGAAAAAAAAAAGAGTTCGAGATCCATCCACATAAAATCAATGACTCAAACGAGACACTTAAGATCTTGGGATACTAATGAAGACAGTCTGAGTGTAGATACAGACAGTTTGATGGAATTCCTTAAGAATAAGCGTAATACGAAACGGTTCATCTTGAAAACTGCCGGGAAGATTTTTGATCCCTTTGGGTTAATAACTCCATTTACTGTTAGACTTAAATTCTTGCTACAAGAACTTTGGGTTTGAAAATTGACATGGGATGATGAACTACCTACAGATATCTGTCAAGAGTGGGAAAAGTGGTGCTGTGAGTGTCATCATCTAAGTAAAATTGCAGTTCCAAGATTCATTTTGAATCCCGAAGCCGATTCCATAGAGATCCATTGCTTTTCAGGTGCCAGTCAGAAGGCATATGGTACTGTTGTCTATGCAAAACTGGGTAAGCAAGAAGAAATTTCTGTGAGTTTCGTTGCATCAAAATGTCGTGTTGCACCTGTGAAAAGAATTACGATACCTCGTCTTGAATTACTTGGTGCATTACTAGCAGCGCGTTTAGGTTCTAGAGTGAAAAAATTGCTCCATCAAAAGAAATCCTCGAGAATATTTTATTGGACTGATGGCCAAAATAGTGCTATGCTGGATTAAAGGTACCAGTACCAAATGGAAATTTTTCATCGCCAACAGAGTTAACGAGATTAGGAAGTTAACACAGCCGACAGAATGGTTCCATTGTTCAACAAAAGAGAACCCAGCAGATGTTATGATGCGTGGTGTTCAAATTGACTTTCTTGTGAACTGTTCCAAATGGTGGTCATGCTGTAACTTTCTAACATGCTCAGAGATTCCTCATCAGGACTTATCAATTGAGGTAGTTGAAGAAGTGTGTCCAAATGAACTTAAAAAGGACAATGAACTGCATAACGATTCTAACTTAGTTTTAATTGCATGTAATGAACCAAACCTCTTTAATGATATTCTTAATTTGTCTTCTAATTATACTAAACTTATTCATATTGTAAGTTTCATTTTCAGGTTTATCCATAATCTTAAGAACCCTCAGGTAAGGAGGTACAGAGTACTTACTTTAGAAGAGATAAAGGATGCTGAGGTGTATATTTTATTAGAGGCCCAAAAAAGTGAGTTTCAAGAAGAAATAAATCAATTGAAAAGAGGTAAGTGTGTAAACCTCAAAAGTAAATTAGCATCACTGAATGTGTTTCTTGACAACATGGGGCTAATTAGAGTGGGTGGATGATTGTCCTATTCGGACCTACCCGGTAATAGTAAACACCCTATAGTTTTACCTAGTAAACATCATTTAACTACTATTATTTTAGAGCATTTTCATTTAGGATCAAAATCACTTTTATATCAGGTAAGACAAAGATTCTGGCCACTCAATGACAGAAATAATTGTAGAAAGATCATCTGCAGATGTGTGACACGTTTTAAGAACAAACCTATCACAGTTCAACAAATAATGGCCAAATTGCCCAAAGAGCGTGTCACACCATCATACCCATTTAACATAACTGGTGTTGGTTTCTGCGGCCCATTTGCAATAAAGTTTAAGAATCAACGTAAGGGAGTTTTGAACAAAATTTATGTCGCAGTATTTATGTATGTATGAGTACAAAAGCCATACACTTAGACTTTGTGACAGACCAAACTAGCCAATCTTTTATTTCGAGCTTAAAACGTTTTTTTCTCTAGAAGGGGAAAATGTACTGCAATAAATGAGTGATAATTCTAAAACCTTTATTGGTACTAGTGTAGAACTCAAAAAATTGCAAAAATTTTTTGAGTGTCCAGATGAGAATTTAGCGAGTTTTTATACCACTGAAGGTATAGAGTGGAAATTTATTCCTCCAAAGTCGCCAAATTTCGGCAGAATTTGGGAGGCTGGGGTTAAATCATTTAAGAGTCATTTGAAGAGAGTTATTGGTAATCAGTGTTTAACTTTAGAAGAATTTTTAACTATTTTAACTGAAATTGAAGTAGTATTGAACTCAAGACCTCTTACTCCAATTTCAGCTGATTACAATAATTTTGAAACTTTGACCCCAGGTCACTTTTTGGTTGGTAGACCTATCACAACTCTAGCTGAGCCAGATTTATCGAACATAAATGAAAACAGACTTTCTAAATGGCAAAGAATCACTAGGTATACACAAAAAATTTGGAAATTATGGAAATGTGATTACCTTAATAATTTACAAGAACGTCACAAATGGAAATTTTTAAAGGATGACGTTCAGTTGGGAACTCTTGTATTAATAAAAGATGAAAATTTGCCTTCAACCAAATAGTTACTGGGGAAAATAGCTGAGGTTTTCCATGGTAGGGATAACAAAATAAGAGTAGTAACTGTAAGATTGCCTAATCAGCATTTGCTGAAATGAAATGTTCAAGATATATGTATACTTCCTGTAGAATGATGGTTTATTTCTATTATAAACTGGTATTTGTTGTAATAATTTGAATGTATATTTTTCAATATTGTGATTTGTTATTGTGAAGTAATTTATTGTAGTGCCTTTATATTTACATTTATTAAAATAATAGTTTTGAAATTATTAATTTCAACGCCGGGAGTGTTTTGTATTAGAAATGCTTGGCGCCAGAGCGGAATCTTGGCTAATGGTGCATGCGCCACCAGAATTGGCACTGAAACATATTCTGTGAGAAACTTGATTTTTGTGGTACATTCAAAGTTGCGATTCATATGTTACTCTGTGAGGTGAAACCTAGCGCCAGAGAGTCGCTATGGGAAATAAATGTATTGAAAATTAGAGCATGTTATTTCTGTGTAATGTGTGTGGTGTTATTTTATAATGATATATAGCTATCGACGGGAAACAGAATAAGTCAATTCAAGTATTAAAAATATACATAAAATCACCAAGAGACTGTAATGAATTAACCTTCTTTAAGATGCTCTTTATCTAACTTAATTTAACAGTTGATACATGAATACTGTACACAACATTACAACACACTAATATAAATTTAAACAAATTAAATTTTTCAACAGAACACACATTTCACATTACAAACAGTTTACATTTATTAATTCACAATACCACTTAACTCTATTTTACTTCAAGCAAACTTACCTCTCTTGATTGGCTTAACTCCCTAAGTAATTTATCGTTAAAATTAAAACTTGAATTACATACCTTTAGGATTTTTAATTTAATTTTTTTAATATAAATGTTTGCAAAAAATTTTTAATATAACAAAGATAGCAGCTTGGCACTCAACGTTACCTACATAAGCGCCATCTATATAATTAATTTGAAGAACACACTTACTTCTCTTGAAAAACACTTTTGCAGACCCCAATGCTCATTTAGTAGGTAAGTTAGAATTAAAACTTACTATTTACTTGCTTTTAGGTATTTTTAAAATTTTTTATGTAGTATTTAAGTATTTTCTAGATATGAAATTATATTTTTAAGTATATATTTGTTTTCTAAAAATTGTGAATTAGTTCTTTATGTTTCTTATTGGTTTATATGGATTATGTCTAGTTCTTTTTTAGTTTCTTTTTATTGATATGCATATTCCTGTTGGGGAGTTTTCTGTAGATAAGGGTTTCTAAAATACATTAGTTTCTAGATTTTTTTTATAAAAATTCATTTTTTTTTTAAAGTTTAATTTAATACTTGACTTTACTTGCTTGTTTCTCAAAAGACTTCATTATATTTTCCTTTTAAAACTTTAATTCTTAAATGCTAATTTCTAAGGATACCACTTTATTGGTATTTCTTTTTGGACATTCTTAACTTTTTACTTTTGGTTTTGACTTTTACCCTTGCCTGCATGAATGACGAAACACGAATTGAATGATTGGAGAGTTAGGTTTGGAGGCAACTTCCCTTGATAAGTCTGTCTCCTGCCTGCTCAACAGTCCTTCACTTATGCATTTTTTAAAAAATTGTTTGGATTAATTTTAATTTGCTAAATTAGTGAATTTATTTTCATGGATTGGTTTTGCACTTGATTTGCTTATGCTTCTGAATTTAAATGATATTGTAGATTAGTTCGAGAATTAAATCTTTTATATGTTTACTCATTTTTTTTTTTTTTTTGCTTTAAATTTGCTTTCCAGGCAATGGCAGGTTTTATATACATATATATATATATATATATATAGCCTGTTTGGAAGTCGAATTTGGCTAATTTACCATTTTCCGCTTACTTTTTAACTTTTTCAGTTTTTTAATTTTATTTATGTTTTACATGTCTAATGATTTGCTTTTCATGTGTATTAATTTTTGATAACGTTTTAAACCTTTTGGAGCAGCAGCTCTTGGTAACTTTTAGGCGAGCTTTCTATAATTTTTATATTTTACTTATTTTGCAGCATATTGCGCAAAATGTTTTCTAGACCAAATTTGGTTTTTCATAAATTGTTATTACTGCTTTGCTTGATAAATTATATACATATATATATATATATATATATAACTGTTACTATAACTTTCAATTATCTTCACTTTTAGTTCAATAAGCAGTACTTTATAGAACACCAGAAAAAGTAGTCATGTGAGATAATATAGTTACAAAATAACATAACATATAGTTAAAGGAGGAATTTAAAAGTTTACTATTTTGTCTGTCTCACTCGATCCTGATTAAAAAGTTTTAGGGAAAAAGCTTTTCTTTTTTGCTACTTTTGCAGCCAACTTTTCTAATTTCCGTTTGCGAGCTAGTCTCAATTTTCTTTTCAGCAGCTTTTATACAATCCATCGATACTTTTTTATTTTCTTCTTTATTTTCTGCAATGTTTAATTGCTTTTTTTTTTTTTTTTTTTTAGATTCTCGCTCCTCCTTTTTTATCTCTAGCTCTTCTTTGTACAGTTTATGAGCATTCCTTAAATTTTTACATATACCGTATTTATGCGAGTCTAATGCGCATCCCCATTTTAAAACTTTAAATAATAAAAAAATTGTTTGTCGGCGAATGTAATGCGCATCAATGATATGAGGAATTTATTGAATCTTATTTTATACAACAGTGGATTTGTATATAAACTATCAATTAATGGTATGATAATTTTATTTAAATTTAGATACCATATTTTATACAACAATGGATTTATACATAAAGTAGTAGAACATAGAATTAACCTATTAGTGGGCAATTGTTATGTGAAACAATCACTGTTAATTACCACTACCGTATATACGGTACCTATCGTAAAATATGAACATGAAATAAATCGTAACATTTCTATCTAGCTAACAGTTTCTACAATTAGTGATTAATAGTAAACGTCTTTATTCACTGTTTTCATTACTGGAATCCTCGCAGCTCTTTTCGTCAGACGCAGATTCATTTCTTCTTTCCTCATCATCATCATCGTCATCCTCGGCGTTCTAGAGCTCGTCATCTTCACTGCCATTCAATGAATTTGAAATGCAGCATTTCTTGAAAGATTTCACAATCTTTAGTGCTTCGATGCTTTTCCAGGCAACAGAAATTCAGTGCAACAATGTGCGGTGCAGCACGCTTAATTTTTCCTGTCGGGGTCAATTCGCGGTCATCGGCGAACTTTGCACTCGAATCTAATGCGCCATTGAATCTAATGCGCACCCCAATTTTGAATACTACATTTGGCCAAAAACGATGCGCATTAGATTCGCGTAAATACGGTAGTTTTGTGGTTATCCGTATGTCCGACAGATGGCGCCAGAACCGATTGCTGAAATTATTGAAGTCAACTCTCGTTTGACGGTTGCTTGCTCTTCTTTGATTCCATATTCTAGTTCCGTCTTCCCACATAAGCCCCACCTACTTCGCCTTGATGTAAAACAACGTATTTCGCAATCTCTGGCATGATGTAAAGTTTTTTTACAAAGAAAAGAGGGAGAGAGCGTGTTTTCCATTTATCCCTCCCTCTACATTTGCCGGTCGGGATTTCTCAACGGTTCTACATCGATCTCAGAAACAGCCCGGGTGACGCTCAAAAAAGCGGAATTCTGTGAAAACGCAGAAAACTTTCATGCCTGCATTATTCGAGAAATTTAACACGGATTTTAAAAAGGCTACTTTATATTTGTATTTCAGAGTGCACACTATTCCAATATCCATAGGTTGAATAACAGATGTACAATTGGGAGGAAAAACTGATACAGATACCTTATCTTTCCCTAAAACTTTTAAGTGAAGTATGAGCCAAACAGTTGTCTAGAATTAGGACAATTTTGCATTATCAGATAAACCAATGGAATTCAAATGTTGCCGAGCCTCATGTATGAAATGATTTTCAAACCAATTATTCATTAATGCTTGTATCATCTACACTCTTTTATTTGCACAATAAATAACAGGGAAAATCTTTAATCCTTTAAATGCTCAAAGTTGTGTATTTTTCCCAATTACAAAAAGTTTATGCTTGTGCATTCGTGCAACGTTTACTCATGCTAAAATTGTTAGTCTTGCTTTGAAATCTTTGACACCAGTTGGAGCCTTTTCTGCAGAGGTTGCCAAGGTATTTTGCGGTTCATATTGCCAGAAAAGACCAGTTTCATCAACATTGTAAATTTGTTCTGGAGATAATTTTTCAGTGTTAATGAGTTCAATGAATTAATCTACAAATATTTCAGCAGCTTCAGTATCAGCTGAAGATTTTCACCTGAAATTTTTAGTTGCCTTACCATACCAATTTTTAAATTTTGTTGCACTCAGTTTTTAAATTCATTTGTTCATGAAATATTTTGGCTTGGGCCATTAGCTTTCTGACCCATCATTTAAATCATCACTTTGTCATGATTGTCACTTTTAGCATAATGTTTTTGTTATTAATTGACAGTGGTGTGTCAGAATCCAGAAAAAAGGCAAAAAATTTCTTCTTCTGTTTTCTTAGTTGTATACAGTTGACTTTCCATAGCATAATTTTGAGACAGATATACGTTTATCCATTTGTTGCAGCAATTGCACTTTTTGTTTTAGTGGACATTGAAACATGTTTTCGCTTTGTAGATCCTGTTGCAGCTCTAGAATTAGAAACTCTTTTCAACATACTGAAAAATTCAAACTTTGGTTTTCATAAAATTGCTGCAATAATAACAGCCTACAAAAATTAATAAGCTGGATCAAATCAGAAAAATTAAGGAACAGTGCAATTTGCTATGTTAACTGAAATCAGCTTTGTTAACTGAAATAACTTTGGAATCAGTAAAGTATAATTTTAGTCTAGCTTAAAAGAACCTATTATACACTACTGGCTATGCATTGTGGTGACGAAAGAAAAGTTGTTCTGCAAAATTTTGTCATGCTTCTATATTGCACTGAGACTATTAAGTCTATTTTATTAGTTATTTATTACACTTACGTCTAGATCTTCGCGTGTTTAAAGCTTATCTGGGTTCTGAATAAATAAATTAAGGCTTATCGAGGGCTGGGCGCTAGATATCTTATTGTCTAATGCAGTCCGTGTGGATCTTAAATTCTGCTACAAAGCGGCCTCTCTAAGTTTTAAATTTTTGTTCATAAAATTAAGTTCTAAATTCCACAAATTTTGGGTCCCAGTGTTTTCTCTAAATTCTAAAAATTTTTTCAGCCCTTAATTTTGTTCCTCAATGCTTCCGGAAGTTCTGCCGCCCAGTGCAGGCATACGAACTGTGGCGCGAGTTTTAGGTTTATGTAAATAAGTTATTCTTAATTCAAATTGCATTAAATGTAATCTTTTGGCATATGAGTATCATTAACAAAATCTATTTTCAGCATAGAGAAAGAAATTTTTGCTAAATTTTTCCTTGTCAACATTTCTTAGTGCATTTAACTTAAGTCAAGCATAATGTCAATATAAAAGGTTACCATACTGTTTCTTATTCAATTACTAATATAAAAAATTTTTTTTTAGATATCGCTGCATTGAGTCATTAATAAGCAAATAATTATTCAAAGCAGTTGCAAATAATTGTTAAAAAAATGCAGCAATGATGATGAAGCCATGCAGCCACACTATATACTAGTAATTATATAGTAATGATGTATTTCATCTATCCAAAGGATGTTGAAAATCTATTGTGGAATCATCAGCAACATTTTCCCTATGCCTTTATAAATTTCTACAATTTATCAGTTAAAGTTGATTCAAATTAGAAGACTAAAACTGTAGCATACTATGGAAGATTTGCAACACTGATAAATTAGGTGGGTGTATGGTTTTTGCTCTTTATCGTGAATATTGCTAATATGCCGACTATCCACCCGTGCCACCATACAGTTTGTACATGGTTTGGATTATAATGGTTTGCTAAATGACCTCCATGGGCCCATGTTTTCTTGAAATAGATGGATTTTTTTTTTTTTTTTTTTACTATCACAGTCATTGAACCTCTGTATATTTTCATCTGCTTCTGCATACAAAACTGTTATAAAGCTGAATTAGCTGATTTTCTGCTAAAGTAGAATAATTTTACCAAAAAATGTAGTATCAACTAAATCCAAAATAACTCATCATTAGAGTCTGTGACTATAAATCAACAAAATTTTGAGGTTTTACGGATGGACAGATTACTTTACTGTAAATCATTTGCATACTTACATTTCAAATGCTACAGTACCATCTACTGATGAATTTTTTTTTAAAAGGAGACATTGCTGCTGAAAAATGTGAACTCATGGGGCAGGTATATGCTTTTAAAACAACTATTCATTTTTTCAAAATTCAAAACAAATCTATGAATTTTTGATGCAACCTAATCTCTGATCATTTCTAAAAAATCTGATGTGTACACCACGACTTTCTTGTATGGAATATTAAATTATACACATTTTTTCTTGCATTTCCTTTAAACTTATTGGATTGAATTAAATCTACTTCGTCGACAGCGCATAAATCACAACAGAATAAATGCTCTCTTTACAATCATTAGACACTGAAAATAATCGATAAATATCACGAAAACTATGTTAATGGTTATTTTTAATCTCTTTTATGAATAATAGATGGCAGTACAACAGAAGCAAATTATTAACGCTGAGATATATTCTATTTTTAAAGACACTGATTTTTCAAAGAAATGTTTCAGATTTTTTTTAAAATATAAAGAATATCAATGAAAAAAAAAACTTTATATAATTTTGTTGTTCGTATGCTAATCTGCCTATTCTGTATCTTTGAAATATTGCGTATTTCAAGCCAGACAGAAGTGAAGCCTTCTGAGTGAAGCCTTCTGTGTATGGTGTTCTTCTGTTCACAGAAGTGAAGCCTTCTGTGTATGGTGTGTTCAGACTGAACACACTGTACTGCTAGTGCCTTTCACGTGGGAGTGAGTCACAGAAACTGATCTCGTGTTTCAAACACGGGGAAGGCTAAGAGCGCAGATTTATTTATATTTGTTTTTATTCTGTTTTGGGTTTTGAAGACCCTGGTGCTTTGTTTTCACTTAGCTATTTGATTTTCAGCGAGAGCAGACCCTTTTTTCCTCTTGCTTTCATCGTGCGTGCATAGTTTGCTTAGTTTCGATTTCTGTAGATTTTTATTTGTATATATATTTAATAATTATTTTTTCTAGTAAATAATTAATTGTAAATATTATAGTATTTTAATTATTTTTCTTATAAATTTTTAAATTGTGTAAATGATTCGAAGAGGTCTCAGCATCGCTGAAGCAATGAGAGTTTCCTTTCCCCCCGGTTTTTTTGGGGGGGTGTAGAGTAGCAGGCCTTCCCGTGGAGCAATCTGGGTTATGCTAAATCTGCTACAGAGATCAGATTCTACTGTTTTTAAATCATAGACAAAGTATTTTACTGTAATACGTGCTTCACAGCAATGCACACCCATCGCAGCTCAGTGTCTTCGCTTCAGACACAACCACAAAATGGAAGCGGTTTGTGCAATTTTTATAAAATTAAACCTGCATACTCTCCTAGGCCTAAATATACTGCCTACAAATTTTTTTGGTAAAATTCCAACTTTAAAGAGTAACGTGCGCAAAAGTGTTAACAGCATTACATTTCATTCATTTTATAACTAATCCTAATAGTCTCTGGTATACTGGTACACAATAACATTAGGAGTTTAACCAGTTCGTTTTGCATATGCCTTAGACCAATTACATATATAAATAAATCAAGGTATGAATGCACCCACGCGAAGGCAAAGATAGTGCGGCCGTGGAAAGGGGAGTCAAGGCTTCGTGATAACAATTAAGTTGTATGAGGTCATTTTATAACTCAGAATGCACAGCATTTATATCATCTGAAGAATTATCCAATCGTTGCTACATGTTCTATTCAAATACTTATAATAAATCTAAAACAATGTATGAAAGAAGTAAAAAAAAAAGTTTTTCACAGACAATTCCCAGTATTTCTCATTCAATTAATTCAGTTCTCACTTCGCGACAAGGCAAAAATACATAAAAACCCAAAATATCTATATTCAAATTTACGAAGTAAATCTTAAGCACTTATTTCCTTGAATAAATTTCAGAATTGATTAATCATGATTTAATTCACAATAATAAAAAAAGGCATTATCTTTGTTGTTGTGAAGCTTAGCTTCTCTAGATTGGCAACAAATCTACTATTTTGCCAAGTTTCAAATGTAAACAAATATGGCTACAATGGTAATTAAAGATTAGGCTAAGCTGCACTTAAAAAAACTTTTAAATTGTTGATAATTCCACAGTTATTACTTGCTGGTTAACTAAAGGCATAAAATCCTTAACCAGAAGATAAGAGCAACACAACTCAAATCATTTTCAAAGCAAAAACTGCACAATTTACAAACATATGAGAATAAAGAAACTTAGCCCACTCAGCCGGGTAACAGAGTGGATACATATATACAATACAAAGTCTGTAATCCGGCCGGATGTCCATTATCCGGAATGATCTATAATCTGGACCTCAAAGCCACAAACTGACGCATGCAAGTTTAATGTTACACATGTGTGTTTAATGTTTACACATGCGCATTTAGCACAAAAAATGAAGCAACTTAAACAACTTACATTGAAAGAAATGTTTAATAAGTAAACAAATAAATATTAAGTTTTTTTTTTTTTTTTTTTTTTTTTGTAAATTTGGATACCCTTTAGATTAAAATTGCTCTTTTTTTCATAAATTACGGTTTTATGTTTTTAATTGTATAATTTCTGCACGCCGTATTACCAGATTTAAATTGATGATCTATAAAGCAGAAAAACCCTTAATCCGGAATCGCCGAAGTCCCGACGAGTCCGAATTACAGACTTTGTACTGTATGGCTCATTTTTGAGTTATGCGAGATACATACATATGTCCGTACATACGGACACCGTGAAAAATCTCTTCAGAATTCATTTAAAATCAATTTTATAATTATTTTGGGGAGGATGAGTCCTTTATTCCGTCCTTACATACTGATGTCATGGAAAAACATCGTTAAATTGCATTCGATAACGGTCAAAATGGATATTTTCATTGAAATATGATACCCCAAGTTTTTCGTCATTACAATACTTCCTTTTTACTTCATACACGGAACTAAAAAAGGGCTTTATTTTTTTTACTTTCAAACTTGATTATATCCTTTTTCCATATTGACAGCTGAATTCTTTATGTATGTACAAAATTCAAAACACATAAAGATGTCCTTCCAGAGACATATATAAAAATAAGTTAGACATACATATATATACAGTTATACTACAGTTTATGCATGAATTTATACAGAAAATATTTTCAGAACTTACATTCTTGCAAATTATTTTGCAAAGGAGTGCCAGTTAAAACTATTCTGCGTTTTGTGTTAAACTGGGAAGTAGCTTTTGATATTGCAGACTGTATATTTTTCAAAACATGTCCTTCATCACAAATTACAATATCAGGCCCTGGAAAATTACATATAATTTTAATAACACTTATTTTAAAAGAAATAATTCAAAATAAAATACTTGGTAAAACTGACATTAAATTGTCATTACAACCATTTTTTTTTTCTTTTCTTTACTTCCTTAACTCAAAGTTTCCAGTTCAGATTTTGGGGAGAAGATGCATTATAAATCTCTACCCTAATTCAGTAAAATATTCAAATGCACACTGCCTTACATTTTAAAATATATTATTAAAAGCAATTTTATAAAAAATGAGACAATGTGGTATGGTTCTTACACCTTATCAAAATAAAATTCTTAGAAGTACTGAAAGAAACTAATGTGCTTACCTTCAAATTTAGTAAGCAAATATATTTTAAGATATTATCCTTTAAAAAATTTAATAATTGGAAAAATACATATCAAATAGTTTATTTGAACTCAATAAAGATTACATCTAACATTTCCTACCAAACCATCTAGTAAAATCTAAAGATTTTACTAACGCTTGTATTTATTACATTACGCTCTATTTCCTTTCTAATTTTTTTCCCTTTTCTGTAGTTCTCTAGGTGACATGCAAAAGATTTCAAATGATGCATATTTTTGCTATGAATCATGGTAATTAAAGAGCGATATTGATTACAAGAATATGCTAAAAGAAACGCGTCACTAAATAAAAATTATTCATAATATTCATGTCTTATAACTGAAAAAAAAAAAAAAATGTAAATCTTAGCTCATTAAATATAAGCATGATCTTAACCTTTTACATGCCAATGTTCGTTTTTTGGAAGATCAAGTTTAATATTTTTTTTAAAAATAAACTATCATATCTGTCAGTTAGAAAAAAAAATACTGTTTATTATAGAAGGTATAATTGATTTCTTGACATAAAATTTATTTTTTAAATATCAATATTTCAGTGCAGAAAAACTTTTAAAAATAAGTTTTTTTACGATTTTTACAGTACTTACAGTAGGGAAAAAAATTCTATAAAATTCCCCATTGTATGGAAAGTTGGTTAATTTTTTTATTAGGGTAATTAATAAAAATGCTGAGACTACATTTTTATTGATTTTTTTCTGATAAAAATGTTTTTTGGATAAAATTGTTTTGTTTGATAAAGTTGTTTTTTTGATAAAATTCTGTGTAGTTTTTAAATTTAATACTTGGTGTTCTCTTTATGCATTTTTCCATTACATTTAAAAGCCAGATGAAGGCAGGCCGTGTAGTGGCTAGTGGATAATAAAACAAATTCAAAATTCAGGTTTCCAAGTGCTCATATTCCATTGGAGGACTACCTTATTCAAAATTTGATGGCTTTGGGCACTACTTTTTTTTTATTGCGAGAAATATTCATCCAGAATCTTTATTTGGTGGCAACAATTTGAAAAGTGAATCAAAGCAGAAAGTCAAACGACACAAAATGCCGTTTTGAGATAAATAGCCCTTTCAATGAAAAGCCCTTTTGGACTATTAAAAAAAAAAAAAAAAAAAAAAAAAAAAAAAAAAAAAAAAAAATCTGAAAGGCTACAGATTTTAAATTTGTCTAAAGAGGCGTTTTTTTTAACATTGTGTTACCTTTATTTATTATCATGCTCTTTGCACTTAAACCATAAAATTCATTTCAACAGCAATGCTGTAAAATAATTTTAAAATAAGCATATCTTTAGAATTTCCCACAGTTGAGTTTGTTAATAAAAAAATTCATTAAAGTTTTACAAAACATGAAGTTGATAATAAAACAAATTCCAAATTTCAAATTCGGGCTTTCAGATGCCCATATTCGCAGTAGGATTATATCATTCAAAATTGGATGTCTTTAGGTACTGTTGTTTTACCACAATGCGAGAAACATACATACATTTATGCAGATTCTTCATTATTTAATTTCTTCAAATATAATACAGAGCGATAATATTTGGTGGTAATGATTTGGAAAGTGATACAGCCTTTTAAAGTTTTCAATGCAAAATGAAAACAATAGTCTTTCAGGGACATAGCCCCTTTGGACTAAAAAAAAAAAAAAAAAAAAAATTAGTATTTCTATACTGAATAATTATTTTTTGCTTTTTGCTTGAATTAACTCCTTTGTTTTCATTACGATTGAAAAATGTTGCTTTTTAGTAGGCAGATCTACTTTACAGCCTGCTCCAAGAAGTTGCTGTCAAGCAGTAGAAGCATGCACAAGGTAGAAGTGCTAACTGTCAAACTCACAATTCAAGCAAATTTTCTCAGTTTTTCAAAAAAAGTTTTAAGGAATAAAATTCACAGGAAGAAAATGATTTTTTAAATAGCATCTAATTACTATTTGCAAGTGCAGTTACTAATTCTTAAATGCTAGAGATACAAATGTATTAACATGTTAAAAAAAGTTCCTTTTCATATAAAAACACTTTATAAGTAGGCTTCATATAATTGTTAACACCAATGGCTAATTTTGCTTTCTCTAAAAAAGAAGAATCATAATTTTGTTGAAATGAATTTGCTACATAGGGCTGGTTTTGCAGAAAAAAGTTTATATGTCATCACTAATGTGCAATCTTAGTTTTGTTTTAGTAACTATACTCAAAATCACATAGTTTTTTTTTTTTTTTCTTTTCTCTTCCCCCCCCCATCCCTAAGAGCCAGCCATTACCAAGACAGTCAATATTCATTCAGTTTACTGTATTTTAAAATTCCACCAGCACCTTCCAAGTTTTTTTAATTACACTCTGGTGGATATCACTCTTTGCTTTTTTTATAACTTTATTATAATTGCAGTTTATCACTTGATTTATCAGTATCAACATCTTTCAAAACTAAATAAAGAAACCTCAAAATATATTCAAAAAGTATTTTACATTTAAAAAAAGATGCATTTGCTAGACCAGACACATGCAATTTTAACATGTGAAATCACTATACTGTTGAATGGAAATTCATGTAGTATGTAGTCACAAATTTGGCAGAAGGAACTTTTTATATGTGAAGTAGCAACTGATTACTGAAAAAGTTACATGTAGAATTTAATGAAACTTACCCACAATATACAACACATAGTAAGGTATCAAACAACATAAAAAGAAATTACCAGACAAATATGGTAGTATAGAAATTAGCACATGTATAAAATGAACAAATTGAAGGTGTCAATTTGCTATAGGAAAAGTACCTTTAATATGATCGCATCTAGAAGCAATACAGCACATACAGCGATACATATTATGCGGGTATCATTTTTCATTTTTTTAAAATTTTTCAGCTGTTATATCTTCTTGTAATATTATACTAGTTCAGTTGCAGCATGATACGATTTACACATGCAGTGTCATATTTACTAATTTTTTTTTATAAAATAATAATATCGAATTTAAATCAAGTTCAAAAGCTTTTTACCCATATTTTACATAAGTATGTTCAGCCGGGTTGCATCATCAAAGAGCATAAAAACATAAATTTTATTTTTAAAATTTCGGTTTGTCTTTAGACTTACATAACTATATTCAAGCACCCATCTCTACAGATGCACATAAAAAAGTACGCAAAATTAATTTAAAAAACAAAAATTAACAATTGGCAGCTACCTGGCAAAAAATGTCTTAGAGGGGCGCTGGTATAAAATATATACCGGCTCTCAAAATTTAGGATTTCGCTCTAGATTTTTTTTTTTTAAGTCTCAATTTTGTGTCCTTAGGGTCCATAAGTTATTGTTCATGCAAAATTTTAACAATTTAAATTATTTTATATACCACCCCTCAAAGGATTAAAGTACCATAAAAAAGGGACCAATGACTCTGCAAGTTCTTCCAACTTTTTTTCCTTTGTTGAAATTCCACCCCCCCTTGCACACAGGTCTGATGTATAGAGCAAACCAGAAAAAACACATTTATCTTGAATTTTTAGCAAACTGATTTCATGAGATGTGTATTAAACATCTGTTAAAACATAATTTTTATCCTTCTTCTTAACCACCACCATAACTACATAAACAGTTTTATAAAAATTCTACAATAAAATAATTCCATGCCATGTCTGATGAGTCAAATTTTTTCACACATTTTCTTACTCGACAGTTTGAATAGTTTTTTCCCCCCTGAAATTTTGAATTTTACACATTAGAATTATGAAAAAATATACAAAAAAGCATTACGTTTTAACAACGCCCAATATATGATGATGCATTAAAATAAAATGATACTTTAGGTAAATCTTCTGAGAAAATGTGCCAGCAGTCATATCATAGCCATTTAACTTTTGCTAGTCATATCAAAGCCATCTAATTTTGGAAAGTAATTAAAAACTCTTAAAATGCTAATTTTTGCCCTCATTTTTCTGAGTGGCAACAGTGATGATATCAGAAACAATGGCAACAGCCATATATCAGCAACAATGGCATGCAGCCATTGTTGCTGATATAATTAGACAGAATTCTGGATTTGGGGCAATTTCATAAAAAACATAAAAAAACTCATTCGAATTTTGAAGGAAAAAAAAAAGTCACTTCAAAGCGCACTGGCTCTTGTCTGGATGCACCTATGTAACAAATTTCATAGCCCTGGGTCTACTAGCTTACATGCAGCATGAAAGAAAGACACACACAGACAGACTTTTCCTTTTATTATATGTAGAGATAAAGCTTTTTCTCATCTGAAAGTTATTGCATTACTTAATTTGATAACTACTACCATATTCACTCACATGTTTCTCCCTTTTATGTATTTCCCCTCAATTTTTTTCCAGCATATCATTCAGAAAACTGATTTATGATAACAATGCAAAATATACAAATAGGAAAGAACTTTGTGTAAAAATAAGAATACAATTAAAATTTATAAGTCCTCTGAAATACATTATTACAATATTAGTCTATCTTTATGTATGCTTTTTAATGTGCTATGTTTATCATTTACGTTGTCACATCAGATAAAGTATTTACCCTGTGTCCCACTCTCCTACTTTTACATGGTAAAATCAGGCATGAAAGTGCAAGTTGGCAAAAAAAGCTGAACAAACACAAAATTACACAAAAACTAAATGCGCACGTGCGACCTCAAAAAAAAAAAAAAAAAAATTTTTTTATAAAATAACAACTTTTTAATATAAGAAGTATAAAATATATACATATAATTAAACTAAAATCAGGGTTGCCACTCAAACAGGAGAATGAAATTCCCTGACTTTTCCAGGTTTTCCAGGTGTGTTTCAAGAAAATTCCAGTCTATCTGCGTAATGTACATTGGCTGTGCTAAGAGGTAAATTAATTATGGTATTACTTGTATTGTGTAGCAAATTCACTTAATTATTCAATAAATCCCAGAGGACATTTATTCTTAATTATTCTTGGTATACTTTGTTTGATAATTTTGTTTAGTTTTCCACTTAATAAAATTTAAGATATATACATTGGATAACAAATGTATGTTTTATTTAATTATTACTCATGATCATCACCAGTTCAACACGAGGCTAATCCGGTCCTTATAAATCACAACGCAATGCTAAATAGTTAGGTTAGATTTTAGGTAAATTTAATTTGCGTGAGGTATGTTCTTAAAAGGCACCTTAACACTTGAAAACACAAGTATAATTATAATAGTTGTTGTTTTCTCCACTGAAGATTGAGATTAGAATCTTCCCAATCTGGAACAAAATAAGGCTTTTTTTTTTTTTTTTTTTTTTTTTTTTTTTCAGACATTCTGCAGCTAAACGGAAGAAAGAAATCTATTTTAATAAATTGAGGTATTTTATATTTATTTCGCAGCATACATAAGGAAAAAATATGTGCATTAAATTTCGTGATGGTATGTCATCAGACTGCTATAATTAATTTCAGGATTATGCCGGAGAAAATTTCCTGAAATTTGGAAATATTATTTACTAATAATAAATAAATTTAGAGGGAAGAAGCAACATTAAATTATATGAATAACATAAAAATAATTACTTAAAAATTGAATTAGAATAATCAACGATATTTTAGCGAATATAGTTATACAGTCAAAAGTCGTTAATCCGGACTCGTCGGGACTTCGGCGATTCCGGATTATAGATCATCAGTTTAAATCTGGTAAGATGGCATGCAGAAATTACAAAATTAAAAATATGAAACCGTAATTTATGAAATAAAGAACAATTATGATCTAAAGGGTATCAAAATTTACAAAAAGAAAAAGCTTAATATTTATTTGTTTACTTTATTAAACATTTCTTTCAATGCAAGTTGCTTCGTTTCATGTGATAATACTTTCTCTTTAATTCTATTAAACAGACATAATTTCTTGTTTAATTACAAAGTTCCGCTGTTCAAGTCCTGTAATTGCTGTGTTGAGAATACCGACTAATTTGTCAATCGAAATGTTTTCGTTTTCAATAACCTCTGGGTCACTTTCTTCACTATCGGAAGCGAATTATAATGACGAGGAACTTGATTTAAATCATATCAAAGACGGAGTACATCGAAATGAAATACTACACTTAGTACGAAATTATAAACCAAATAAAATAAAAACATCTGCCCTGAAGATAAGGATAGTGCTGACATATCAACTTCCAATCCGCGGCGTGAAATTGATAAACAGATTTCGGATTTCAAAACATACTTTCGCTTTGTAGATACAAATTACATATTAGTAAATATATATCGGAAATTCTATTTGACATAATCTTTCTAATCTATCATAATCTAATAATGACGTTTCTGACCCCCCCCCCTCTGCCGCAGAGCAGCGTGAAATTGATAAACAGATTTCGGATTTCAAAACATACTTTCGCTTTGTAGTAAATATATATCGGAAATTCTATTTGACATAATCGAAAGTTCAAGCTTACTTTTATAAAATTGCTCTAACAGTCTGCAAAAAATAATAAGCCGGATCCATTTCAAAGATTAAGGAACAACGCAATCTGCAACATTAACTGAATTAGATAACTTTAGCTTAGCGTATAACTCCGTTACACATTAAACGCGCATGCGCACAAACATATTCGCAGCCGTAAGGGTCTTACGCGCTCTCGTAAAAGCCTGTGCGCATGCGTGAACACGACGCTTGCGCAGAAAGTTTGTAGCTTTGAGGTCCGGATTATGGGTGTCCGAATTAACGACTTTTGACTGTATTACATGGCTAGCCTAGATGACGACTGATTACTATTTTTTATTTTACTGCAAAATGGCAAGGTATTTATTTAAAAAAAAAAAAAAAAAAAAAAAAAAAAAAAGGTTTAAAAAGATTTTGCGGTAAAATTCTAGTATACGGTAAGGCTTTGGCACGATTTTGAAAATTCTCGCCAAGACCAAAATGACCCGTTTACTGCGCATCATGATGTCGCCAAATCTCATTATTATTCTAACCAAAGAACGTCTATGTAAAGAAGAAAAGGTTCCATACAAGTAAAATGCTATTACGCCGTTAGAATGCGGAGGAAAAATTTGCCAAGGGATTTGGCGACGGAACCTGACGGCCAGAATTTCCCTCTCCGCGATGTGTACAGGAAATTGAGAAACACGTGTTAAGAAGAAACGCTCTTTGACAAAAAGAAAACTACGAAAATCCGTTTTTAAAATTATTGCGAAAATTAAAAACGGATTTTCGTAGTTTTTTTTTCCCCTGAAAATAACTAATCCATGAATTAATTTACTTGCGCCAAAAAATATTTTCTTTTCCTTTAGAGTTTAACCACTTGCGCTAAGACTAAACTTCAAGGTTGCGGTGCCGTGCGCTACAATATAACAAGCGTTAAAGTGTCTCATTTACGCCGCTCCGCATCTGCGAGTGCAATCCAGAGCTGTAACTCGAGAAATAAACAATCTCGTTGTTAGGCGACGTGTGCACCACGTTATTTTCATTTTTGCGATAAATGCTTATCGACGTGGTGTTCACGTCGCTCACGGTTTGAGACAAAAGCATCTCGACGTGCGTGGCACGTCTTTTTAGCGCAAGTCGTTAAAGAAATTTTAAACGATATTCATTTTATGAACTCTTGATAACGTGACCTTCGAACTTCGACATCGGTTTCGAGCTTTGGCAACAGATATATCAGACATGCACAGCTGTTTCCCTCTATGATGGAACGGAGCCACGTCTGTTGCAGAGAGGTTTTCCTTCTTTACAATACATATTCTTTGATTCTAACCTCCATGGTACCGTATACTAGGATTAAACCCATTTTGTTTTATACGAGAACAGGTACTTTTAGTTCATGCACTGCACATGCGATTCTCGAGAATACTGGAAACCAAAAGTTGCGGGAAAGTTGCTTTGCCTTTCTAAAAGACAATCAAATTGGAGCTGCGAAAATTGGCTCTATGCCAGCTACCCGAATGACACTCACGTGATACATAATTCGCCAAAAAAGTTATCTCTTCCGACGTCGGCGCAAAAATCGCTTTTTTTGGCGGAATCGTTGTATGAACTTCCCTGACTTTTCCAGATTTTGACAAAAATACTTAAATTCCCTGACTTTTCCCTGAATATTTTGGTCAATTTTCGAATTCCCTGACTTTTCCCGGTTCTCCAGGTAGCGTGGCAACCCTGTAAAATAATACTTGTACTTACTATTTTGCTATTAATTTTATCTTCCACTCAGTAAATCACCAAGAGAATGTAATGAATTAACCTTCTTTAAGATGCTCTTTATGTAACTTAATTTAACAACTGATACATGAATAATACTGAACACAACATTAAAACACACTAATATACATACTTATGTTATATATTACTGCCCATTTTCAGGCAATGACAGGTTTTATATATATATATAAAACTGTTACTATAGCTTTCAATTATCTTCACTTTTAGTTCAATAAACGGTACTTTATATAACACCAGAAAAAGTAGTTATATGAGATAATATAGTTACAAAATAACCCATAGTTAAAGGAGGAATATAAAAAATAACTATTTCGTTTCATTCTCACTCGATCCTGATTAAAAATTTTTAGGGAAAAAGCTTTTTCTTTTTTGCTACTTTTGCAGCCAACTTTTCTAATTTCCATTTGCGAGCTAGTCTCAATTTCTTTTCAGCAGCTTTTATACAATCCATTGATACTTTTTTATTTTCTTCTTTATTTTCTGCAATGTTTAATTGCTTTTTTTTTAGATTCTTGCTCCTCCTTTTTTATCTCTAGCTCTTCTTTGTACAGTTTATGAGCATTCCTTAAATTTTTACATAGAGTTTTGTGTACTGGAGAATGCAAGTGGTCATCCCTTTTAAAAAATTCCAGAGCTGACTTATTGCACTCAAAAATTTGTATTTTACTGTTTGTATAGCAGACAATGTGTCTATACTCATGCGACCACACTCCTTGTCTAACACACTGCTCATAGAACTAAAAGCACTCTCAACTTGTGGCCCATGGAAACAACTTAAAATAGCTCTTACCATTTTGGATAAAGCTGGATAACTGCCATCTGCAAATACTTTGGCCCACCACTCATCAAGTCTCATTATTTTTCCATCTATATCTAATTTTAAAGCTAATTTTTTATCAATTTGGTATTTATGCACTTCTAAATTATATGAAATTTTGTCTTCTTGTGTCAAAACATTTTGGATTAATTCAGGCAATCTTTTTAATTTAAGTAAGGTACTATGGGGACCTCTGGCTGTAGGATCAATTCCTGATATGCTTTTTAATAATGGGTTGTTCAATGGCAAAGTCTTCCACAGATACAGTCTTTTTCTGAAAATGAGACATCCTCCGAAAATAAGCCCTATCATGATTTTTGGAACCTTTTGTAAAATAAGACATCCTCCGAAAATAAGTGTAAACAAAGAAAAGTGAAAGAGAGAGAGTATGCCCCCCTCCACACATACACATTTGCCAGTTGCGATTTCTCAACGGTTCTGCATTGATCTCAGAAACAGCCCTGGTGACGTTCAAAATAGCGGAATTCTGCGAAAACGTGGAAAACTCTCACGCCTGTAAAATTAACAGGAAAAGGAGGATGTGCAAATAAATATGGCATTATATTTACTAAATTTTCTGTTTCCCTCCCAAAACCATATTCCACATGATATGGAAAGGCCTTGGTTTTCTTTCATAAGTAATCTAAAGAAATGACAAGTAATTTAAAATGCAAAAATTACCAAATATAACATAAAAATTATACAAACTTTCAAAATAATTTCAAAATTTCAAATAACAAGCAACTTCACACATAATTCAAATCACAAACGTGATTTGAACATAATTCAAATCAACAAAACTTTCAAAATAATTTCAAAATTTCTATATAAAAATTGTACAAACTTTCAAAATAAGAGCAAGGTGATGCAATACAGGATGGTATTAAGTACAGAAGAAAATCAGAAGTCTCTTACTTACATTAAGAGCATTTGCATCTCTAA
The DNA here is from genome assembly GCF_044657685.1 of Stegodyphus dumicola. Taxonomy (NCBI): domain Eukaryota; kingdom Metazoa; phylum Arthropoda; class Arachnida; order Araneae; family Eresidae; genus Stegodyphus; species Stegodyphus dumicola. Next base: position 189,013,332 of record NC_140772.1, on the reverse strand, counting down.
CATCCAGAATGAACCAGTAATTTTTTCTTTCGAAGATCAAAATTGATAATCTAAGAATTTTCTTTTGATTTAATTTTCAAGTCAATGCCATTGCCAAGAATTCTGTCAAGCAGTTTTACACCACTTTCTAATACATTTTAAGAATACTATTAACAGTTTCAACATTTACTGCACATAAAAGCGTAAATATCTTACTTGCTCATTTCAACATTTACTGCACATAAAAGCGTTTTCTCATTTATTCTCAAAAATCTCAACATTTACTGCACATAAAAGCGTTTTCTCATTTATTCTCAAAAATCTCAACATTTACTGCACATAAAAGTGTAAATATCTTTTCCTGCAATTGATTACAATTCTTTCTGCAATTTCATTCCATTAAAAAAAAAATAACACTATTATAAAAGATCTGATTTAACAAAAGAAATCAAAATGATTTAATTTATGGTTGTTACAACAAAATTAGGACAAATAGCAAAACAACATGAAGAACTATTGCATCTATGAAATGGCGTAAACCAGAGTGAAAATTTTAAAATATGTTCAGATTAATATACACACATCACTACAAATTTTAAAAAAATTCTACGACCAACTATTATATCTGGTTTATTGTCTTACCGCAAATAAAATTAAAAAAATCGATCTCTTACCTTTTTCAAGCAACAATTCTTGAACTCTTTTCCTTTCTTTTGAACGCAACCTGCCCTTTCCAGAAACCAAATTCCGAAAAATATCATAACTAATTATAAGCACTCCTCCTTCTCTTTGCCAATAATCTAAAATGTCAACTCTTGTATAGTTATCTTTGGCAAGAATCATCTCATGGACCTTGAAATATTCAAAAGCATTTTTCAAGTTCTAACATTTGAACAATCAACAAGTTCACATGCTTCAAATGAACATAAATATATTTAAAATTCTCACATGGAAGGAAGGGGAGGAAAAAAGTAAGCACAATATTTTTTTTAAGAGAAAGCATAAAACAGTAATTAAAACATGAGAAATATAATTTTAAATATAAAAGTTTACTAACATTCCATTAAAATTTTAAAATATTTATATATTTTAGAATAAGAATGAATTTTCTATTCTAGGATATCTTCTTATAAATAAAGCAACTAAAGCATTTTAAAATATGAGAACATGAATTCATTCTAAATAAATTAAACATAGTTTATTTATGATAGCAATGTGAATAATTAGGCTTTCTTTTTGCTATTTTACTTATAAGTAAGCACACTAGGCATACCTTGTATAAGGGCAGGAATGCCTTCATGGAAGACATTCTATGGATAACTGGTTCATACACACATTACACATGGAAAAACTATGAAAACTCTCATGCGACTAACCTGTTCGTCAGGATTTAGCTCAGGTTACCAGTGTTTAGTGACTTACAACTCAGCCGCTACCATATTCCTACAGAACAATTTATGCATTTCCATGAAATATGCTGAACCTCTTAGAAATAAATGCCAAATTTAGACTGAATTTTACCAATTACTAAACATTCATTCAGTTATACATATTTATTATAAAAGATGAAGTTTACAAGTTTTGATGTAGATTGAAATTTGTTAGCTCTAAGATTAGAATTAAGTCGTCTTAACTAATGTTGACACATTTTGATGAATGTGGAAGTCTAAGAAAAAATCTAATTTACCAACAGAAGAATGTTTTTGGATAAGTTAAGAACAAAAATTCAAAATGCGAATAAAAATTTAATTACTTTCTCTTTTTGAAGCAAAATGTTCCCTATTTGTTAATGTAAAATTTTATAACTACACGGTAGTACATTACTTCAGAATAGGAACTTGAACCCCCAAGCAGGAGAAGTTCCCAGAAAGAGCATAAGTAATCAGCATTTTCTTGGTTATAATTATCAAATGACCCTCTCAATTCATGCTTTAGATTTTCCCCCTTCCCATATATACAATTGTAATTGTTTGCATTATTTCAAGATGCATATCTGTGTACTTACTGATTAGCATGATTAATAATATATCAGATCATCCCAACAACTACCCAACATACACCCTACACATGCGGGGGGGGGGGGGGGGAGAAGCATTTTAAAATTTTATATTACACTTAAAAGGGCCATTTTTTCCATTGACACCTTTCGAGAGCTTTTGGGCTAATGACACTTTGGGCTTAAAATATTTAAAAGCAGCATGTTTTTAGAATTTCTGATAAACAATCTTGCATGCTGGAGATAAAAATATTTCATTCTGCATAGTGTGTTTCCACTGCGCACTTTGAAATTGCCATGTTTCTTAATCCAAAAAAAAAAAAATAATAATAAAAAAATAAATAAATAAATAAATAAATAAATTTGAAATAGATAGTAAAACAAACTAAAAATTCAACATTTGGGTTTCCTAGTGCCCATGTTCGGGTGAAGCACTACATTATTCAAACTTTGATGGCTCTAGGTATTGTAGATTTTTCACAATGCAAAATGTGAAATGTTAAGAGTGCGAATATAAGGGTGGAGATTAAGAGATTATACTTCAAGATGAACTAACTGGAATAAGTTTATAGCTGCACAACTGTGTTAACCCTTTAACTGTCAAGTTATTTTGATGATTTGGGTACACAAATGGTCAAATTTTTCCCGAGATACAGTCGGGTTTGACAAAAAGATGAAGCCGAAATAAACATCTCCCGATATATATTCGGGTATAACAATACGATGCACTCAAAAAAAAATTACCCCGAGTAATACTCGGGCGTGACATTTTCGAACACCAGTGCTGTACCCGAGATTATCTCGGGCATGACAGTTAAAAGGTTAAATTCTTTCCACAGACGTAATATATTAATATCACCAACATAACAAACATTAACTATAATTAAAATAATTAGAGTCCTACATCTTAAGAACAATGCATTACATGGCATATGTATGCATACATAAATGTATAATTATGTTATTTCATGCCTCAATAATTCAAATAGATATCTTGAATAACCAGGAAGACGAAAAGGAAACTTTTATTGCTCCTCTAAACAATAATAATTTAAAATATCTAGAAAAGAAGTAAATTATATATTCTAATTTTGTTAACCCCTAAACTGCTGTGGAAAACATACAAGATTCATTTCCCAGTGCCACGATTTTTCCCACAGGCACGCATAGTTATACGATGTACTAGGGGGAAAATAAGTGCAAGTTTTACTTTCTAAAAACAGTTTACTTTCACAAAATAAAGAATAAAAGAAAAAAATGAATGCACAAAATTTAATGTTTTGAGGAAAAGTATAATAAGAATGGTGTTTTTATAATAAAAAAGATGCCTAAAATGGAGTTTTGATCAATTCATTTTAGACTAGTAAAGTGTAATATCAGGTTTCAGTGTTATACCTTGTGAAATCAGTATGCCTAAAAAAACATATATTTCTTCTGAACTGGTTTAATGCCACGATTTTTTTCTTGATTTTTCATTTGCAAGGTGTTACTTCATATACTCGTCTACAAAACGGTTAGTTTCAGTAACAATATGAAGCACAAGCAATTCATCAAAAAATTATTCAAAAAAGATAAATGGGTTTTTCTTTATTCCTGAAACATACTATAAAAAGTAAACAAAAACGGAGGACACAGAATAAAAAAAAAAAAAAAAAATGTTTTACTCAAACAACTCCAGCAAATACCGAGCAGTTATTACTTTCACCCCTTTAGACACCCCCCCTTTCTCCACACACTTCTCTGAAATAGTATCCTCCTTCGCATACTTTGTCAAGGTCATTGTGGTGTTTGATGCAAAAGCAAAGTTTAGAAATTAAACTTTTAGCAAAAGTAGCAATAGAAGCTCCCTAAGCTACTGAGCAGACATTGAAGACCAAAGTTTTTAAACTTAACCAATTTATTAACAATATATAAAAATAAAAACACAATGAATAAATTTAATCAATATCAGAAACTTAAAGAGTATAACATAATCATTATCAAAAATTACACTTAGTTGATAAACCATTAACCCCAAGGGTTTTTCCTTTAAAAGAATATTACACTATTAAAGAATATTTTACCTGATCTCCAAATACTGGCATTCAACCCGCGAAAAACATATCACTAAACAGAAATTAAGCGTTTTTAGTGAAATTCGCTACACTTTCAATAAGTCCATGCTTTGTGGTCAAAAAGGCACCTGAAAAATTAAAATTAAATCCTCGAGAGCACTTTAACCGGCAAAACGCCGCTCACTGTAGTTACACACGAGAAGTCACAGCTTGGGAAATCATCGCCGCTAATTTGGGAAAAACACTTGTGCTGAAGATGTCGCCTACATGAAGACAGGATGCCGGCCATGGCAGTCGCTCACATCATAACCTCTTTTGAGAATCCAGGAAAAGTCATCTTGTAGACTGAAACCATAGCACTAGTCGCTGGCTGGCACGCATCGCAACATCGTCTTCCAATGGGGGCTGGAACGGCACACCAAGAAGCAAAGAAACAGGAACCAGAAGGAATGAGCTTGGATCTTGGATCATATCTTTACTGCTGGCTTTAGCTACTAGGAGCTCTTACCAGTATATTATCATTTTACCATAGGCCATAAAGTTAAAAATTTAAGAGGTGTATTTAAAAATACACCACGCCAGAAAATGAGATCAATAAATGAGAGGACTCATAAAATAAGATTTGCTAAATTGCATATCATGGCATAACATGGGTGATTATATACGTAAATGGTGGCGAGAAGCGAAATGAAAGTCTAAGCTTCTGCGTGAGTCAAGAAGAGCAGAAACACGTGATCAGCGTCCGGCATTTAGATTGGTCGAGGAGTCAGAGTTCGAAAAATTAAGTACTTTGTAGTTTTTGGAAATAAATAAAGTTCGAACATAGTAAAAGCAACATCTATCTGTGAATTTAAGAGTCCTATGTCTTTTGAAACACTTGAAAATCTTCTAAACTTGCGATATAATCATTAAATGAATAGGAAATTGTAAAAGGCGAAAATGAGGTCATGTAGCTCACTAGGGCTGATGAGTGAGAGTAAGCACTTGGTGTTACCACGAACTTTGATTTTAAAACACACGATACGAAATAATAAAAATAAAAAGTAAAAGTAAAAATCTTGGTTAAATAAGTAGTAAAACGAAGAATTCAACGATGAAAAATAAAGTCCTAACTTTGCAAAGTTCATCTTTCTTGAATAGTAACTGCAAAGGAATAGTAATTTTTTTTTTTTTTTTCCCCACATTATATACACTACCACCACTTAGAATTGTGGTGGATCGTTCGAGGTCTTTTCACTACGTGCTCAATAGTAGGGTCATAGTCTGTAAGCAATTTAATAGCTTCATAGGGAGAATTTCTCATATCTTCAAAGAAGTTGTGTGCAGAAATTAGGATTTGGTCGTGAATTGGGTTGTTATCCAGGTCTGTGAATTTGAGAATTTCGCACGAACCAGGGTGCATTCACTATACTACGTAAGATTTTGTTTTGAAGAACATTTAATTTTTGTCTGTCTATTTTTCGGGCAGTAGCCCAGGCTGGAACTGCATAGAGGATTATTGGGCGAATAAGTGAGATGTAGATATTTTTCTTGGTACGGAGGTTTAACTTAGAGTTTCTTCCAATTAATGAGTAGAGAGCAATGAAAGCAGCATTAGCCTTATTTGTAACATATTGAATATGATCTTTGAAATTTAGGGTTTTGTCAATATAGACACCTAAGTATTTATAGGAGTTGGCAACAGGAATATCTTGGTTATTGAGTCGGATATTTTTTCTGTATCTGCAGAAGAGAACTACGCAGCATTTATCAGTATTTAGTTTGATTTTCCAGTCTTGACAAAATTTGTGAATAATGTTGACTTGGAGCTGAAGTTTCTCTAAAGCATTATTTGGACTTCGTGAACTGGTGAGGTTGACTGTGTCGTCGGCATATTTGAGTATATTAGAATGAAAAGGTAGAGGCATATCATTTATGAATATTGTAAAAAGCTTCGGTCCTAAAACATTGCCTTGAGCTACTCTACTGAAGCGCTGGCAGAAGACTGATGGGTCTGTAATTTTTTGCTAGCTTTGGATCTTTTCCTGGTTTCGGGATGGTAACAATGATCGAGTGTTTCCACTGCGATGGAAAGTAGCTGAGTCTAATACAAGCATTAAAAATATTTGTAATTAAGACTATGCATCTTCTAGGTACAGCTTGCAACGCTTCATTAGAAATCATGTCATATCCTTTAGCTTTGCGCTTCTTTAATTTTTTAATAATTTGCTGAACTTCGTTTGGAGATGCAGGTGTAAAAAAATTAATGCTGGGACTGTTGAGGATGCTATTGACAGAGTAATTAATATCTTTTTTGTGATCAGAATTTTTATTTTCATGTTGCTTAAAAATGTTTTCTAATTCTTTTGCATGAATTTCAGCAATGAAGTCTTTGGAGTGGTGAAATTTGCCCACGTGATACAGGGAGTGAATTTGATTAGGTGAAAGATTTCTGAGTGATTTAGCTACTTTCCAAACAGATTTTGGGTAAAGATCCATGTTTTCTAGGAAATTATCCCACGAATTTGATCGATGGGTGGCGATGTCTTCTTTTATTTTTCTGTTTAAATAATTAATATGATGTTTTTCAGTAGGATTGCGAGTAATATGCTATCTTTTTCTAAGTCTATTTCTTTCTTGTATAAGGGATTTAATTTCTTCTGGGATGCCATAGGGATTTTTATTCTTGACTGTATAGGTAGAATTATTGATAGCGTTTTGAATTTTGGAGTTTACTCTGGCGATTTCCAGCTCAATATCACAGTCATAACGAAGTGTGGCTCTGCTGTTTACAGAATTTAGCTGTTCGGTAATCATATACCAATTTACTTTTGTATGAGCTTTAGGGAGAGGGGGATAAAATCCATAGAAGTTGAAGACTATAGGGAGATGGTCAGACGAAAGTTCTGGGAGAATATCAAGATTAGGAATATTAGGAAGGTTTTTCATCAAAACTATATCTAAAATATCTCCTAGTCCGTTGTGCGTATAGTGCTTTGGGTGATTGGGAGCAATGAGATTGATGTTACTATTGTGGATGAAGTTGCTTAAATTTTCTCCATTTCTATTTGTGACTCTACAGTTCCAAGAGGAATGTTTAGCATTTAAATCACTTGCTATTAAGGTGGGGTAGTTATTTTCAGTAAGTAGTTTCAGATTATTGAGATTAAGAGTGCTTGAGGGGGGATTGTAGACGGAGATAAAAAGAAAAGGTTCTCTAAAACCACTATAGATAAGTACTGCAGCATTTTCTATAGTACAAGCAGGGTTTAAATCATATTTGGTGTTTTGATATGGTTTTTAATGAGAATTGCGTTTCCTCCTCCTCTATTATGTCTTCTGTCTTTTCTGTAGATGCGGTAGCCTTGTATTTTAAATTTGTCGCAAGAGCGGAGATGGGTTTCATTTACTAGCATAACATCAATGTTATGTCTAGTAAGAAAATTTGAAATTTCCACTTGTTGGTATCTGATGCCGTTTGCATTATAGTAACAAATCTTTAAGAAGCTATTTGTAGCTGAGATAAAATTTATTTGACTATAAGTTTGATTAAAATTCATAGTTTAGATTTGAGAAATATTCGAAGGCCACCATACCGACCTCTAGTTTGTCAAATATTGTGTTTGCTGTTTTAAATTTCCGGAAGAATTCTTTAACTTGAGTGAATTGGATTTTTATCCAGTTAAAAAAGCCAAGTGGGTTTGAGTTTGTGTCTTCTGTTTTATTAGTGTTTTCATTTTCCTTGGAAGTATTCCATGCATTTTTTGGTTTGTTCTCAGGGAGTGAAGGAAAATCCTTTTTGTTAAATTTAAATTGTTCTTTTTTCTTTTCTTCTTTTAAAGCTTTAAATTCTTCGATTTGCTTCTGAACATTATAAGGATGTTTACTGCAACCTTTGAAGGAAGAAACGTGATTTTGCCCACAGAGGGCACAGACAGGGAGTTTGTTGTCATTTTTTGTTTGTTTACAAGTGAATGTTTCATAAGGCTCTGCACATTTTAAACAGCAAGGTTTATAGTGACATTTGTCCCGTGTGTGCCCGTACCTTTCGCACTTATGGCACTGCATGGGTCCAGGGCGAGCTTTAAAAGGCTCGATAAAGACATCCAGACCTCTGAGTTTCTTTAGATCATATATTCTTTTACCTTCTTTATTTCTAGTACATTCTGCTATAAAAATAGGAAGATGAACTTTCTTTCCTTCAATAGTGTGAATTACTTGTCGAATTTTTTGAATTGGGATACCTTCTTGGGCAATTTCGTTTTTGATTAGTTCCATATTAGCTGTTTTTGGAAGTTTTTTAATTATTGCCTTGATAGGCTTTTCACTGTTGAGTTTAAAAGTATGAAAAGGAATACGTAGTTTAGTTAGGTATTCAGTAACTGTGCGGTAGTGGTCTGAGTCATAAACTCTTATGGTCAGTGTACCTCCACTTAGGTTTCCAAGATATTTTTTGATATTTAATTGCTCTTCAAAATCTTCTTTCATCTTATCCCAATCCCCCGTGAAGTCTGCTAAGACTATAGGGGGAATGTGTCCTGCTTTTTTGTTGGGTGTAATAAATTCACCTTCCTCTGCTTCCATATTGTCTTCAGGGTTTAGTTCCTCGAATTTATTTTTTTGAGCTGGTTAGGAATGAGGCAGAGCGATGCGAGATACTTATACCTGAAGTAGACATGACGTCATCTCACGGCAACCAATCAGCTATCAGCACGACTCAGCTTTCCAAATGACGTTACATCAAGTTTCGTTTTTGCATCTTAATTAGGCTAGAACAGTCCGTTCTTAATACAAACAGTGGCAGTGAAAAAAACGAAGTAGAAGTAACTACTATATCCCCTTAAAATAAGAACTAAGCCTTATATAAAAGTTAGAAATACTTCATGGAGGAGAGATGATGCAGAAAGGGTTACAATAGGTCATATTTTCCAACAGTTTTGCATTCCAAAGCTTAGCGAATAATTTTACGGGTAGCAGCGCAAAGCAATTGATAGTATTTTGGAAGTGCATATATTTGCCCTCGGGGCATTTAATGCATCGGCTGAGCAAGGCATATATATATATATGCCCGCGGCAGTTAAGGGGTTAAATAGACAGAAATTAATCATAAATTTATTTTTTTAATAATTTTTTAATTTTTAATTTTATAAGTAATATTTTATAAAATTTTATTTCATACATACCTCCCTTTTAAAGCTAGGATTTTGAATTCACTGTTTACTTTGTTTTGTAAATCTCATATTTTCTTGATGTGTGTCATATTTCATACTCAATGTATATCTTTACTAATATTATAAATGTGAATGTGAGTTTGTTTGTCTGTCTGTTTGTTTGTTACGCTTTTTTAATTACTTAACCGATCATGAAATTTTCAAGAAATATTTTTCGGAATCCAAAATTTGTCGGAATCCATCGATACTATTCTCATTTTCGTAAGACTTTAATCAGCTGAGATATTAATTAAAAACTCTGAAAATGCTAATTTGAATGCGACCCAATAGCGACATTAGGGATTTTTTTTTTTTTTTTTTTTGAGTCTGCCCGTGTGGGTCTAATAAATTGGTGATAAAAATATAACTTTAATATTAATTTAACTCTAAATATGCAGTAAGCTGAAAGTCCCCTCTAAGGACAGGTAGTAGGGGAAAAGGGATGGGAAATCGTTGGTCCTATCCTCTGGCATGCTGTCCTTCAAAATTGCAGGCAGAACTGAGAAAACTCACACTGTCACCTGTATAGTGCCCAAAGTTCTTACCAATGACAGGCGCAATCTTGCCTCCTTGCCATGATGAATTTTGTGGGCTGGTTCTGATTTCAGACAAGCAAAATTAGTCACGACCATAACGGCATTTTACATACAATTATTTATTTTGTAATTTACTAGCGACTTGCACAGCCAGCCACCTAAAATAGTTATTATGAAAAGAAATAATATAAAATGATTTTAATTTGTCCAGTGAGAGTTACTTCATAAAAATATTCACTATTTCTAATTACACATCCCATGATTTAAAGGCATTTTCATGTAAATGAAACAAATTAAAAAAAATAGAATAACATCTGAATAATCTTAAAAACTGTGTTTTTTTGCTTTTACATAGTTTTGTTTGTAATTCAATAATAGATTCATTAAATTTGAAAGCTAAATATTTTATGCTCAACTAAATGGCACCATCCTGGTGCATGGAAGATAAAAGTATTATTTCAGGCAGTGGCAACTACTTTTAAATAGCCAAGGGTGTTAAACTAAACTAAAACTGAAGGATAAATATCCTACATTGCACCGAATGGCAACAGTTCTGATTTACTGTAGGAAAATTTTTTTTATCCAAATTTATATATAATAAATGTAATCAGTAATACATGAAATTCATACAAATAAGATATATATTTAAAAAAAAACTAAAAATTTGAAAGCTTTCAGATTTTATATTATGCCCAAAGGAACATTTTTTACAATGTTTTGTGTATTACCTTTATTTATTAAATATCACGTTCTTTGCACTTAATCCTTTGACTACTAACATGAATATATGCTCCACGAAAGGTTTAAAAATTACTGCTGGGTTAAAAAGTACATAGAAACTCACTGTATCATAATCACAGTCGTATATGCAAACCAGTTGTGCATGTTTCACCTTATGTTACCCAGCTGGCACCAAATATTTTCCTACCAAGTGGCATTTTTTTTTTTTTTTTTTTTTTTTTTTTCAATTCACATTCAAAAGGTTAAACCCTAAAAATTCGATTCAACAGCAATATCACAAAATATTTAAAAGAGCATATCTTTAGAATTTCCGATACACAGTCTCGTACGGCGGAGATAAAAATATGAAAAAGATAATAAAACAAATTCCAAGTTTGGGTTTCCAGATGCCCATATTCGAGTGGAGATGTTATTCAAAATTTGATGGCTCTAGGTACCGTTGTTTAATCACAATGCAAAAAACATAAATGGATTTATATAGATTCTTCATTATTTTATTTCTTTATATATAATGCAGGGCTCTAATATTTGGTGGCAACAATTTGTAAAGTCAAACATCATATGTAGCGAACCAATGCAAAATGCCAAAAGGAAAGTAACACCCCATCTGGCAAAATTGCTCCTTTATGCTAAAAATAAATTTGAAATTAAAAAAATCAGGCTTTGAGATGCACATGCTCGGTGTTTCTAGGTGCTCTCATTTCTTAACAATGCAAGGAACGTTCATACTTTCAGAAACATCATGATTTAATAGAGACAGAAATTAGATTTGTAAGTTCCCAATCTTAAAAATTTACACCTTTACTTTATAACCAATAACCAATATATCCTAACTTATGGCTGTAACATATCAAAACTTTTCTCCCCTCATACTGAACTTAAAGGAAGAACTTTGCTCCACCCCCACCCCAGGATTTGAATTTGATTTTGCCACCATTGTCAGACAGCCAAGAGAGGGTTGCATAATCTTTGGAGGTGCTATGGTATAACATAATGCAATCCTCATTAAGCTGTAAATATTATGTTTGTAGTTCTTTTTTCATGTTTTGTTTAAAGGAAAATATTTTAAACATAATTTTGTTGAGGTTTATTAGCACAAATTGGCTATTAGTTTCAAAACAGGATTTTGTGTTGAATCACATCACGTGCCTGAATCACTTTTTATTTATTGTTGTCACTAAGTATTATTGCTCTATATTATATTTAAAGAAAATAAATAGTGAGGAATTTATATGAATGTATGTATGTACACTGCGAAAAAAAAAGGGGGGACAGTACCGTATCTTTCATTCTACTGGGCCGATTGAGAAAATTCAAATTGCTTTTTTCATGTTTCAAAAGCGTAACTTAAGATATATATTAGATTTATATACAGCACTATTCTAACATAGGTATTTTGACAGAAAATTGGACTTTTTCTAAAATAACATACCAATTTTTTTACATATTTCGATTCTACGACTCAAATTATGCCAGACTGCCAAGTTTTGCAAAAATCGTACAAGTAGTTTTTAAAAAATTAGCTCTCAAAATTTTAGCTCCTCAATGTTAACAGAATTCGGCATATATTTATTTATATGTCCTTTTTTATTAAACTTTTTGATTTTTTTCTTTCACATTCCGAAATTTAGGTTCATTTCAAATAAAATTCACCTATTTTTCGTGTTTTATTTTTAAATAAATTTTAGAAAAGAATTTTGAATATAACTATAAAACTTTTACCTATAAAACTTTTACCATCATCAAGATTTTTTTATTCAAAATTTTCTAAGATACACATGAATTTACATATTTTCACGTTTTGAAATTTGGTATCTTTTTCTGAGTGATAATAACACCAAATGTGGTTTATGGATTTTTGTTACAGTGAATTCCCACTGCTATTTTTAACCTTAAATTTCAAATAAATTTTTAACGAGAATTAATTATATAATTTTTTTCCCTCAATGATGCATAATAAATATTTATTAATACTATATGAAAAGCTACTTTTTTTTAAAATTATAGATGATATTATTAAAATTTTTAACTTTTCTTTAATTTCTTTTTTTCTTCCCCCTTTTTTTAAAAAATATTTGTAAGAATAAATTTTTACCTTCACCGTGTTATCGTCTGCTACTTTATTTTGACTGCATTTAAATTGAATTGTCTAAAACTGAGAAAGTTTGTTTAATGTTTATTTCACAATGTTTTTAAGCAAACAGAATGTTGATATATTGGGTCATGTCCCAGCTTTAAAAATTATATACATAAGTATAAATTTTTACATTTATCCTCTTTGAAAGAATGTTTGAAGTAGCTAATTTTCTCTCATGATATAGATTGTATAAAAACATAATCTTTAATGTGATTTAGATTGTTTTTAGCCGATATAATAAACGGGTCACTCAGTGGTACAGAATAAACACTGCTGGACTGTTTTATTTGTTTGTCATTTAACAAAAAATCATTTTACTAAAATTTGTATCCTTTGGACTTTGCTTTAAACTTTATTTATAGTCAAAATGCCTAGAAAATGAAAAGCTGCTTTCAACTGAAACGTAGTTGATGTAATTGATATTTTTTAAAAAATGACAAGAATGCAAAATTTATGGAGGTATAACAATCGAAAAATCTTAATTTTCTTGGGGTGAGCACTGAAAATAAATGTAGAAGGAAAGAAGAAAATTGGAGAAAAGGAAGCAAAAATTTGAAGGAGAATTTGGCTGTCAGAAATGCCAAGGCGTTTCGAAAAGTTGGATGCTTTTGAATATACTTTCAGAATACTTCAAGGAACTTGGGTGTTCAAACGGAAAACACTTGGGTGTGTACACCAGCAAATACCATCAACTGAGCTTGTGCTAATGGAAAAAACAAAAACAATACCATTGCAGATTAAAGTGAAGAGCGACTGGTTTTAGACTATATGTTTTTATAAATTTTAATTACGTTATAAAACATCATATCATCATAAACGGAGAATCCCATGATTTCTTAGTCGAATTATTTGAATATTCAGGAATTTATCCAGTGATGTATGTGGATGTCACCTAAAGATGTTTTCCCTTTTGTTGAAACCAGCCTTTCGTTTCATCTCATGCCTTCAAAATGCTTAGCCTCTAAAGATTGATAAAGGCTCTGACCAAATACTGTAAAATGGATTATTAAGTTATTGCAAAGCAGAGCTATCTGCCTAAAAGGAGGGATGCCTTCGTGAAGAACTTTCTAATGAAAACCAGCTGGCATACACGTTACAATGAGAAAAACCACAAAAACGCCATGCGACCAGCTCATTCGCCAGAATTCGAACCCCGGAGAGAATTACCAGTGTTCAGTGACTTTACCTCTTGGCCATTTGTGAGCTTTTATGAAATGGAAGGCGATAACTTTATTTAAAATGAATGTCAGAAATACCAAGATGTTTTGAAATTTGGATGCTTTTTAATAATACTTGCAGAATGCCTGAAGAAAAAGAGCAAGCCATTAAGCAGAAAAAAATAAATTTTTGCATAAAATTTAGTATTTTTTTTAAAGTTAAAACTTTTTAATCTTATAATATTTGATTCTTGCGATTTCAAAAATAAAATATTTGACTAAAGTATGAATAACATTTTAAGAAACTAAATGTTGGATGATAAAATTGTATAAAGCAATTAGCACAATGTTAAAACTATTTAAAGCAATATATGCAAGTCATCAAATGTCGATTATACATCTTTCTTATTTATATATATATTCTGAACGGAATATTGAAAGGTGTGTAAACTGTGCTTTGCTGTATTTTCTCTTTTAATATATTCAGTATTCTTCCGAAAGAAACACAATTCAAATTAATAAAATCAAAGCCTGGAAAATTTATATTAATAAATATATTTAAAATACTCAGTTTGAATGAATAAATAGAAAATTTTAAAACAATTATCTGAAGACACAATGCAACATAATTAAAATAAAAGTCTTAAAAATTTAAAAATTACCTAAAATAATAATTATGACAAAAAAATTAATTACACAGAAAACTATTTGAAAAAAAAATAAACGATGCACCTTTTATTTAAACTACACAGTTCGAATGGGAAAATAGAAATTTTTAAAACAGTTATTCAAAAGGAACCATGCAACTTAAACAATTAAAATTTAATTCGAAAAAGAAAAAATTACTTAAATTAATAACAATTATAATTAAAAATATAATATAAAGAACATTTATTTGAAAAAAGGAACAATTGTGACTCCGCCCTCCCCCAAAGAAAAGAAAAATAGGGTGCACAGGGATTTATCCATAAAGAATACGTACCAGAAGGTCAAATAGTTAATGGTGAATTTAGTGCCATGTTATGAAGCTCCTCCTAGTTCATATTCGTGGTGTTCATTCCCATCTTGCTGCATCAGGCAAGTGTTCATGATAATGCACGCATGATAATGCATGCCCTCATACTGCAATGTGTGTTAGATGGTTCCTCGTGCAGCAGAAGGTTACAGTTATTTCACCCTCCTTATTCCCCTGATCTTGCGCCAGCAGACTTTTTCCATGACTGAAATCGGCACTAAAGGAACACCGATTTTAAAGCATCTCAGACATTCAAGCTGCTGTTACCAAGGAACTTAACACAGTCTCAAAGGAGGACTTTTTTCAAAAGTTTCCAGAACTTGTATGAACGTTGTCAGAAGAGTATTGTAAAAGGTGGGAGCTACTTTGAAGCACAGTGATGTATTTATATGTAAATATATGATACAGTTATTATTATGACATCAGACACCTTACTTTTCAGTCTCATCTTGTAGAATGTGACATTAGCCATGCTCTAGAAATACGTATATGTCTGAAAATGTGGAAAAAGAAAACTGTTTGGGCATAATATAAAATCTGAATGCCTTCAAATTTGTTTATTATCATTATTCGAAGTAGGGAATTGTACATCCTTTTCATAAACTGGCAGCCCAACTAAGGGGCTGAAAATCCAATTTATGCAGTTGTAAACATGTGATCGAAAATCCCCAATACCTCATCTGCTCTCATTCTTAAGAAAGCAGAAGCTAATTTCAGAGCTATAGACGTTGAGACATTCTGACATTCTGTCAAGGAACCTCAGACAACCCTTTTGAGAGTAAAAATAAATTAGTTGATTGGAACTGTATGTGTTAACACTGCAGCCAACCATACCATAATGAGAGAAATGTTATATCGTCTTTTGAGAGAAAGAGGAATAGAATTTCAGAAAGTAAGTATGAATGCTATGCTTGCCGATGGTCTCCAGACAGAAAGAGAAGTTTATATGATCCAAGTAGACATTAAAATTGAAGGACGATCTTCCAAATAATTTTATTTGTATCAAGCAAAAGCTAGCAGAATGCTTTCAGGGACTGATTTTTTATACAGAGCTGGAACTGTTTTAGACCTTCCAAATAATAGATGGTATTTCCACGACAACCTAAACATAAATTTAGCTTTAGTGATGATGTTTTAAATCACCGAGCATCCAGAAAATAATGTGGAATTCAATACATTTCGATTAAGAGAAAATAAAAGAAGACATTTAATTGAAAAGCAAAGGAAAAAACTCAATGCTCTGTTAATGAAATATAAGACTATATTCCAACCATGGCGAGAAGCCTTATATTGAAAATCATATAAATATCAGAAATAATCCTCACGTTTCAGTATTCCCATATGGATGACTACAGCCAAGAAGGACATTTTAAAGAAGCAACCTCATACTCTGTTGGAAATGAAAATAATAGAAGAATGTGAGTCTTTGTATGCTGTGCCTGTAGTTCTTGTGCCTACACCAAACTGAAAAGTCCAACTTCGCACTGATTACGGAGGACAGAATGCTGTTACAATGTCAGATTCACATCCATTACCTAAGACAACTTACTGCATGTTGTTAAATATACACCATATATGACAACCAGTGATTGCCAGTCTGGATCTAGTTAACATTTCCCCTACAGATAGAGATAAAAAAGCATTTGTTTGCTGTTTTGGAACTTACCAATGTGTTAGAATCTCTCTTACTTAGATAATATTATAAAATTATCAAAGACTTTCAAAAAACATGTAGCCGATACAGAAGCAGTTTTTTAGCGAGTTGCAATTTAAACTTAATGCAAATCGCGGGAAATGCAGTTTTGCTTGCAGTAAAAATGAAGTATCTTGGTCACTGGATTACTAGTGAAGGAGTAGAAGTTGATCTATATAAAAACCTCTGCTATACAGAAAATGCCTGTTCCAAGAAATGTGAAACAAGTACAGTCTTTCTTGCAGATCTGTTCCTGGTATAGAAGATTCATACTGAAATTTTCAGAAATAGCTAGACATCTAAGTAATCTAACTAAGATCATAAACTAGACATGGAGACCAAGGGAAGAAAATTCTTTCCAGACATTAAAACAAACTTAAAGCAAAATGATGAAACAAAGCCTTGCATGATTCAAACGGATGCCAGTAACTATGCATTGGATGTAGTATTATGAGAAGGAAAAGATTCAGAGGGACATTCAATAGAATGTGCTAGTCATTTGTTGTAAGCCCCCAAGAGAAATTACTCAACTACAAAACAAGCCCTTCCTCTTGTAAGGAGCCTTGAATAAATTCCATGGTTATATTTGATCGTCAAGAGATTACTGTGGCATCTCATCATCAACCACTGAAACAGATTTTAAATTTAAAGTCACCTACAGGCAAACTTGCTAGGTAGGCTATGCAATTACAGTCATAATTTGAAGATGCAATACATCTCTGAACAAGCTAACTTTGTTACAGAAATTACTTCATAATTGAATAGATTTGCCATCATAGCTAACCAGGTAAAAAAACTAATTGAAAAAAAAAAAAAAAAAAAAAACAAGAGTAACACATCCTCTACCATGTACCTATGAGGGCTTACTTGATCTAGTAGCAAAAGTTAAATAGTCCCCCCCCCCAAGAGATGTGAAGCAAAGTCTGTCTACAAGTCTGTCAAAGCATGTCTGAAAGCAACTACAAAGTCAGACAAAGGTCTAAATGAGCATCTTATTTAAAAAGGACTTAAAACATAAAAGCATGTTCTTATGCTAACAAAATTAATTACAGCATGTGGTGATGTAATTAAACAAGAAGAGTATAATTCAAACTAAAAATGTGAACTAGTGGTCAAAGACTATACAATTTAATTTAAATTTAAGCTGGCTCAGAAACACTATCGTCATAACAAATTCAAACGTCGGCAGCGATAATGCAAAAACGAATAATTAAAAATTATCAGAAGTGACAGGAACTAATGCAGAAAGCAAGCAGAAATCAGACACACTAACTTACACTCAAAAAAACCTCAGTTTAAAAACCATCTAAGTGATTTGCACTCTGATAAAAAAAAATTAGAAATGGGAAATTATGGCTGGTAAAGGCTGAAATTATAAACAACTGGGTAATTTACATGTACACTGTACGCAAAAAATCTGATGTGTACACCACATAACTTCCTTGTACGGAATATTAAGTTATATGCATTTTTTCTTGCATTTCATTTAAACTTATTAAATGAAATCTACTTCGCCGACAGCGCATAATCCATAATAGAATAAATGCATTTTTTAAATTCCCTCTATTTGTTTACCATAGCGACACTCTGGCGCTAGGTTCACTTAACAGTATTATATTTCATTCATATTATAACTCAGAATGCACAAAATTTATATCATTTAAAGAATTATCTAATCGTTGCCACATATTCTATTCAAGTACTATAATAAAGCTAGAACGATGTATAAAAGAAATTAAGTAAACAAAACAAAAAACAAACAGTTTTTCACAGACGATTGAGCACTTCTCATTCAATTAATTCAGTTCTCACTTCACAACAAAGGAAAAATACATGAAGAGTCAAAATATCTGTATTAAAAATTAGGAAGTAAATCTTAAACACTTATTTCCTTGAAAAAATTCCAGAAAGGATTAAGCATGATTTAATTCACAATAATAAATGAAGGCGTTATCTTTGTTTTTGCGAAGCTAACTTTCTCTAGATCGGCAACAAATACACTATTCTGCTGTTTCAAATGTAAACAAGCAATGGCCGCTATCAAAAACATTATTAGGCTTAGCGTCACTTAAACAACTTTAAATTTGTTGATAATTCTAAAAATATCGCACACAGATTTACTAAAGACCTTAACCGGACCTAGAGACCATAAACACCTTAACCAGAAGATAAGAACAACATAAATCAATCATTGTTAAAGCAAAAAATGTACAATTTACAAACATGTAAGAGTAAAGAAACTGAGCCGGGTAACAGAGTGGATATATATATATAAATATATTTATGTATTTTTGGTGCGGCCGATTGCAACCAAAAATACGAGGTGCACATCTACATGTTATAGCAGTCCTATATACAAAATTTCAAAGTTTTGAGGCTACTCGTTTTTGAGTTATGCGAGACACGTACATATGTACATATGTTCATACAGATGCCACGAAAAATTCTCTTCAGAATTCATTTTAAAGCAGTTTTATAATTTTTTTGGAGGAAAAGAGTGTTTTATTCTGTCCTTACATACAGATATCATGGAAATACATCGTTAAATTGCATTTGAAAGAGATCAAAATGGGATATTTTCGTTGAAATATGCTGCCTGAAACTTTTCGTGATTACAATACTTCCTTTTTACGTCGTACAAGGCAGTAAAAAAGGGGGGTACAGTTCTATATCTAATGTTCTACTGGGCCGATTGACGAAATTCAAATTGCATTTTTCATGTCTCAAAAGTGTGACTTGGGATATGTATTAGATTTATATAAAGCATTGTTCTGATAAGAGTATTTTGACACAAAATCGGACTTTTTCTGAAATGACATGCAATTTTTTTTTCCATATTTCGATTCTATGACTCAAATTATGCCAAACTGCCAGGTTTTGTACAAATTGCGCAAATAGTTTTAAAAAAAAATTAGCTCATCAATGTTAATTGGATTTGGTATATATATCTCTTTTTTTAACATCATCTTAAAGTAGATGTACTTCTAGGCACACCTGCAAAAAAATAGAGTTTTTATTTAAAATTTACTAAGATATACATGAATTAACATATTGGTGCATTTTGAAATTTGGCATATTTGTTATAAGTGATAATAATGCCAAATGTAATTTACACTCTTTGTTAAAAATATTTGAAAGCATGAAGGATGATTCCCCCCCCCCCACTTATCTGCATTGAAAAAAAGGAAAAGAAAATAAATTACTATAAACTAAGAGGTTTGCCAAGTGAATTATTCTTAGAGCAAACTGAAAAAAATAGGGAAAGATAAATTTTTGAATTGCTAATTACTTATTCTCCATAAATTACACACTAAATTTTACAAAATTTAATATTTAGGTATAATTTGAGTCGGTTGACAGATGTTGTTATTTTCATGATTTGAGATGATGTTAAATATTTTATAGTCAAATTTTTTGCCAAAAAATTTATAAAAATTATTTAAAAACAACAAATTTTAAAAATAAAACATAAAAAATGGGCGAATTTTATTTGAAATGGGCCTAAATTTCGAAATGTGAAAAAAAGAATAAAAAACGTTTAGTAAAAAAAAAAAAAAGAGATATTAACAAATATATACCAAATTCAATTAATAGTGAAGAGCTAATTCTTTAAAAACAACTTGTGCGATTTTTACAAAACTTGGTAGTTTGGCATAATTTGCATCTTGATTCGAAATATGGAAAAAATTTGGCATGCCATTTTAGAAGAAGTATGATTTTGTTTCAAAATACTTATATTAGAACAATGCTATGTATAATATATATCCTAAGTCATGCTTTCGAAACATGAAAAAGGCAATTTGAATTTCATCAATTAGCCCAGTAGAACAGAACATATAGATAGAACTATCGCCTTTTTTTTTTTCCTTTCTTTTCTTCCCCCCCTTTTTTTGCTTTTCTTTCTCTTCATGTATTCACTTTCTTTCTTCAACATGTTTCCTTTTTATTTTAGAATTACAGGATTTAATTAAAGATTTCTGTTATTCTAAAAAAACTAAATACATTTAGAATGTATAGAAAAAAAAGCTGCTAATTTTATTTCTTTATAATCTGAACAGTCAGAAGAAATATGAAATATATATATGATAAAGGCTGGTTACGGAGCTATTGTGGCAAAATTTTTAGAATTAAGTGACACACCGAGCAACAAAATCTAGTAACAGCAAAACTTTTAGAATTTAGAGCAGGCACTGGAAGCAGAACTCAAAAGGGCACTAGGCGGCAGAATTTAGGATCCACAGGTGATAGTAACAGGAAGGAAATGCCTAGTGCCAGCCCTGTGTATGATGCATTGAGACATATAAGATGAATCTTTTAAATTGTCAGTGTTCAATTTCTTTATTAATAGAAAAATTCCTTTTTGTAATCCCTGTCCATGTGATAAGATTCAAAGCATTTTTGATATTTTCCATGTTTGTGTCTAGTAAAAAAGTAGAGAAAATAGAGGGAATATAAACAAGCTAAGAAAATGATTCTAGTAATCAGAAGTAAAACATTCAAATGTTATGTTTTCATTGTTCTTCCAGACGTTCTATAAAAAGTAAGAAATTCAGCACAAACTTCAAGTAACACATAAATTATGTGTTAATACCATGGAGACATTCTTAATTTCGTCATATTTTTCTGGAATCTTCTAGAATCATAGGTCTATAAATCTTTCCTTTAAATCTTTCTAAACTTTCCAAGCCGCAATGTCTAAAATCTTGAAGAAAAATTACACCTACCAATTCTGTAGCAGCAAAAAGCCAAAAATATTTCGAGGAAAAAATCAGAGGGAAAAAGGTGTAGAATTAATTTTATAGAGAAAACTGGTGCGTATTCTGAATATTTAGAGATAACTTACATGGGAAAAACTCTTACCTTAAAAAATTAATAAAACATTTTTAGTTCATTACATAGATATTTTGCTTTTGCTAAGAACTGTTTGTAAATTGCACTTTACAGCATTATACCTTGTTTATTTTTCAGATTCAAAAAATTTTGTATAATAAGTGGTCAGAATGGAATTTTATATTATGACAGCAAAAATTAAAAATGTTTTTAACATTATTTTTAAATATAATTTCAATATATTACCATTATTTTAATGAAATTTATCAATGTTACAATGTTTTAAAAAAATTGTCCAAAAATTCCTACATCTTGGAATTAAAAATTTTTTATCAATGTTACAATGTTTAAAAAAAAACCGTCCAAAAATTCCCACATCTTGGAATTAAAAATTTTCTATAGAAACTGATCTTAAAATTGCCAAAACGTTGATAAGTCGCCAAATTTAGAACTGATTCGTAGAAGAATTCACATCTCCAAAAGCAAAAATTTGTTTAATAGCTCTTCATTAGAAAAATGAAACAATTTCGAAATGCTGATGTTTCACTATGAAACTCGAGTATCCTACAATTTATATTAGAAATAGGAACAAATTAAAACCCATGAGCCCATTCAAAAGATAACCATATTTGTCAGTGAATCGCAAAGTATATTCCTCTAAAATGCTAATTCACACTCAAAATGGCAGTCGTAAAAACAGACAGAAATTTCAAATGGTTAAAATCAAGGACCTTATGCCGATTTTGGCCAAAATTAAGGACTAAAAATAGATTCCAAAAAAACCTAAGGACTTTTAAGGACCGTACGAACCCTGTGCACACCAAGGCTGTTCAAGTAATTAATTTTCTTTACCTTATTATTATACATGCATAATATTGTATTACGTCCCCTGAAAGATATGATTTCCCATTTATTCCTGTAATGCACATTACTTTGGGTGTTCATGTGTTTCCATTAAGCTTTTCTTGTTATATTTTTACTTCAGATTTAATATACATAGCAAAAGAGTCTTAAGAGCAGAAAAAACATACATTTGCATTAAAAATTATTATAAAAAAAATTTAGCAAGCATTTCTTTTGCTATCTTTTCGTGGATATTTCTCATTACATTATATTAAAATAGGATTAGAAAAAATTATTAAAGAAGCAATAATACAGAATAACAGAAAAACCACAATAAAATTTTCTTTTTATTTTACACGGATATTAATGCCAAAAACCGGAATTTTGATCAAGACTTTTAAACTTATTTTTGTAGTCAATAATAAACAAGGTAAAGTACATTTCAAAAAAGAATCTATTTGACCAGTTTTCTGAATTTTTAGAATTAATATTTTCTCCTTGGTAATTGGTTTTCTTATCATCTGACCAAGGAATGGATATACTGCTAATTAATTATAAAGAAAAATGGAAACAAATATACATAACTATGTACATAAATTGGAATCATATGCAGAAAGAGGATCACAATTAAACTTTGCACAGTACAAAGTCTTTAATCCGGACGCCCATGATCTGGACCTAAAAGCTACAAACTTTATGCGCATGCAAGTTTAATATATAAAAAAATTTAATTTTTCGTTTTTTTCAAAACAACTCATGTTGTCCTTGTGTTTTTGTGTACGCACATGTTTGAGAACATCTGCCCTTCCACCATGTAAAATCGAAAAATCGCAACGACAGATGGTACACATCGCAAATTTATTACATTTCCTTGAAGAAATAATGGAAGGAAAGTCAACTGTGTACGATTTTTGAAACGTGCATGAGTATTTCACCTTTCTCGCAGACATAACAAAAGACGATAATTTCTAAAACTATTTCCCAAAGGCACGTGTACTCACACAACTCAGAACAAGATGAACGAAATAACAAAAGAACATCCAAATAACGGCCTTGAGCTTGCTTTGTGCTCATTGGCTAATATATGGCAGATGACACGCAGTGGAGCTCATTGCCCATTGGAGAACTGGAGAATGACGTTTCTGGATACATATGCTGTCACTCACAAAGCAGAAATTCTCATCTGATTCGCAAGGTTTTATTTTAGATATAATCTAGAGAAAATCCAGTTGCTTTCAGACGTCCAAAATCACTTTTTTTTTTTTTTTTTTTTTTTTTTGTTCATATAACGAAGTATTAAGCCAAGTTCCATAAAAATCATGAGAAATATTAAGAATAAGAAAAAGTCGGGAGAAATATATTGTAAATCGGGTTGGCGGGAGAGCGGTCGAAAATCGGGAGAGTTGGCAACTCTGCATATGTAAATATAGTTAAAAGCATAATAAGCAATAATTGTATGAATTAAAAATATTTAAATGTTCTTAAGTACCATGATAATTTAATTAAAACAATGATAACTGCATGTATGGTATAAGTGTATATGGACTATTTAAATGCCGTGGCAACTTAACCCCATTGGCTAGTACAGTTACGCAAGCAACCAATAAACTATCGGTGACAAACAGACACTTAAGCTGCATATAATAAAGATACATATAATATTTATATAAAGTAAAATAAAATGAAAATAATATGTATCTACATTATTAGAAGAAACCATTCTTTTAGTAAATCTTTAAAAGCACATATACTTTTAAGTAAAGTAGTGGGTGGCCAACGGTGATTGTCAGCCGCCAGCTTCTGTTTAAGAAAGTCTAGTTATACACAGACTGTTAGGGAGCTTCATGCAATCTTTGGATGTAAAATTGCACCTAATTAAACAACAAATCGCAGATTGGTGAAGAAATAGCAGACAGTAAATCAACACGCTCTCAGTCTAGCTGTTGAAAATATTGCTGTTTTGTGTGACTGTATTATTGTAGATCTCAAAAAATCCTATTTTGATGAGAATCCCCCCCCAAAAATATTAAATGCATCATTAGCCACTTTGATAGGCAGATATATGAAAAAGGAATAATGAATTTCATCAAGAGAGTGTGGAATTTCAGAGCAAGTTGCAGAAGACATATGCAGTACATTATTCTTCATTCTTAAATTGAAACATTTACCTGTTGTAGATATGTTAAAATATTTTATGTTTTCTGAAGACAATGCACTTTTTTGTACACTAAATCCAATGGTTTTGTTGAGACACCCTATACAACATCTACTATGAATTGAAAATGTCCTGCATAAAATAATTGTCCCACATAAAATAATACTAAGAACAAATAAATATAATCATGCATCAAAATTTCACTGAATTTTCTGATTTGTCAGTAAGATGTGCACTTACATTTTCAGAAATAATTTTAAAATTAAAGTGAAGAGCAGCTAAAAGTGATGAAAGGGGACAAACTAGAAACAGCAAAAACAGGTGAACTGAATAATCAAATACTTTTAATATATAAAATTATGTACAAATAGTTAAATTAAGGCCAAAAGTATTACTTATAAAATTAAAGATAATATACTGCTTACCAATATTTGTCCATCAATACCTTCTGTCCAAATTTCAAATTCCTTGGACCAGTTTAATACGGTATTATAAGGGCAAATAACCATTGCTGTTTTTATCTTCTTATTGACATATTTATTGGTTAAACATGTATGCAAGAAAGCAATAACTTGTAAAGTTTTCCCAAGGCCCATGCAATGAGCTAAAATACAACCAGATCCGGGTTTTGTTTCCAGACTTTTAAGAGATTCAATGGTACATTCCCACATAAATTTCACTCCTGAATTTGCAAAGAAAATATAAGCCTATTAAAAATTTGCAGTAAAAAAAATCATAAAAAATTGATATGATTAAATCGAATGATAACTAATGCACAAAATTTTACTCATGTTAAATGCATGCATATAGAAATAAAAAATGGCACGAAAATTTAGATTAAAAACACTTTAATACTAAAAATATCAAAATTCAGGAAAATGAAGATCAATTCAAAAAGTATCCAACACTGTTTGTATCAAAAATAGCTTCTGATAAATAGACAATGAGCACTCTCATGTGCAGACACAAATTTTTCTCTTGCAGACAGCACCTATCACCTGCATTGACATGTGTTTTAAGAAAGTGCAATTAAATGCTCATTGGAGTGTCAGCATCTTGGAAATGATGATACAACTGAAGCAGTAGAATTATACCATATTTTACTACTAAGTGAGAATAATCAGAAAATTTAGAAAACTTCTAGTGATGATGCCACTGCATAACAAAATTAAGAAGTGGTATAAATGCTTCGAAGACGGCAAAATGGCAATGGAGAGAAAATTACATTCTGGCAAGCGCAGGCCCTCAATAACGAGTAATGATCAAGTGATTAATAAAGTCTTTAAACAAAAAAAACAATCATTATCCATGAATGTTGAAGCAAGAGAATAAGCACATTTTGAAAGAAGTTTTGGCTATATGAGAAAGTCTACAATATTCTGTTAACAACAAAGCAGAAGCAAATCTGCATGGTACTTTACAAGACATGCTTGGCATTTAAGGACTACAACTCAGACTGCTGAAATACTTGTATCATAACTTTTCATGAGTCACATTACTAGCTATCACAAAGGAACTATGGTATGGTTTCTCATAACTCAAAAATTTTTCTTAAAGTGAAAAAAATAAAACATTAATGGTCTACAACAAAATCATGTTGACTATTTTTCTAGGACTTCTTTTAGAATGTTATACAAATAGTTACATAAATTCAGTCTTCAACACAAGGCACTGTCCCAAACGGAAAACAATTTTAAATTCACTTTACACGACCAAATGCTACCATTTCCTTCACTAAGCATATTAAATTAATATCAATAATTTAATATTATGCAGTAACTACAAGAATGAAATGACTAAAGGCCCGTCCACACAAGTACGCTCGAAACGTAGCTGACGAACGTGCTTTTACGTTACCAGCGCAAAAGAGTCCAAGCGAGTACGCTTGCGAAGAGTGCATTTAACCAATAGAATTATTTTGCGCAAAAATCACGTGACGCTGTAATATAGCGTCAACAGAGCTGTATCTTATTACTTCGCTGTGCTTCTGTATGTTTGCCGCAAGTTGTCCGAATCAGATGTTTTTTTTTTTATAGCTGAAACTTTACTATTAAGTGCAATTATTAAGCAGAGGCACAACCGCAAAAAATGGCAAGAATGGGTCCAAAAGATTTATTTAGAGCAACCTGTTCAAAGAGGTTTTTTTTTTTTTTTTTTTTGACTGCCTTGTTTGCAAAATGAATATCCGGAATTATTAAATTCCTACTATTAGCTCACACTCTCCCTATATCTTGTTCAAATTTTCAGTACATAAAATGCTTTTTATTCCCCCACTCAAGTTCAAATATAATTTTTTAAACTTGTAGTGAATGACACTTCATGTTAATACAGCTTTAGCTTTTTCACATATTAATTTTTTTTTAAATTTTTAATTAAAAAAAATTCTGTTTGTATTTTTATTTATTATTTTTTTTTTTTTTTTGTATTTTTTAATTTTTTTTTGTGGACCAAGTAGGAATTGACTTAATTTTAAAAAAAAATATATATATATATATTACTTGCTTTTTAATTACTTCAGAACCAGTTTGACAGACTTGCAGATTCGATATTGTATGAAAATTAGGATTTATAAAATTGGTTTGGAATACAATACATAAAGAGAATTAAATTACTTAATTCTCTTTATATACACCATCCACCATATAATAAAACCAACTTCACATTTTTTTAATTCCCCCTCAATTGGTCTTTTGTTTTTCGTTTTATTTATTTTTGAATTTAGAATGAGGTTCAAACTTTGGACAGTTTATGAGAAATTATGTACATGATAAAATATGCAATAAAGTAAAAATAAAGAGAGAATTTATAGATGATATATGATAAAGAGATACAGATATATTATTACATAAGGATTTCTATTTGCAATGCACATTTTTAAACTAAATTAAAAACAATAATAATAATGAATAAAATAAGAAATGAAAACAACAATAATAGGTAAAATAAGAATATAATGATTCATGATTAAATATAAAAAACACGTTTCAAAATGAGAAAAGTTAACTGAATTATATGCTGTCTACGGGTGAGGTTCGAACTTGCCACCTTTCCATTTGCAAAGCAGTGCGCTGACCACTCAGCTATCTGTGATAGTAGTATTTATGAAAAATAATGTAACAAGGAGAAGTCGCTGCAAAGGTAATTTAATTAAACTTTAATAAATGATTGCTGTATGACACAAGTTGTAACTTTCCTCCAAAATTTCATAATTGTATTTTATTGAATACTCTTTCACAGTCCACTGCTTTATTTTAGAAGTTGTTATATTGCTGAATTTAGTTTTTGGTGTATTTAATATTAGGATATTTATAGAGCTATCTATTACACATGATATAGGCAATATTTATAGTAATTAAGGAGAATTTTGTAAGGCAGAAACTTTGATTTCGTAGAAACTGTAATTTATTTAGGTTCCTATTACTTACGGTGTTATAAATAGGTGAAGCATATGGATATACTGGTCGGATCATTGCTTTATAAATATACAGTTTTCCCCTTTAATGAGAATTTTAAATTTATACCAATATATATGGTTTGAGAAATCTGAAGATGGTGTGAACAATGCTGATTATTTTATTGCTGTATACAGTTATGATATTTCTAAGCAAAAACTCATCTCTGTGTGGTTCTGATGCCATATTGAAACAGGTAAGCAAGAAGGTTTTCTGATTATGACAAGTGATAAGAACTCGGTCGGCTATTGGTTATACACGCGAGTCGCGGACGAAAAAGCTGAACAGGAGCGAACTCAGTTTTATGTATTCTGCGTCATGCGAATTTACGCCGGCATCAAAAAAGTTGCGTCAACTGCGTCGCGAGCGTACTCATGTGGACGGGCATTAAGAACATTATAAAAATTGAATTTACTTGGTAAAGCAACTCATCACAGCGAAGCAAATGAAAGAAATACATACAGAGTACATAAACATGCATCTAAACCATTCAAAAACATAAGTAAGATTAAAAAAAAAGAACTATCACATAATGGACAAACTTTACATTTTACAAATACAATTTCAATATATTGGCAATTTTAATAAAATTAATCAATGTTATAATGTTTTAAAAAATATTGTTGAAAGAAATTTTCTATAAAAATTTATCTTAAAATCGCCAAAATGTTGATAAGACGCCAAATTTGGAACCATTTATTAAATTATCCACATTCTCAAAAGTGAACAGTTGTTTAAGAACTCTTCACTAGAAAAAATGAAATAACTTTGAAATGCTTATGCTTCATTTCTTGTTCAGAAATTTAAGTATCCCACTGTTTATATTAGAAATAGAAACAACATATTCCATGAACCTATTCACACATAAAAAAGATATTTGCCAATGAATCACCAAAAATCCAAAATGTTAATTCACACTGAAAATGGCAGTCATGAAAACAGAAATTTCATATGATGAAAATTAAGGGTTTTTAAGGGCAAAAAAATCAATTAAAAAAAAAAAAAAAAAACCTAAGGACTTTAAAGGACCGTACAAACCCTGAATTTATAATAGTACATCATTCATAACAAATATTACTTCTATAGTATTTCAAAATAAAATGTAAAAACTAAGACTTACAATGATTAAGATACAATAAAATGCCAAACAAATATTAATTTAGAAGTCAAACAACAAAAATCAGCATTATATTTTCAAATTTTCACGGGAAGTTTCGATGGTCTTACCGAAACATCATTCTCAGCTGCAAAAGACCATTGAGCTTTTTGTTGTTTGATTTCTAAATTAATAAGAATTACAATGATTTGGAAAAAGATGTTTAACTCATATACAGGGTAATCTTAAATGTGATAAGGGATCAAAATAAACAGATTTTATGTGTATACAGAAATTGTACATGAAATTTCTTCATGCTTCATGTCTTCAATTCTTCATGCTGTATGTACAATTTGTTGGCACATTGTTGGTGTTATATTAAATGTGCTAAATGTTAACTACAATAACCCAGATGATTTATAATGAAGTAGTACTAAATTAATGGTCGGTAATAAGGCAAAGGAAGAATATTCAGATAATAGTACTAATACTGTGACTGCAATAACCCAATAAGTTATAATATGAAGATAATTTTGTGGTGTGACTAATAACCAAAAATTAAGTAAAATGAAATGGTCTTATCCATGTATAGTAACAAAATATGCTCAGCACAAATTTTAGCTGTGAAAAACCAGTTTTATTTCAAATCTAAAATTGCAATAGAAATATTGGCATTACAAAGAAATAATGGCTTCAGTCACAATGGCTTTCACAAATTCATCCATGAGATATATACACAAGAAGAAAAAAAAATGTGAAACTTGAAAACATCACTAAATACATGTGTCATTTTTTGATGTCATACTAGCAAGGCAATTAGCGCAAGATGAGGGCAAAAAGTATCCCGCTGTTCAAAAGATCACTTGAAGAAGCACGAGGAAAAGTCTGCCGACATGGCTTGATCGCATGCCCTTGTCTGAAAAATCTGACTGGAAATATATCAATGAACATCACAACATATGCTAATTGATCTTGTCGAACAGGGTGCCTATAGATCATAGGAGTAGATGAAGAAGAGAAATAACTATATATTCCAACACCATTATCACGTCTTTACCACTCGCACAAAATATTTCATGACGAAGCATCAGGAGAAAAATTACCCAGTTCTTGAAGGCCTCATTGTCAATTCCACAGAACACACTAGAAGGTGAGGCAAGGGGAGGAAAAAGAGAGCACATGACTTCAACCTACTCTTTTTATAGTTTATGCTGTGAAGGTTCGTTACCACCATCGAAAAGAAATTTGGATTGAAAAAAGGTAAAGACTTGCTGTGACAGTTGGTATGAAGTGATGGTACCTTATTGGCACAAAAAGAATTTTTTTTTTTTTCATATCTTCCTTGTGCAACAAGTAATTTAGAAGAAAAATAAAGTAAAAAGAAATAAATATTTTAATGATTCAAATTCAAAAGGTGCTCAAAAGTGCAACAACCAAGAGTAATACAACATTTGCAATGGCAGGACACAGATTAGCATACCTCGGGCATTTCATGCACATTTCCAGCAGTAACTAACAGTCTGGCTACTAAGCCTTCACTGGATTCAATGAGACTTTTATATATCCTGCTTTTCAATGTTCTAAATGAAGAAATCTATGCATATCAGATCTGGTTAGAAATGGCCAAAGAACTGGTCCACTTTGCCAAATCCAGGGACTATAAATAGCATGGAGGTAATTTCTGATGTTCCTCCTAAAAGTAAACCACCATTTCATCATGCTGCATCAGCATTTGTATGCAAAGAGGTGGTGGAACTTTGGAAAGAAATTTCAGCAGAATATCTTGTAGAAAAACATCATATGTGCCGCTGCTCAAGATAGAATAGGCAGAATATGCAGTCTTACTAAGCAGTCATATACACCATCAACCCAAATGTTAAATGGAAAAGGTTTTCTGGTAGGCATAAGCTCTCATGCCAAGTGAATTTTTAAATATAAATACCAAATTTGAAAAAGAAAAATCTCAAAAATAAAAACCAAAGTGAAAAATCTAAAATTTAGGCTTTAAAGTGCACATGTCTGGGTAGAGGGCTATGAGTGTTTAAAAGTTAGTTGTTCAATGTGCTGACATTTTTCCACAATGCAAAGATTACACACACAGATATCATTATTTAATGATAGAAACAACTGCTTTAGGCAATTTTGTATCTAAATCTGGTCAAAATGCAGTTGGATTCACTTTGTATTTAATGGACCCATTCATAATTTTTAGTTTTATAACATTTGGAACTTTTAAATTATTTACTTGATATACATAATTTTTTACTTTTAAGGTAAGTTTCATCAATAACAGGCAGAAAACTATTCACCTTAAAATGAATTGGAAAAATTAAACTTTAGTTTTCAGGTTAATCTCAGGAACCTCAGCGTGTTTTAATAATTGATCATTTACAGGAAACTCATCTATTATATATGAACAAGCAGCTAATAATTTTGCCTCGCTTTTATTTAATTGGGCATCTAAAGTACATAATTTTGGTCAATTAATAAATTCATTTTCTTTTTGCTCATTAAATTTTTTAAATACGGGATTCATTGGTTACTTTGATTATTCTGGATTTTTGATAATTAGTTTAAATTTAATAACATGGCAATACCGGGGCTTGGAGCTTCACTTATTATTCGGGTAGAATAATCCTGATCCACCAAAAAACTGGTGCCAGAGCAACTGCAACTTGTGTGGCCACATTGGGTGTTAGAATTTATGGGCGGCAAAAATTTTATAATTTAGAGGAACATCAATAGCAAAAATTAGGGATAACAGAAATTTTAGAATATAGGAGAGTCATTCGGCAACAAAATTTAGGACGTGCAGAGATTGCACAAGGTGACAAGATATCTAATGTTGGCCTAGTCTCCCTCCCAACCACAACCACTGAAGTACTGAAAGTGTAATCCTGGCCATGCCAAACCTAGTTTTTTTTTTTTTTTTTTTTTTTTGAAAAATTTGGCGTCTCATATGTCTTGACTAAACTCTCAAAGAATAATAGAGCTAAGCTGCAAAATTTTACCCTATTTACTACATAATCCTGACACTATAAGATACTGCTATATTTTTTTACCATGGAGTTATGCTCTTGAAAAAAAAAAAAAAAAAAGGCTTCAACGATTGAAATGAAAGTGAATGAGAGAATGACAAAACTTTTCAGCCAATTCAATTTTACATGGAAATCTTCATAACATCAGCAGAAGTTACTCTTTTCAGACAATAATTTGTTTTTGCAGGAATGAGTTTTAATTTCAAACAAAATAAATACACGTGCCGTAATTCTAAATAGGCAGAACTTTCTCAACTACCTAATAGTAATAATAAATGGATAAATTTTATAAAATATAGAATAAAAGTTCTTAACAAACCGTTTACTTGATGTGGTTTTAATTTTTCTATTAAATCAGGATGAACTTCCACTGTTTCTTCCTTAGACACAGGATCAACTTCTAAAACCAATTTTCGAGTTATAATTTCTTGACCATCTTGAGAGGTATCAACAATTACATTGTACTAGGGAAAGAAAAATGGCAGATTATTACATAAATAATATTTATACAATGTTATTTAAATGTATCAAGTCCTATAAAATATCAGATATGAGACAATGAAAATGAAATTCTTTCATGAGAAATTTTTTTTTTAATTTATCCTAACTTTAACCAAAAACATTAGTGACCAATATATCATAATGTCAGTATTACACATTTATCCTATCATCAATGTTCTCTTCTACTGCTCAGGAGCAACCAATGCATGCTTCTAAGGTGTAGTCCTTTTTTTATTTTTATTTTTTTTTTACAACAATGTAATAGATGTTTAACATTATGCACAGATAATCCAGCCTTAAAGGAAATTTCACTATCTATTGAAACCTGACGTGAAAAGAAGTATTCGAGTAAGGGACAGGAATCATGAGCTGTTGCCCGTGGTACAGAAACATAAAAAATTTGGCTTAGTAATCAGAATAAAATTGAAAAAAAGATATTTTGACCAAAATAAATTTTGAATGATATATGTACAGCTTAGTAAAATTTTAGCCAACCAGCAGCTGAGTGGTAAAGTTGCTGAACACTGGTAGTTCGGTCCGCGGTTCGAATCCCGCGAACGGGCTGGCTGCATGGCCGTTTTCGTGGTTTTCCCCCATGTGTAACATGTATATGAGCCAGTTTCCCTTAGAAAGTCCTCCACGAAGGCATTCCTCCCTTTAAGCAGATAGCCCTTGAGGCTTTGCCATAATCACACACACATAGTAAAATTTTATTCAAAGGTATACTTTCTGAAAAGCTTCACATCAAGTCTAATTATATTAACTCATGGATTTGCAGACAAAGTCGAAATAAGCTTTACCATTACTGTTACTACTGCTATAATTTATTATGCTAAGGCATGTTCATCATATTCATTCAAAAGAATCATATTTAAGAAGGATGAAAAGTTTTGAACCTCACCGAAAGAAACAGTGACAGGTAGTGAAATTTTGTAAGATGACCATACTATACTATACACTGCAAAGATGACATCCATCCTAGTTTGTACGGAATTGAACGTCATTTCTGTGGAAATCAGTTACATTGGCATACAAGGCCTGTTGTTCATTTTGTTTTCTTTTGTTACAAGATATTTTAAATAGCACAGTATTACATGTGAACATTCATATAACATAATTCAATACTATATACTCATATAAGGGAAATTATATATGTATACACATATATGCATTTGGCAGTGCATTAAATGAATACCGCATTTGGTGTATAAATAAGTCAAATATGCTACATTTAAGTGATGACAATCAATGTCAAAGAAAGATTTTTACACTACAGATATATATAAATGATATTATGCAACATTGTTATTGGTATTTCATGTGTTAAATTGGCATATTTACTATATTGGAATGAACACTTATATTACAAAAGTTAGCTAACTGTATGAAACAATGTATTACACCAGATGAGTACAAATATTTGTATATGTCAAGAAGTTGATTCGAGAGAACAAAGATTTTTATAATAAAACAGTTAAATAACTATATATATATATAAAAAGAAAAATTTTTAAAATATATGTATATATATATATGTATGTGTGTGTGTGATATTTTGCAGCAGTTGTGATGAAGCTTGGCATTAAAGTTCAGGCATTGCTTTTGCAGAGTGGTAAGGTGAAATCCAAATGACGAGACAAGATGATTTAGCTTTTAATTACACATCTTTATTCCATAGCTTTAATTCAATTTTCACCATAGATCATGTTTTACTTCATATGAAATTCTCCAAATTACATATTCAAAGTGATTTAAACTAAGTACGAAAGTACGATTGAATTTAAACTTTCTGTATCATAACTAATTCTAACAAAAGGAAAGATTAGTTAGGCAGCAGCGAGAAGTATAGCACGAGGAGACGTGAGCATTCGTTATTTATAGTAGCGGTTATGTAACAGGCACAAATATATTGGAAATTACTGGTCTCGGGGGAAGATCCTGAATCGCAGAAAGTTAATTAAAGGTTGCTGGTTCGTAAAGAGCAAAGCTGTCCTATTTTTTATATTTTACATTATATATATAGTTATATATATATAAAGAAAAAATTAAATACTTATATTACAGCAGCTGAAACCATAATTTAGTTACTTGGGAAATGACTGCGATGAGAGCTGTTCCAGATTACTGCATTTTTGCAGCGCAGTAGGTAGTGATAGCATGTAGTTTCAATAGAGCAACATTGTTATTTTGAATTATTCCGCCATGCTGCACGAAATATGGGTGCTGGTTTTTATAGATGGAACTTCGTCAAGCAGCATTCAAAGTAATAGTGGTTTGGATTGCCCACTTTCGCACAGTTGCAGATGTCTGTGTTGGATAAACCAAACCTATGCAGATAGGCTTTGTATGATACTTGTCCTGTTAGGAAATGTGACATGCTGCCAGTTTTGCTCTACAGATCCATGCTTACACTTAAAAGTGTGTACGTCGACCTGTTGTGGCATCATTCCAGTGGGTTTGCCATTGTCTTATGAGAAGTTTGCATGTGGAATGCTTTAGCAGCGAGATTGGAAGTGTTGTTGGACACTTAAGTAAGGATGCGCTACTGGCAGTTTCTTTAGCCACAACGTCTGCACTTTCATTTCCTAGTATTCCTATGTGTGCTGGCACTCAACAGAGTACAGGACGAAAAGGTATAGGGATACCGAGGAGAGTTCTCTGTATTTTGTGAACCAGAGGGCTCCTGCTGTGCATGCTTGAAAGTGCTTGGAGGCTTGAGGCAGTGTCTGTATAAATATGAGTTTGATTACGACCATTCCTACGACTGTGGCTGGTTGCTGCATGTAAGGCTACGAGTTCTGCTTGAAACACTGAATTACTTTCTTTCAGTCTTCGTTTCCAGAAGATAATGCTGCCTTTGTCCAATTCGCAGAATCCACATCCTGTGCCAGCGTCTGTCTTAGATCCATCAGTGTATAATGCATGATCATTTTCGCTGGAGAATCTGAGTTTATATGGATGGTGTTCATTAGATCAAATTGTGCTGGATGACAAAGATAACGAGATTTGTATTTTTCATGGTCTGAGTGGATTATGCTCTGTTCCCACAGTGATGTATTTTTATTAAGCTTTGTAGCTCTTATCACTGCGGCTTCCCTCTCGACTACAAGATCAAGAGAGGGAAGACCTGCTATGACTTGTAGAGCAAACATTGGAGCAGTCCGATAGGCCTGACAGATGAACAGTTGATTTCTTTGTATGGAAAGAAAAGTTTTCCTCGTGGTAGAAGTGAGGTTCTCACCCCAGATAGAGGCTCCGTACAAAATAATGCATTTCAAAATGGTTTTGTACCAAGATTTCAGGAGATTTGCCGGAATGCCCCATTTCATACTTACAGTATGTTTCATACCGTTAGTGAGATTGCACAATGCGCTGCCTGAGAATTTTAAGATGAGGAGTCCATGAAAGTTTATTATCAAAGGAGAGATCTAGGTATGCCATTTCTGAGACTTCTTTTAATGAATATCCCTGTAGTTTTAGATGGGTTCTTCTCCTAAGGGGATGACGACGTCCTAATATCATGGCTTGTGTTTTTTCTGCACTTACTTCAAGTTTATGCTCCTTGGCCCATTGAACAAAGATATCTAGACAATCCTCCGATCTTTGTTGGATGTCACTGTGGCCCACTACAATCATCATCACATGCCAGAATCTTGACTTCGTGAAGGTTGTTGAAACACTGGAATGCAATGTTCGCAAGTTGAAACACTGGAATGCTAAATTCTACAGGGTCAGACCTAAGCATGAACGCTGAGGACAGCCACGAGTAATTTTTTTTTTTGGTGATGATGTCATTATTCAGCGTGATCTGGACTTCTTTGTTGTCCAGGTAAATTCTAATAAGATCTATTATCACACCAGGGCAGGAAAGAGAGGACAAGCTGCTGATAATGTCTGGCCACCAGATGGTGTCGAACGCTCCCTGGATGTCAATGGAAATGATGAGAGAGTGCATGTCTGTGCTCTTATTATTTGTAAGATAACTGAAAATTTTGCAAAATGTTATAAAATTAATGTTTCTTTTTCTGTTTTTCTGAAGTCGGAAATTACTTGTCAAAGAAGAAAATGGTACCGAGGGAATGATCCATAACCTCTGTCAGAAACATGTCATTGTAACAGAAATTTGCCAGGGCCTGCTGTAGACGTTAGAAAATGAAGCTCATTATCTGCAACTGTTAAACAGTGGATTGCTGTTTTTATAAGTGGAAGCAAAATCAATTTGGATGAGCCATGAAAGGATATGCAACTAAGACAGTAATACAGAAAAAACATCAACACTGAGCTTGATACAATCACGAATGATCATCAAGTTACTATGAAAACAGCATCTGAACATTCACAGATCTTGATGAACATGTACAATGGAAAATTACTTTACTTTTATATTGCTAATAAGAAAATTTTCAAAAAGCAATACATCCTACATCAAAAGCTGTCCATGTTTGATGGCTCCCCAGAAACTTTACTCCAAAATATGAATGATAATGGAGTTGCATTCACAGTTTAACCTCCAGCTGATGGAAGCTGGAGCTTTACATTAGATAGGAGCTTTACATTAGATAGTGTTCAAATGGAGGAATGTATGCATTTGAAATTTGGTGGCTCTAGGTGCTGTTGCTTTCCACAATGTATGTATGTACTTACACATGTATATACATACACATTATATACATATGAATACACATACATACACAGTCTTCATTATTTAATAACAAAGATTACATATCCTAGTATTTTTAATAGTTTCCTGCTATTTATTTAGTATTTTAATATTTCAGAGTTAAATGACTATGCTTTAAAAATAATACATCATCTTTTTTATAAAGACCATAATAGTTTTAATAATAATCATGTAAGTGGTAATCAAACCAAGATTTCTGAATAGAAGCAGCTAGCATACAGTAACTATCGCTTAATTAACCTATGTGCTCCAACCAAGTACAAAACTATATTATTTTAGCAGTGATAAGAAATACACACATAATTACAAAAAACTCTCAAACACAAGGTACTTAAGTTCTTGCAGAGTAGAATTTCTTTAATCCATACAGCTCAGAACTAAAATGTCCCTGGATTAGTGAATTCTGTGGATCACAGGCCATGCCTTTTGAATTTATTTGCAATATTTTTCTAATTTAAAAAAAATATTTAGATTATTTGCACATAAATAATTAAAACAATCTCATGTTGATATATTAAGAATTTTTAAATGTAAAACAATCTTATTTTTAAATATAATTATACACACGCATTTATATAATAAATGATTAATTTTATATTTGTGGACAATCCATGGTTGCTTGTTTCAGCATTTTAAGTTTCTCTTTCATCATTATTATTATTTTAAAGTCTAGGTATTGTCATTATTTTCCGGTGTATGATAAAATTTTGTTTTTTGGGAAAATTTAGATATTTTTGGTCTACTGCTTAACTCCCATCGACAGTAATTTTTGCTTTCTCATTATCAGATTTGGGTCTTGAATTTTTATCAACTGGATTAAACACATTTGAAACAATGCCATCATCAGTCAACTGTATGTAATAGGAACCTCACCTTTGAAAATTATCGTATCTAAAGCATGTTCTTTTCTTAAAAGCACAGGTAAATACCATTTTTTTTTTTTTTTTTTGGTAAAGTTTCAGCAAACTTTTGCATGAGATTTTTTAAAACCTGAAAAGTCTGTTTCATTTTCACTTTCAATAATGAGTGCCAATTGCTACAAAATCAATAATTATTCACAATCTGCTATTTCAAGAAACTCATGAATAAAATAATTCAGGTTTAACAGACATGAAAAATAAATTAAACAGAAATAATGTCAGAACAAGAGGGAAATACAGCAGAGAGAAAGAAAGAAATGAGAGGGAATTCCTAGAGAATGAAAGACCTCTTTTACAAAAAAATGTACTGAAATATTTGACATATATAAAAACTGCATATCCACCAGGGAAAATATTTAAAAAAATATTCTTATGCTCTTAAATTATAGTGAAAGTAAATAATACTGTTCATAAACACCGTACCTTTGCTACTTCCCTTCATTACATTTATCTGTTAGCAGTAATACAAAAAATTTGTTAGAATTGAAATTTTGGATTTTACTTTTAAAAAATTCTGCATCATTTAGGCTTTTTTCTTTGACATTTTCCCATTTTTCATTTAAAAAAAATCTCAATAAATGCCATTCTGAAGAATTTTTTTCTATTTGCATGGATTATTAAAAAATAAATAAAAAGAAGTTTCGATAAGGCTTAGAGATGTAAAATTTGAACTCAGAAATAAATTCTTTGTAAATAAGTATCAGACAGATCGATGTATTTAAAATTAATTTTAGAAAATTATTAAATGTACCCTTAAAAGTAGAGATGTATCTAAAATGAAATCCAAATATTCGGCTTAGCCTCAAGCTCAGGCCATTGTGCAGTTACCCTTTGTAGATTATGTTAACTGTAAGTTGTATTTTTTAGATCCTCTTCCTGATTCTGCCAAGTTTTTATCATTTTCTCAGCTGGGGGTTGCTCGAATGCCTCTCTGAAGCCCTGTTTCCATGTTCTTTAGCATACGCAATCAAACGTAGCTTGTATACTATGTTATCGCAATTCCGACGTTGTTCTTTGAGCCATAACTGGCAACAAATTTTAAAAAATTCAACAGTAGAAATTTCACGCATTTAAAAGTCGTTCACAAAAATTAGAAAGTTTAAACGAACCCAGCTGTGATTATCAAACACAGCGCATGCACATTCACTGAACTCTATTTAACTGTAATATTTCCACACGCCAAAAGGTGTTGAGATATTTGTAATCGCATTCTTACTAATTAAAAGGAAGTATAGCTTTCTGTCACGTCCGGAACAAGGAAAAATATGCATAGCTCCGGATAATATGAGTATCGACGTATAAGACGCACCCCGTTTTTCAGATCTATTTTCAAAGAGAAAAAGTGTGTCTTATACACCGACAAATATGGTAATTAAATTTTCCAATGAAAATAAGCAATTAATAAAGCGTTTATTTTGTTAAAAAATTAATTTGCATATATGTATAACAAAAACTGTCAATAAATTCATCCCAGAACTGAATTTTCTGAAACTCAAAACTTTGTTTATGTAGGTTCAAAAATACGCCAAGATTGAAGGGATTTGCAAATTATTGGAATTCCATACAATGTATTATTAGAGCGTCATTTGCTTATATATCTTGAAATGAACAATTTTCTCCAAATTGTTCATTTTAGATTATATACCAGACTTTTCATTTACTCCCCCCCTTAAAAAAAAAAATAAAAAAAAATAAATAAATAAATAAATAAAATATGCAATTTACCAGAACTGTTTACTTTGATCAAAAAAACTATTTTTTATTACCCATCAACAATTACCAGCATTAAGACTGGGTTTATTAATAATAATACTAGATATAATTAAAAAGATATTTATATTTAATTAAAATTAAACACACTGTTTCAAATAAAAATGCTTCATGTATTTCAAATATAATTTTTATGCTTGATGACAACTAATATACTACTAGAGATTCAGAATTCATATTGCATACACATGACATTTTTATACATAAGTAAAACACCCAAACCATATTTAAA
Organism: Stegodyphus dumicola; assembly: GCF_044657685.1. NCBI lineage: Eukaryota > Metazoa > Arthropoda > Arachnida > Araneae > Eresidae > Stegodyphus > Stegodyphus dumicola. Next base: position 188,973,317 of record NC_140772.1, on the reverse strand, counting down.
ATGTCTATTCCATTAAGAAAACCCTCTAATTCAGTTGATTAGCAGTGTCTCACTTTCCATCACACTAATACTTCATTTCAAATAAATTCACTATAAATATGTATGACTTTGAAGTGTTATACAACAAAAAGTAAATGAAAGAGGATTCAAATATCTTGCAATGATATCAATTTTATATTGATAAAGAATTTGTTACAGTGAAAATGCATACCAATTTTTGCCTTTCTAGAACCCTTTTTTTCCTTTCACTTTCTTCTAGTTGGGCTTCTTTTGTTTCTTGAGCTAAATTTTTCTCTGATATTATTTTTTTAATATTTTTTCTGCCTTTTCCTGAAGGAGTATCTTGTGACTATTGAAGAAAAATGCATAAATTTATATATATAAAATTTATAATGCTATAAAAATTATGATCTATCTATACATAACAATTAACAATGTTAGAATGTAGTTAGATTAAAAATAAATACATGCATGCAATAAATAACATAGTAAAAGAAATTATTAAGCAGTTAATACTTAAAAAACGTCTCATTCTCAACAAGAGCATAATATATATATACAAACAACAAATACAACATTACACTCAACAATATATATTGTTACAAATTTTGTACTTAGATACTTTTAGTAGAATTATATGTAAAATTGTTGTATTTTTCTGTGTAATGTAGCACAAGACAAATTTTAAGAGGACGCTATGATGGAAAAGTGAGAATACACAAGCAAGTACGTTTAACATTGAGTAAATGGGTATCATGGTAATTTGGCGACATCACCAAGCTGACAACGTTTTTGACAACTTATCATGTCGCCAAATTCGGCAAGAAATGGCCAAAAGTAGCCAGGTTTGGAAACCATTTGGTTCAGTCTCTGCATCACCATAATATGCATTGAGACTGACTAAATGTTAATTGACCACGATGTTAGCTGTAACTGTAATTTCACCCTCATATTTCTTTCCAGTAATTTCAAGAAGCAGAAAGTACTAGAAATATCTCACGGCCGCTTGAAAAACTATTTAAGGACGAAGACGGACTCACAGCAACAATAACTGCTCTCACGTATTGCTGTTGTGAGTTGTTTACTTCCGTGTGAACTAAGATATCCGAGTTAGCTTTCTCTTTAGATGTGTTTTGCATTGCAGTGTATTTTTGAAGTTTGAATTGCTTTTAGTACTTTGAAGCATAACTATTTGTTGTACTGTGTGACACCATGACACCTGTATGATTACTTCTGCAGAAAATTGGAGAGTTCTGAAATATTTCTTTTGATAAAATAAATTTTATTAACCTATTATCAGACTTGTATATTCAATATATTACAAACCTGTAAGTATGCAACACTATATATAACCCATCTTTCCGAATTATTTCCAGCACTCAGTAAACATATTGAATTTAGATATATGGATAACCTATCTTAAATATTCATTTTTGCAAAATTTTAACAAATATAATTATAAAATTTTCATAGAAATTAATTGCAATCCCACAAATAATAATCCTGTTTCCAATTTTATAAAAATTATGATCAAATTGATAAATTTAATCTTACTTTTTTAAATACACTGAAAACCTTATCACTTTTAATGAGTTAAATGAAACAGCCAACATTTATTCTAAGTGTAAAACTTAATAAAACCAACTCCAATAATTTTGAAATTAATTACCTGCACATTAAAACTCTCAACAGTAATTAAAATTTTTGTCCTACTATTCAACTTATTCACTAGAATTCCAATATTTCCAAAAAAGTTTTTGAAAACACCATTATCAACCACATACCAAGAATAAAAAATATTTGTACTTCACTTGATTGCATTAACTAAGAAATTCAATATCTAAAAATCACACATATTAATAAACTAATTCCTTTCAGTTTTATTAGCTTAATTCTCTAAAAATTACACATTAGGTCATTTTAATTTTACTTTGCACATATTCCCTCCATACATAAACCACAAAGTTTTTTATAGCAACACAGACTTTTCTTCCTTCAGATTTTACTTTCTTTTTCAGATTAATTTATTTAAAATGATTAATTTATTTGAATTCACTACTTCAATTTTATTTTCTCAATTTCCAACATATTACATTTCAAGCATATAAATAACTATGTTTTAAAACAGTCGTCTTTCATTTATATTTTTTTAGCAGTTTTTTTATTTCATTTGTTTAAAATTTAGCTCATTGCTCTTAATTTATTTGTATAGCACACTGATCTTTATTTTTCCCAGTGGAATTCTTTTTACGAACTATATATATATATAATGTTACGAAATGTTCACCTGCTGAGCTAGGTTAGAGTTGCACCTGCTGAGCTAGGTAGAGAGATCCATTTTTTGCAAAAAAAAGGCAGGGTTGCCAGATTCGGCACAAAAACAACCATTTGGCGACATGCCATAGATGGCGTGGGAACATCCTAGAAGAAATTCTTACCGGTGTTCCCAAGAATGTTCTCAAAGTTAGGTCAAAAGCTATAAATGCTCTATTCATATGCGGAATATCGGGAGAGTATCTAAGCAGTATGTTGAGTTCAGTAGTAGTGTCTTGAGTTCAGAGATTAGCTTGAAAGTGACTGAACCGAGTCAGAAACTGTACTTGAGTGCTTTCCGTAAAGCTGTTTTCACCATTATAGCCTGAAGGCTGTGTTACTGATTGTTTCTGCGTGTTTATTGTAGTTTTTCGACCACTGTAAATATGTCTTTGGAACTTTCCTGTGTAATACTGGCGAATAAATTGTGTTTTTATTTAAAATTTAATTGCTTTTTATTTTGAAATGTTTATGGTTTTGTTTTAGGCCCTTCCTTTTGGGGCGCAGCCCACCTTTCATAATTTAATTTTTATTTAATGTTTATCTCTTGATTAATTTATTAATTAATTTTTCAGATACTGCATTCGACTATCATCTTAATTTCAAACTCCTCAACTCTTACATATGGCAACAGTCCTTTTACATTCTTCATTTTAATTTGGAGATTTCCCCTTTCTGTCCTAAAAAATAGTAAATATTCAAAACATAGCAATCTTAACTGTTTCATTTCAAAATTAATCCACAACATGTCATCTCGCACTACACGCCGCAATGCAGTTATATTTTACCCGATCACTGACTAAAATTTCAGATTAAGAACCAAAACATTTTTACAATTCTCTCATGCTTCTTCTAAATGTGCTATCCCTTTCCCACTTTCCCTTACTTATGCTAGTATGCGTCACTCATACCTATAACATATACACTAATAACTATATTGTCCACTGCCTAAAGATCTGCTAAGCTATAAAAAATCGTGGAATGCATATTGCACCCATAATGATATGGATTCAAATACTGAATCAAATATTGAAGAATTGCTTTATCTAATAATAAAATTACTTTGAATTTGGGTACAACTGTCATTCTTCTAATTATGCCTTGCTAAGTTACGTAAATGTAATACACCGTTTGCAATCCATTACAGCTATCATATATATATATATATATATATACAGTCAAAAGTCTTTAATCCGGACATCCATAATCCGGACCTCAAAGCTACAAACTTTCTGCGCATTCATAAACGCATAATGCATTTACGCATACGCATAATACCTTTACGCATGCGCGTTTAATGTATAATGGATGGTATAAGCTAAGATAAAATTATCTAATTATCTATTTCAGTTAATGTTGCAGATTGCATTGTTCCTTAATCTTCTAATGGGATCTGGCTTATTATTTTTTGCAGACTGTTAGAGAAATTTTATAAAAGTTAGCTTGAACTTTCGATTATGACAAAAAGAATTTCCGATTCTGTAGCTACCAAAGGATTTACAAAGCGAAAGTATGTTTCGATGGCCATCAAACAAAAAGTGGAATTGGTGCAAAAAAAATGGATAAAGGCATATCCTTTGTTTCTCTAACCATTCCGAAATCTGTTTATCAATTTTACGTTGCTCTGCGCGGGGGGGAGATTGCCAAAGCCCTGACAAATCCGGATTAAAGACTTTTGGCTGTATATATATACAGTCAAAAGTCGTTAATCCGGACTCGTCGGGACTTCGGCGATTCCGGATTATCGATTTTTCCGGATTATAGATCATCAGTTTAAATCTCGTAAGATGGCATGCAGAAATTATAAAATTAAAAATATGAAACCAAAATTTATTAAATAAAGAACAATTATAATCTAAAGGGTATCAAAATTTACAAAAAAAAAAAAAAAAAAAAAAAAAAAAAAACCATTTGGCGACATGTCATAGATGATTATTTATTTGTTTACTTTATTAAACATTTCTTTCAATGTAAGTTGTTTAAGTTGCTTCGTTTTATGTGATAATACTTTCTCTTTAATTCTATAAACAGACATAATTTCTTGTTCAGTTACAAAGTTCCGCTGTTCAAGTCCCGTTAATTGCTGTGCCGAGAATACCGACTAACTTCTCAATTGAAATTTTTTCGTTTTCACTAACCTCTCTGTCACATTCTTCATGTCTTTATCCATTTTTTGCAGCAATTCCACTTTTTGTTTGATGGACATCGAAACATACTTTCGTTTTGTACGATCCTTTGGGAGCTCCAGAATCGGAAATTCCATTTGACATAATCGAAAGTTAAAGTTTACTTTTATAAAATTGCTCTTACAGTCTGCTGCAAAATAATAAGCCGGATCCAATTCGAAGATTAAGGAACTACGCAATCATCAACATTAACTGAAATAGATAATTAGATAATTTTAGCTTATACCGTCCGTTATACATGAAACGCGCACGCGAAAACGTTTTCTGAGCTTGCTCACACGCATATGCGCAGTCGTAAAAGGTCTTACGTGCACGCGTAAACGCCTATGCGCATGTGTCAACGCGCCGCACGTGCAGAAAGTTTTTAGCTTTGAGGTCCAGATTATAGATCATTCCGGATTATGGGTGTCCAAATTAATGACTTTTGACTGTATATACATATATATGGGGGGGAGGCATATTCATTGATGCCATTTGATTCTGCTTCTACCTAGAGATATGACACCATCTGATGCCAGTGTGCAGCACAGAGCAGCAGAGAGGCTGCAAGACTTTGTGGGAAACAGACAGTTTCCTTCGAGGCTCAAGTTCCTTGTAAGGCAAGCTGACGACGATGTACTATAGCTAGCCATATGAGGGTAAGACGTGCCCTGCCTAGTTTATATCGAGGACTGTTACAGGATTTAAGACTTCCAGTTATGCCCTCATAATTGACAGTTCTGTGAAACTTAATCACTACGTGAACTGTGTCTCTTTGTCAACGTTACTTAATTGCGGGGTTATGGCTGCTTAGGTCAATATCATTTATCACCAGTTATATGTTCATTTCAGCATTAATCATAATTTCATTCATCTCATTAATTTTATAATAAAATAGTTATTTTTAACTCATGCTATAATATGTTCCGAATAATTGGTAAACTCACAAATTTCTTCTGCCCAACAGTAGTGCAAACTATTCTAAGTGTTGAATTGTCCATTGCTAGACTGTTTTCAGATTACAATTCCAAAGTACTGGATTACCAGTTGAAGACGATCATCTGTCGGGTGAATAGAAAACTTCCTTTTCAATATGAAATTAGTAAAAATTCCAGGACTGAGAGCAGCTTTAAAGAAGGGTAAAAGTTCCGAAATCAGAATTTTGCATAAGTTTATTTTTAATGCTGAAGGTGACCGAAATAACTGTAAAAGATGACATGAATTTCCTGGCTTTACATTTAAACCAGATTCTGAAGAATTTAACAAGCAAATAGCTAACAGTAAAGAATAGCTTTTCTTTAAATGAGTTAATTAAAGTTCATAATCTACTATGCATAAATTCAGAGGGTTTGAAAATGAAAGTAGCAACCTGAAGTGTCTTTTTTTTTTTTTTTTTTTTTTTTTTTTGTGTGTGTGTGTGTGTGTGTGTGTGTGTGTGTGATTTAGTGATTTATCTTACTATTTGAAAATATTTTGCATGAAGAAAATTGTGATATTGAAGACGAAACTGTTAATAGAATTTTTGAAGTAATGCTTAATGATAATCAAAGAGACAATCCTGGTTTTAATGAGCCTAAAGTAAATAACAGTATGCAGTTTCCAATTCAAGATCATTTTAAACTCATCTCAGTTTTTCGGATATTGAAAGTATTGTTAATCCCTTTTCTGATAATGCATAAGACGATGTTGATAAATGGATTGATGAATTTGAAGATGTTATAAATTCTTTAAAATTGAATGATTTGCATACATTAGTTTTTACTAAAAGATCATTAAAAGGTGAAATTTATTCACCTATTTGTTCAGGGTGAAACTAAAGTTAATGACTGGAATAAGTTAAAAAAGCTTTTGAAATCTGAATTTGGTAAAGCTTTTAATTCAGCTGAATTGCATGAAATGTTGTGTAAGTGTAAATTAATGCCCAATGAATCTTTAGATGAATATTTTTTGAAAATGAAAGAAACGTGTTCGTGAGGTAACATTGAAAATGCTTCTTTAATTAAATATGTCATAGACTGTATTCCAAATTTGGCGGAAAATAGTCTATGGTTGCAAAACAATACCTGAATTAAAAAAAGGACTAAAAGTTTATGACAAAATGAGAGCAGATAATAAGTTTAAAAACCAGAAACCGAAAGTAGTGTGGTGGTCATAAGGAGCGTGCCTCCGAGTGTGTGCTGAAAAAATATTGTAACCCAAGGTAGAAGCGCACAGAGAAAAGAGAGAGACAGACCAGCTGTTCGAGGAGGAAAAACACGCATTTTCTTGAACTAAATATCGTTTTTTGCTGTGTAATATGTCTTCTGAAAGTTCTGGATTAATACAGTGAAAACATTTAATGTAATATGCACAACTAGAACTCCTTGGGATCCACAACAACCACTATAATGGTGACTTCTGGGCTTCGCTAAATCAGGCCATGCGAATAGCTCGCAAGCACTTTCGCTTTTGATGGACTGCCATCTAGAGACCTCCAAACCAGAACTTTTGGGATTAAATCTATTTTTATCCTCCATATCACAGATGAGTAGCAATTACAGTTCATTTTACCATTTTGTTTTCTACTTATTATTCGTACATTATTTTCTGTAGTAGAATTTTTACTTTTGTTTTGGTTTAAACCTTGCACAACACAATGTCTGAGGTATATGCCGTCCAAATTCCGGTTTATAACCAATCAGACCCAGCTTTATGGTTTGTTATGTGCGAAAGTACATTTGCTCTTGCCACCCCCAAACCTATCACAGAATCAGTTACCAAATATAATTATGTAGTTGCTCATGTTTCTCCAGATACTGCATCATTAGTTCCGGATTTATTTATGAAACCCAACCCAACCAATTCTTATACAAAGCTTAAAATTGAGTTAATAAACCAATTGGGAGAATCATCTCAGCAAGAAATTCACCAATTATTATCTGGAGAGGAATTAGGCTCTCGAAAACCTTCGGATTTGTTTAAGAATATGAAATGACGAGCGGAATCCTTAAATACTTCTGATAATTTAATGTTGAAATTATTCTTCGGCAGTTCATTCTATTTTGGCAGCTGTTTCCGATTTAACTTTAGACAAAGCTGCAGAGATTGCTGATAGAATCTTTGAAGTAAATCCAACCCCAGACACTCGTGCAGTCAATCATCTATTGAGGATAAATTGTTTAAAGAACCAGAAAAATTAAACACACATATTGATAGTACTTTCCTTTCTTGAGATCGCTTGTCAAATCGCAATAAAGAAAGGAGCAGTTCAAAAAGGATAGATTATTCTGTTTGCTTTTTTATTTATTATTTGTTTCAAAAATGGGGAACTTTAGAATGGAGATCTGTAGGAGATTATCGTGCATTCAACGCACTAACAATAAAAGATAAATACCCTATTTCCATGCTTAGCTGATTTCCCTGCCTCACTGCACGGTACTAAAATTTGCAGTCACATTGACTTAATGAAGGCATATCATCAGATACCAATCAACCCTGCCGACATTCACAAAACTGCCATATGTGCACCATTCAGTTTATTCGAAAGTACTTATATGCAATTTGGCATCAGTGATTTTTCAACGTTTTACAGACATTTTAAGTCATGTGAGATTTAGAAGGTGTTTGTGCTTTCGTCGACAACTTGCTCAAGGAATTTGAAAGTGTTATTTTCAAAACTTCAGGAATATGGACTTTTGTATAAATGTTTCATAATGCACCTTTGGTCAAACGTCCAATTGATTTATTAGGTTTTCACCTTAGTGAAAACGAAATTGAAATTGAACCTCTTCCTGATGAAGTCAAATGTATTTTAGATTTCCCTCAACTTACCACCCTCGTTCAGCTTTGCCGATTTTTAGACATGTTTAGACTTTTACAGATGTTTCATAACTAAAGCAGCACACATTCTTTCTCCTTTAATAAAATTGTTAGAAAGATATATCAATAAAAAGAAATCTCCTTCTTGTGTTAAGAATACATCCTCACCATTAAATTGGAACGAAAATGCAAATTAATCCTTGCTGCCAAAAATGCTATTGCTCCTGCTTTTGAGACACCCTATTCCTAGAGCCCAGTTAAGCATCTGGGTAGATGCTTCAGATGTCGCAATAGGCGGCACTCTTATGCAGTTGTCTTAACAAACATGGGAACCTATAGCATTTTTCTCTATAAAACTGAACAAAAGTCAGCAGAAATAGTCTGTGTATGATTGGGAATTATTTTTTATTTATTCTGCGATTCAAAAAATTCCGACACATGTTAGAGGGCAGAAATTTTCAAATTTATACGGATAAGAAACTGTTAATACACGCTTTTAAGCAGAATCCTCACAAATGTTCACCTAGGCAATTACGCCATTTAGATTTTATTTCTCAGTATTCTACTGATATTAGGGCACATGCAAGATTCTAAAAATGTTGTTGCTGACACGCTTTTGAGAATTGAAATTCCATAACAAAATCTCTATTTTTGGATTTAAAAAAAAGTTCAAAGCTCAATAGTATGATGCGGAGGTACAAAACCTTCTCAAAAAACAATACATCATCTTTGCAGCTAGAATTCAAGCCGTGTCAATACTCCGATGGTAACATTCTTTGTGACATATCTACTGCTGTTCCTTGTCCAATTATGCCAAACTCCATTCACAGACTCATCTTTAATCACCTGCATAATCTATTGAATCCAGGAATCACAGCTACTACGAAACTCATCTTTCTCCTTATGTATAAGCCCTATATGAGATGTCATATCAAAAACTGGATGAAATCCTGCGATTCTTGCCAGTGATCGAAAATAACCAGACACACTAAAGCACCTTTGGGTACATTCTCTCTTCCTGATGCATGTTTTTCACAAATCCATATGGATATTGTTGGCCCGTTACTGCCATCAGAAGGCAACATGTATCTTTTGACTTTAAAAGATAGATTTTTCAGATGGCCTGAAGCGATACCTATCCCTGATATGAAAACGGAAACTATTTGCAGAGATCTTTTCAATTCATTGATATCTCGCTTTGGCTGCCCATCAGTTATAACAACTGACCAAGGTTTTCAAATGAGATACGCAATGTTTGCAGAGTTAACTTGCATTTTGGGAACAAACAGAATCACAGCGACAGTCTATCATTCAATGCCAAATGGTGCATTGTTTAGAGATTTCACTGTCACTTAAAATAGTCTCTCAAGGTTCAACAGAACAATAACTGGAATGAAACACTTCGAGTTGCTCTGCTTGACATCCAGACCACAACTAAGGAGGATATACAAACATCTATTGCTAGGCAGCCCTGAGTGTACAGCACAACACTCAGGGCTGCCTAGTGACATGATAACATTATCTACGATATTTTTATGTGACACTCGATTCATCACCAATCTCCGACACAGAATGCAGCAATAAAACCCTACAGCGACATCTGCGCATTGTTGAGATAGGTACTATTACGTAAGTCCGCATTTAAAATCGTGCACACATGTACACTTATGTATTGGGTTGTACTGCCCGAGACGTGCAGTCCTTGGGAGGGGGCAGTGTTATGAAATGTACAGGCACGGTAAAATAACTTCTCCGCAAAGCAGGTTTAGGGTTGCTATAAAATGGCAACGGAAGGAAGGGTTGCCCCATTTGGTGATATGAAATGGATGGATGAAGAACCTACTGGAATGAATTCTTACCGGTTTAGCCCAGAATATTCTCGAACACAAGCCAAAAGCTATATAAACCCTGCTAGTAAGCGGAGTGTGAGTGCCTCATAGAGTGCGAGATAGTTAGTCTCGTGTTAGTCAGTCCGTGCGGAGTCGGATCAAATTGACAGCCGGGCAGCAAATGCCGAGTGGGTCGTCGAGTGCACTGAAGGAGTCTTTTAGTGTATCACAGTTAGTGCATCATCGAGAGAGCGTGTTGAGTTCTGGGAACGGCTGAACCGAAGAGTCGGGAGCTCTGTGTGTCGTCGAGTGCATTGCGAGTTGTAGCGTGGAGAGTCTCGAGAGTACGTGGAGTTCCATCAAATCACTATAAACGGCTGTATCACTTTTCAAATCGTATTACATTTTTAAAGAAAATTAAATAATAAAGAATCTACATGAATGTAAGCATTGTGAAAAACAACAATACCTAAATCCATTACATTTTGAATAATATGGTCCTCTACCTGAATATGGGCACCTGAAGCCTGAATCTTGAATTTGTATGCACTGTACAGAATATAATATTTGTATTCCCAGCTTGTGAAACTGTCTATCAGAAATTCTAAAGATATGCTGTTTTTAAATAATTTTATCTCAAAGGGGAGTTAGCTCTAATGCTCTCAAAACGTGTACGGATATGTAAATGGGGGGGGGGGAACCCTTTGGACATAATATAAAACCTGAAAGTTTTCAGATTATTATTATTTTTTTTAATTTCAGATGTTTCATAACATCACAAGATATTATAAAATCATATCTACGTTACAAAATGCAAAAATATTTCCCTAGCATGATTCTTCAATACAAAGAATCCCATCCTTGCAGGCTAATCTAAAATACTAGCAATACTGTTTCTTACACATTTTATCAAATCCTGTCCAAACAATATTTGACATATTTTGCAATTGTCAATTTATAGCATGTTTCCAAATTAGCTTGATAAAATCTGCCCCCATGCAAAAAACTTATACACAAGGAAGTCAGATATTTTAATAAGTATAAGTATGCAGCATAATTTTTCATATCGAAACTTTGATGACATCACAGTAATGTGATTTTTGTGTGAGTAATGTGATTTTTATTCACACTAAAAAAAATGAGAAGAAATTATCACACACCAACTCAAATACTGCAAGCTAGATACGTTTTAAAACTGATAAAAGAGTGATTAACCAAGCGAAAATTTTTTAGTCTGTGAGTTTCCAAACCTAGCAACTCATAGACTAAAAAATTAAAGGTGATAAAATACTGCAATACTTCTTCCTATTCTTGGGAAAAGTGGATTTGTCCGATCACATAGTGAAAATTGTAATCTCAAAATTGATGATAGGATTACTGTCAAATTACTGTTCTTCACCACATAATCTGATGGTAACCCTGTAGTTTTATAAATAGATGTGATAAAAATGGTTTGGTGACAATTTTCTATAACGGAATGAGTTTTGGGAGCTTTACAAAATGAACACAAAATCTGTAAGGAAAGAAACTTCAAGTGTAAAATTATAAAACCAGAGTTTTCATAAAAATTAATTTGCAAAAGTTGGTACATAGGTTATATTTACGATGGTAAAAATGCTTTACTTGCATGCATAAGGGTTGAAATATCTGTCCAGAATCATGAACTTTGGTTGCTGTGAAAATGACAGTAATGTTCTTTAATGTTGTATTAAAAAGTTGTCAAAATAAATCATAAAATACTTTTGATTTCAGCTGCATAATTCCGCTGAACAAATTTTAACGTGAATCCAATAAAATGAATAATTATATGTTCCTTAAATTGTGCAGGCAACAATAATAATAATTTAGCTAGTAGTAATAACTAGCTTATATCATTTAACTTTAAACTCATTATAAATGTTTATACCAGCCAATTTCGTAAAATTAAAAACCAAATCTTTTTTGGAAAAAAAAAAAAAAAAAAAAAAATCAGAAGGCATAGAATGCGTTTTAAAGAGAAAACTGACACATATCTAGATATTTTGAAACAACTATACACAAGAAAACGCTTAACATAAGAAACAAAAAACTAGGCAAATGAGATTAATTTTAACATATTTACAGAAAGATTTTTTTTTTTTTAACTTCTCTTCAAAAGTAATTCAGGGAAGAAAGTGCTTTCTAACATTTATTATCCAGTTTTAATTTCAGAATTAAGATATTTAAAAATCACCAAACGGAAAAGATAAAACATGACAGAGGAAAATAATGTTTTATTTTAATGTACTTTTTCTGACAATGTAATGTTAAGATACTATCATTATTTTAATCATATTGTAATTACATTGTTATATTTGTTAAAAAATCAACATGAAATTTCCAAATTGCCGAACCAATATCTTTAGTAGATAAAGTGGTCTTAAAATTGCTGAAATGCTGATATGTTACCAACAATGCATTAATGCACAACAAAAGAATTTTCACACCAAAAAGTGAAGAACTCGCTTTTGACGTAATAAAGAGGATGAATTCAAATAGTAAAATGCAAGTCTGCCAAGAGTACATGCTTAAAATAAAGACTTCGCAACAAACCATCAAATTTTCACAGTTTTTAGTTCCTTTACTAAATATCAGAAACTTTGTAAAAAATTAATTTTATGTATAAGATCATATAACTAGAACCGTTTTCATAAAAACTATGAAAAATTTATTACAGTTGACAAATGCATATTACATAGGAAAACTCAAAATTAATGGAACAAATAGAAAGTATATATGATTGCTGCAATGGATTTATTTTATATACATAAACAAATAACATGAAATGAGAACTCAGCTATAGTTTTCATGCAGAGGTGTTTGATGTGAATACCCACTGTAATAGTGTAGATGATACGACATATTTTCATCATACCTGGATGGTACAGCCTGATCAAATGAATCAATACACTGCCTAGCCGCTACATGAGCAAGTCCTGTGAAATGAGGGTGCAAACATTTGATTCTTGTCAAAGGGGCCAGAAAATCAATGGTACATTATTCAAATCAGCATGGCCAAACCAGTATTCAGGAAAATTCTCATAATCATGTACATACTTAGCCAATATAGCTAGGCCCCCCCTTACTATAGAATGAACTCAAATACTAATTTTTGATTGATCAAGCCAATTAAGTTATATTTCATATCAATCAACCCATACATTATATCATAACAACTAAAGCATGCTTTTTTATTAATATGAATTAATGATTATCAATACATTACTCTCACTTACCATCAGGAATTACAGCATGGTATTCATACAGATAGCTAGTAATTTGTTTATGCAAAAGAGGTGATTCCAATAAAAAAAACTGGTCATTATGAAACTTGCTTTAACATTGTTTTGTGATTTTAATACATAAATGGGAAATATATTGTATATAAAGAAATATATACCAATAAATATGAGATAATTTATATATTTTAAATCATTAAAAGATTTCTGTATGCATTGGAAGTGCAAATTATAAAGGTAGAAACAAATTTTATATGTATGGCAAATTAGTCTGCTGTAAAGAGGTAACTATCAAAATTTTTGCGGTATATATTATTTAATTTAAATTCGTTTATACCCAGAAAAAGTAGGCTAAGTCACCAAAACAGAATACAAAATGATCATTTGGCACCACCTACAGGTAATTTTGCTCCTTAAACAATTTAAAAAAATTAATTCCTAAAATTAGAATTCATCACACTTCGAAATCAACATTTAAAAGCCTGGAAAAATGTCAGAAGAGCATTACCAAATTATTGAATAAATTTCAAAATTAAAAATAATTTATTCAATAAAATTTTAATTAACCAGTTTCATAGAAATAGCATTTAAAGATAACAAAAGGATTTGTTCAAATGAACTTCATGAAATAAAAGTAGTAGACACACAAGAAAAATTGTAGTTTACTTGTGTTTTAAATGCTGTTTTAATCAAGAGCATTCACAGAATGGAATCTGAAGGCCTCATACAATCCTTTTGCACTGCTAACCTTAGACATGTTAGTATTGACAAACTTAAAATTCTTATGCTCAGAAAAGACGTTACAATCAGAAATATTTCTTATCCAGGATATGAACTCACCCAAGTGATGCAATATCGGGCATTACTGATATCATTTTAATAACTCGGATGAGACAACAAATTTATATTTTACCAGAACGTAAGGCACCATCAGCCGAGAGGTGGAACACCTTTAATACCAGTGAAATATGAAGATCAAAGAAACTATCATTTATTAGGCATTAGACAGATATTAAGACAAAAACAGAACTAAAATTGAAATTTCCTTCAATATATATAAGGTAAGTAAGTAATAAAAACACAGCATCAGTTTTACTCGAGAATAAAATCCTACAGAAACACATTTTACTGTGACTACAGACATAAATGAAAAATATGCTAAAGATTATCAGTGCTTAAAATAATGATCAAGAATCAAACTTACTCCAGGAATTTTTTCTGCATCACTTTCATTTGTTTCACTACCCGAAACAGCTGGTTTCTTAATTCTTTGCCTTTTACTTGCGTTTTTGGATGCATTTTTTCTTCTTTTCCTACTACCATCATTCTCAGATTCACTAGTAGTTGTTTCATCTGAACTTAAAGACCCTTCACCTTCTTTAGAACCTTGTTTTCTTTTCTTACTTGCATCTTTTTTAATTTTTCTAAAAGCAGTATTATTTCATATTGAAAATATAGGCATAATCATACTAATAAAATACAAAATATATTCATGGTCTATAAAAAAAATGGCATATTTTTCTCTGAAATTAGCACTAGCATATGAACATTCATTTTGAAATTTAGAGATTGAATTTTTTAAGGATAATAATAAAGAATAAGATTTTATCTGGTAACACTGATTCACATTTTTCAGTTATTAACCACTTCACTATCCTGCAAAACTCAAATATTTTTTATCTTCCAGAGATAAACTTTTTACATTTGAAACTGGCCTCAGTTAATAATAGATAAATAGCATTCTCTCTCAGTTAATAATATATATAGCATTTTCACCAGCTACAAGAAGTACTGTTCAAATCAACTTGAACAGCATACCTGTCACACTCAAGAAGATTAAATAGTGACACTTACTAAGGGCCATAAAAACACAAAAGCTGGTGTATCTCATAGAGGAAATATTTTTCATTTTGACCCCACTCTTCGACCTAACTGCAAGCTGCATTTTGAAAATCTGTTCTTATCAATAAGTATATATAACAATATAGTTTCAGAAAGTTCAAAGCGAAAAAGACACCTATTTTTAAATACATAAATAATTCCTAAGTGTAATAGATCATAGATCATTTTATAGATGATACAACTATACAAGTGCAAAAAATGCCTAAATTAAAAATAGTGTCTTGAATACAGTACAAAGTCTGTAATCCGGACTCGTTGGGACTTCGGCAATTCCGGATTATCGATTTTTCCGGATTATAGATCATCAGTTTCAATCTCGTAAGATGGCATGCAGAAATTCTAAAATTAAAAATATGAAACCATAATTTATGAAATAAAGAACAATTATGATCTAAAGGGTATCAAAATTAAAAAAAAAAAAAAAAAAAAGAGCTTAATACGAGGGCCATCCAGGAAGTAGATTACGTTTCCGTCTGTGTCCGCTAGGGGCGGGGCTAGCGCGACCATCTTGGGGTCAGAGCGTTGCGCAGCTCAGTCTGCATCTAGCCGTGCTAGTGAGAGGTTCGTGCTGTGCTCCGTTCAGATACTGTGACGGTTTGAAATGTCTGCGTTAATTGAAAATCCCGCGAGCTGCGAGGTGCGCTCAGTAATAAGGTTTCTGACTGCAAAAAACTGTAAACCGATAGAAATCTATCGGCAGCTTCGTGAAGTGTATGGGGACAACATTATCACTGAAGGTGGAGTGCGTCAGTGGGTCATAAGATTTCAAAATGGCCGAACCAATGTTCACGACGAAGATCGAAGTGGGAGACCCAGCATAGTGACCGCCGAACTTCTCGAAAAAGTCGATGCTAAAGTCCGTGAAAATCGAAATTTCACAATAACGGAACTTTCTTTGAGTTTTCCACAAATTTCGCGAAGTTTGTTGCACGAAATCATCAGCGAAAAGCTTGGTTACCACAAGTTTTGTGCAAGATGGAAGGCAAGAAGAGGTAACGAAGTGGTTGAAGGCGCAGGCGGCCGAATTTTTCGACGAAGGAATTTCCAAGCTCGTACATCGCTACGATAAATGCCTTAATTTGTATGGTGACTATGTAGAAAAGTAGTATTTGAGTGTGGCTTTCATCTGTATATAATAAAATTTGTTTCCTATACTTTGTTTATTTTTTTATTCCAAAACGTAATCTACTTTCTGGATAGCCCTCGTATTTATTCGTTTACTTTATTAAACATTTTTTTCAATGTAAGTTGTTTCATTTTTGTGCTAATACTTTCTCTTTAATTCTACAAACAGACATAATTTCTTGCTCAGTTACAAAGTTCAAGTTCTGTAATTGCTCTGTTGAGAATACCGACTAACTTGTCAATCCAAATTCTTTCATTTTTAATAACCTCTCTGTCACTTTCTTCACTATCGAAAGGGTGCATGGGTAAAGGCTATGTGCGCATTAAACGCGCATGCGTTTGTTTGAGGCCCAGATTATAGATTATTACGAATAATGGACGTCTGGATTACAGACTTTGTACTGTATATGTGTATATATATATATATATGTATATATATATATATATATATATAAGTAAGAAATTTAGAACTAATATTTCAAAAAGACAAGAAATTGAAATTTATAATTAATAAATTTCAACCTCCATGATGTAGTGACATTGAGATTGATTGAATTCCTCTTCTGTTATTGTTCATTTTTCTTTAAATTTCTTAATTTTTGAAGAGGGGTTTTGCTTGTTCGAAAAGTTTTGGTTTTAAAATTTTTAAATTTATTGTTGCATTTCTATGATTATTTGAAATTTATTAAAATTTCAATTTCTGGTCTTTCCAAAATATTAGTTCTAAATTTCTTACTTTATGTCTGCAGCTTAATGCATGAAAATAACTAGGTACGTTTGTGTTTTGTTTTCAAAAGAATTGTTTTGTAATTATATATATACAGTCAAAAGTCTTTAATCCGGACTCGTCTGGACTTCGACGATTCCGGATTATCGATTTTTCCGGATTATAGATCATCAGTTTAAATCTGGTAAGATGGCATGCAGAAATTATAAAACTAAAAATATGAAACCGTAATTTATAAAATAATGAGCAATTATGATCTAAAGGGTATACAAATTTACCAAAAAAGAAGCCTAATATTTATTTGTTTACTTTATTAAACATTTCTTTCAACGCGCGGATGCGTAAAGCATACCTTACTCATAGCCGAAATTAGAAAATTGCAACCAGAAAACTATGTGATTTGTATTCGTGATATTTATAATGACGAGGAATTTGATTTAAATCATATCAAAGATGGAGTACATCGAAATTAAATACTACATTTAGTAAGGAATTATAAGCCGACTAAAATAAAAACATCTGCCCTGAAGATAACGATAGTGTTGACAGATCAACTTCCAGTTCATTGCGCGCAGCGACTGCCCCCCCCCCCCGCGCAGAGCAGAGTGAAATTGATAAACAGATTTCGGAACGGTTAGATAAACAAAGGATATGCTTTTATCCATTTTTTGTAGCAATTCGTTTTTTGTTTGATGGACACCGAAACATACTTTCGTTTTCTAGATCCTTTGGGAGCTCCAGCATCGGAAATTCTATTTGACATAATCGAAAGTTCAAGCTTACTTTTAGAAAATTGCTCATACAGTCTGCAAAAAATAATAAGCCGGATCCAATTTGAAGATTAAGGAACAACGCAATTATCAACATTAACTGAAATAGATAATTAGATAATTTTAGCTTATACCGTCCGTCATACATTAAACGCGCACGCGAAAACGTATTCTGCACTTGCGCAGATGCATATGCGCAGTCGTAAATGTCTTGCGCGCACGAGTAAAACGCCTATGCGCATGCGTCAATGCGGCGCATGCGCAGAAAGATTTTAGCTTTGAGGTCCGGATTATAGATCATTCCGGATTACGGGTGTCCGAATTAACGACTTTTGACTGTATATACGTATATACACATATACATATATATGTTTACTCAGGTGAATAATTTCATGATAAAATGTAGCTGTAAATTAATTAAATGTGTTCAAAACTTATATCCTTCTCATTTAATCCTATGCATTTTAAGAATTTTCCATTTACATTTCATAATAAAAAGAGTAAAATCTATTGCAGTTTATTACAATGTAAATAAAACTTTTAACTGTAAAGTAAAAGCTTCATTCATCTAAGTAAACTAAAATGCTAGCACTGCCTATTGAAATATCCTTGAATATTGTTTTGTTATTACATTCTCGATACACTGTAATAAAAAAAAACTTTAAATTATTTCTCATATATATTTCATATTTAATTATAGATTTATTTTTCTTCTTATTAAAAAAAGGCAGGGGGAGGCTTACTTTAGTTTAAATATTTCAGGTTCAAATTTAAAATTGTAACCATTTAACTTACAGCGAGTCCTTTTTTTTAGCTTATTGTATTTTTTTCACAAAAAAAGAATGCTTTAATTACGCGTAGCGCTTATGTCAGAGAGTAACCAAAAATATTTAAATCCTTTGCAGAATTTAAGATAAAATATTTACTGTTTATACAGCTACAATCAAAAGTTGTTAATTCGCACACCCATAATCCGGACCTCAAAGCTACAAACTTTCTGTGCATGCGTTGCATTGACACATGCGCGTAAGACCTTTACGGCTGCGAATTTGCGTGTGCGCATGCACATAATACGTTTACGCTTGCGCGTTTAATGTATAACGGACGGTATAAGCTAAGCTAAAATTATCAAATTCAGTTAATGTTGCAGATTGCGTTGTTCCTTAATCTTCGAATTGGATCCGGCTTATTATTTTTTGCAGACTGTTAGAGCAATTTTATAAAAGTAAGCTTGAACTTTCGATTATGTCAAATAGAATTTCCGATATATATTTACTAATATGTAAAGGATCTACAAAGCAAAAGTATGTTTTGAAGTCCATTAAACAAAAAGTGGAATTGCTGCAAAAAATGGATAAAGGCATATCCTTCGTTTCTGTAACCATTCCGAAATTTGTTTATCAATTTAACGCTGCTCTGCGGCGGGGCGCGCAATGAATTGGAAGTTAATCTGTCAGCACTATCCTTATCTTCAGGGCAGATGTTTTTATTTTATTTGGCTTATAATTCCTTACTAAATGTAGTATTTCACCTCGATGTACTCCTTTGATATGATTTAAATCAAATTCCTCGTCATTATAATTCGCTTCCGATGTTGTTTAAGTTGCTTCGTTTTATGTAATAATACTTTCTCTTTAATTCTATAAACAGACATAATTTCTTTTTCAATTACAAAGTTCCGCTGTTAAAGTAAACAAACATCATCCTTTAATGAGATAGATATTAAGCTTTTTTTTTTTTTTTTTATATATATTTTGATATCCTTTAGATCATAAGTGTGCTTTATTTCATAAATTATGGTTTCATATTTTTAATTTTATAATTTCTGCATGCCATCTTACCAGATTTAAACTGATGATCTATAATCCGGAATCACCGAAGTCCCGACAAGTCCGGATTAACGACATTTGACTGTACTTCATTGCTGTTTAAAAGCATAAGAATTATACATATTTTAATCCACTTCTTCCTTCACATAAAAATAAATAGTAGGAAAAAAAATAATAGTTGTGATCATAACAAAGCCAAAGTAGTCGGCTACTCTATTAGTCAATTATTTTCACTTACTTCATCTTGAAAGTGAAGTACTGAAAGAACTATAAAGGCATGAGACAACAACTTTGAAATGCATTGCTCTTTTGAAATAAATAAAAATAAAAAAGTAAAAATTACGGAAAATGTTTTGCACAAAATCTATTTATCCATTAAGGAAGGAAATACAAGAAATAATACAGTAATCTAAAGTTCATATACTATTATTATTATTATTTTTTTTTTAATTTTCAAATTTTAATGCTGTCTCTTTCTCAATTAATGAGATCTAAAAAAAAAAAAAAAAGTATTGACTAAAAAGTAAAATAGTAATTAAAAATTCATTAATTAGCTCATTAAAGACAACTACTCACTTTTTATCATTAGCATTTTTCTCTCCTGCATCAGATTCATCATCCTTTAATGAGATAGGTTCACGAAGCAATTTACAGTACTTTTTTTTTCGAGGCTGAAAATCATCAGATGAATCCTCTTCACTTTTTGTCTTAGATTTTGGTACTTTTTTAGCTTTCTTCTTCTTTACAACATCAGAATCTAAATATAAAATTTTCCTGCAATTGGCTGTAGTAATTGTCTATAGATTTCAATCTGAGAAACACAGATCATCTGAATGCAATTTGTTAACTAACATTATATCTATGCAAAATAAACAAAAAATTTTCAATTAATTTTTTAATTACTTAACCTTGTGGTAAGTTCTCAAATATATAGCCTAGAATATAGCGAGGTGTGTCGTCAGCACAGTGCAGCTTGCAGAGCAGTGGAAGTAACACCCAGATGCAGACGAGTACAAGATCTGGCGATGAACAGATGCGTTCTCTGTAAGCAATGACAGGGTTTCTTCAACTTTTTTTCAGTCGCGACACCTTTTTGTTACTGATATTTTTTCGCGACCAACAGGACCCCATAATATTTACAAAAATTTTGTGGTACCCGTTAAGTATTGCGCAAATCTGACACGTGAGGAGGAACTGTCAATTTTTTCACTTGTACTGTAATATACTATTGCAGTTTTAGGTCATTAACTTTAATTTCTAATTTTAAGACATAGAACTATGTGAAAATTTTAAATACGTAACAGACGAAATGACAGCGTCACGTGCAAAGCAAGTAAAATGACTGTTTCTATTGTAAAAAGAATGCTTTGAAACATTTTCCTCTTTTCTTTGTCTGTATTGCCTTAACCTTATCTATTTTCAGATAACTTGTGTAAAACTTTTTGGTAATTGTAAAAGTATTATAATAATTTAAAGAAATATCAAAACTGATAAAATTTTTGGTGACCCCCAGGGGGGTCATAACTCAGAGTTTAAGAAACCCTAATCTATGAGGTGAGCAGACAGCTTGTACTCCAGGAGTTTTGAAAGAATGGTGGTCTTCCGCACAAATTGACAATCCATTTGAAGATATCTGAATTTTCTGCCAGAGATGATGAACTATAAGGATAACATGAAACTATCCTATGAACTGTGAAGGATTTCCAGATCTATGTGGGGGTCGCAATTCTTTACGTCAGTTTAATCATTGTCACTTCCATCACTTATCTTTTCATTCACCTTAGTAAATTCATAATAAAGTAGATTAGTACTTATCTAATTCTCCATTTGATCTTAAATCGGGTAACCCTATATACATACACACATATATATGTATATCAGGGTTCGTACACATTTCTGCATACAGAAATTAAGTACTTTTAAGGACCATTAATGAAAAAAATTACGGACCTATGAGCAAATGGAAACTGAGTAAATTCAATTAAAAATATTATATCTATGCCTGAACATGAGTAGGATGCATTATTATTAAACATAACTTAATTAACATAATTATTAATATGTTTGAGAATAAAATTAATTTTATGAAATTTATCAAGTAGCATTACATATTTTACACTTATAATAACTGGATATATTTGAAAGAAGATAAGTGACATTTTAGTTAGATTTAACTAACAGTTAGCCATTTTTTTTAATGTCTCATTTTGTGACATACTTGCTCAGTCTAGAGGTTTAGTAAATAGCAAGTAGATTTTACGTCAAGCAGCATAGGTTAAAAAAGCATTAAAATCATAATCAGCATGATTCATAACAAAATAGTGGCTAAGAAACCTGCTGATCAGAACAAACCTGAAAGGCCTGATGTAGGCACAGTTAAGCAAGTTTTGAAAGTTAGCTGACCTCTGTCTGATGCTGTTAATGTAGTAGCGTCACATAGAGTTCCAGGGGTTGTAACTCAGTTAATATACTTTAAGGTTAAGCCACTAAAGCATCAACGGTGATGGGGTTGTAACTCAGTTAATATACTTTAAGGTTAAGCCACTAAAGCATCAACGGTGATGGGGTTGTAACTCAGTTAATATACTTTAAGGTTAAGCCACTAAAGCATCAATGGTGATAAGTTGTTTTGCATTAAGTCTCACTAAATGCAAAGAATAAGTTTCACATGAATTTTTATATTTTTGTTTTTTACCTTGTGACCACGGCAAAGGTTAAAACGTTGAGTCCGGTGCCGAATTTGCTGTCCTTTCCGTTCAGCCGGCAACGAGCGATCAAGCGGTGCAATATTGCCGACTTCAATTATTTATAAATTATACAAAAAGGAAGGAGACGCACATAAAGTCCGAAAGTATTGTTCGAAATGTTATGATGACAATTCCAAACTATTTGGAAGCAAGATAGCCAAAAATGTTACCAAAATAGTTGTTTCGTATTGTAATATGTGTCAAGCTAAGCCATATTTTTGTTTAGAATGTTTCAATAAACTTCATTAAAACTACATTTGATCACATTTCATTGACTCTATACTTATTTTTTAACTTTAATACTGTCATCCCGCGGACCGATGCCAGCCAAACGAAAATTCCAGTGCCGGTCCCCAGGGACCGAAGCCAGGCTCAGCGTGTTAACGAAAGGCAATAACTTGCTTTAATATAGAGATAATTTTTAAGGGAATGCATTTAGTTATAATTAAATTAGGTATTAGATAACCTTAGTCATTATGGATTTACATGGCCACTATTAAATTTACTTTTTAATAATATTTGTTAAAAAAACCCTATTAATATCACAATCACATAAAATTTCACAGCTTAAAATACATGCAATTTATGACATTGATTTTTAAACAATATTAGGATAATTACACATTAAAAGCTACAAAACATAAAACTCAACAAAATAATTATGTGTCTTTTTAATTTGAAGGCCTGCCCAGACATTTTGGCTAATTTATATCGATTTCCTGCTCCTTAAGCATGTGTTCTAACAATTAGAAATTTGTCTCAATATGCAAAACAATGTTCTCATTAGTTTCTGAGTGTTTTATCTCCCAACTGCCAACCTCTCCACAATGTACTACCTATGAGGGTTTACTTGATCTGGTAAAAGTTAAATAGTCCGACCCCCCCCCCCGACATACGTGAAACAAATTATCACTATGTCTGAAAGTAACTATAAATCAGACAATAAATTTAAATAACGGTTTAAATAAGATTCTTATTCAAAAAGAACTTTGAACATATAGGCATGTTATTATGCTAACAAAATAAAATACAGTTTGTGGTGATATAATTAAACAAGAAGAGTGACATTCAAACTAAAAATATGGACTAGTGGTCCAAAACTATACAATTTAATTTCAATTTAATCTGGTTCAGTAACTCTATTGTCATAATAAACTCAAATGTCAGCAGCAGTAATGGAAAGACTAATAATTACAAATCATCAGAGATGACAGGAACTAATGCAGGGAGCAAAAGGAGTTCAGAAACACTCGTCTTACACTCCAAAAAACTCAGTTTAAAAACTGTCTAAGTGATTTGCATTCTGATGAGAAAATATAAATGGGAAATTATAGTAAAGGCTGAAACTGGAAACAACTGGGTAATTTACATAATAACTGTACATATCTTTGAAGAATAATTTTCTTTCTCTTTACATATTTAGTTTCTTTTTTCAACATGTTTCCTTTTCACTTTAAATTTTTGAGATTTAATTAAAGACTTCTGTTATTCTAAAAGACTAAATGCATTTAGAATGTATGGAAAAAGCTGCTAATTTTATTTCTTTAGTAATACGAACATTCAGAAGAAATATGAAATACACATGGTAAGGTCTAGTCACAGAGCTGGTGTGGCATAATTTTTAGAATTTAGGGACACACCGAGCAAAAAAAATCTAGAAATGGCAAAACTTTTAGAATTTAGAGCAGGCATTGAAAGCAGAATTTAGAAAGGTACCAGGCATCAGAATTTAGGATCCACAGAGACTGCATCAGGTGGCAAAATGCCTAGTGCCAGCTCTGTGTATGATGCATTAAGACATATTAGATGAATCTTTTAAATTGTCAGTTTTCAATTTCTTTATTCATAAAAAAATTCCTTTCCATAATGCCTGTTCATATGATAAGATTAGAAGTACTTTTGATATTTTCCATGCTTGTATCTAGTGAAAAGTAGAGAAAATAAAGGGAAGATAAAAATGTTAAGAAAGCGATTCTAGAATCAGAAGTAAAACATTCAACTATTATGTTTTCATTGTTCTTCTAGATGTTCTCCAAAATGTAAGAAATTGCGTGTTACTACCATGGAGACATTTTTCATTTTATCACATTTTTCTGGAATCTTCTAGAATCATGGGGTCTATAAATTTGCCTTGAAATCTTTCTAGACTTTCCAAGCTTCAATGTCTAAAATCCTGAAGAAAAATTACCCCTACCAATTCTGTGACAGCAAAAATCCAGAAATGTTTTTAGAAAAAATCGGAGAAAAAAAGTGTGAAATTTATATAGAAAACTGATGCATATTCTGAGAATTCTGATAAATGTGAAAAATTCTTAACATGAAAAAATTAAAAAGACATTTTTAATTAATTACATAGCTATTTTGTTTTGCTAAAAACTGTTTTGTAAACTTTGTGCTTTATAGCATTATTCCTTGCTTATTTTTCAGATTCAAAAAATTGTATAATATGTGGCCAAACTGGAACTTTATAATAGGACAGTGAAAAATAAAAATGCTTCATTTTAATGTTATTTCTTAAATATAATTCCAATATGTTCCCATTATTTTAATGAAATTTATCAATCTTAGAATGTTCTAGAAAAATCGTCAAAAAATTCCCAGATCTCGGAATTAAAAATTTTTTATAAAAACCGATCTTAAAATCGCCAAAATGTTGATAATCGTCAAGTTTAGAACCATTTAATAAAAGAATTCACATTACCAAAAGCGGAAAGTTGTTTGAGAGCTCTTCATTACAAAAAAAGAAATAATTTTTAAGGTTAGGCCTAATTATGCCTACTCTAAATTCATCGTTTTGGTGAAAATTTTATGATTTTGTTTTATTTATTCATTTTATAGGCCACACATTTAGGTTTCCAAAAATGCTTTATTTTTTATTTTATGATAACTAGAAGCAAAGTTATAGTATAAATAATAAACCAGAAGTGAATTTTTGGATGCCGAAAGTTGACATTTAAAGGGTCATAAAAATGTAAACAATAAGCTTTAACAGCTATTTTCTAATTATTAAACAATATAAAAGCCGCAAAAGCAACATATCTTTCACTGTGTGACTGCTGATAAAATGCCTAACATGGGAAGACTCAAATCAATAATGAGTATTTTAATAACCTTTTGAGAACTATTTTACCTAAAGAAGCTTTTGTCCAATTGAAAACATTGCTTTTAGGTGCACATATTGCTGCATTATTATTTAAATCAAGATATTTAGGACTTTTACCTAGTTTCAGGTATCTAGAAATACAAATTAATTCTATTATACTTGAAAGCTACATGAGAATAGAGAAACAGCGAATTCAGAAATCGAAATGTCAATCTCTACAAGCAACAAAGTTATCCAGAAAAATGCTAAAAGAAAGTCAAAATTAGTTAAGAATAAAGCAAAAAAGGGCCTAACATACAAATATGGCGAGTTTTAAAGGTTTAAAGTGGTTAAAAAAATTTTTGTGCTGTATTAAAATCTTTAAATGCATTTTCTGAGAAACTGTGTTTTTCATTACTTTTGATTGCGATTACGTCAATTTCTCAAAATGTATTTAGAATATTGAAATGAAATTTTGCCAAAATATTTTATTCGTCTTTAGCTGTGTTCTGTAGCAAAATCTGGCCTCTTTGTATTTATTTTTTGATTTTATTGACAGTATTTAGAAGAAAAGAGGATTTTTTTGTTTTAATTTTGAGTTTTTGTAACAAGTTTGGAATATTTCAAAAAAATTTTTAAGTACAGCAGATCCTTTGCTACAGAACACGAGTAAGTATGTTATTTATATAATGTTGTAAAAATTTTTGAAGTATATTTGTTAGAATCTATCATAGAAGATCTGGCATAAATGAAAATTTTCACTAAAATTTTACCAAATATTACCTATATTTAAAAAATTAATAAAAAGTTCTGTAAAATCTCATTTAAATTCAGTGTTTTATATCTCATCTTACTCAAAAATATGTGTGTTTAATTAAAATTTTATGTATTAAAAAAAAAAGTGCTTCGTATGCAGGCACATAATGCTTATGTTTCATTTCTTGCTCAGAAACTCGAGTATCCCACCATTATTTCTATTACAAATAGAAACAAATTATAACTCATGAACTCATTAAAAAAATAGCTATATTTGTCAGTGAATCGCCAAAAATATTCCTGCAAAATGCTAATTTACCCCCAAAATGGCAGTCGTAAAAACAGACAGAAATTTCAGATGATTAAAATTAAGGACCTTCTGCCAATTTTGGCCAAAGTTAAGGACTTTTAAGGACCAAACGAACTCTGGTATATATACTATGCGTGTGTGTATCTTGAAATATGATCAAGAAATTAAAGCACTGTATTAAAAGAAAAATATTTCAGTTATAAACTACCAGCGGTATTTTAATGAAAGGATGTACCTCATTCACAAGATATTTAAAGAGGGGAAGTTTGTAGTTTTGGAGCCAAATCTCTGGCTGTTTGGACAGTTGAACAATGTTAACTTGCAAATGGGAGACAATAATTTCGTTCTGCTGGTGGCAGAAACTTATTTATAATACACTGAAACAGGTAAAAAATGGCAACAACTGGCAAAAACCAGGAAAAATATTTAAAATGTTATATTAACAAACAACATTTACTAATTTATTAAGTTACTTTAACACATATTTTAATTAATATATCCTAATAATGAAAATTAATAATTAATGCTTCTATCAGACATGCAGTTTTAAAATGAACAAATATTTTAAATTTTGTTTATTTATACCACTACATTTTTATTAAATGATGCATTTAAAATGAA
Source organism: Stegodyphus dumicola (assembly GCF_044657685.1). NCBI lineage: Eukaryota > Metazoa > Arthropoda > Arachnida > Araneae > Eresidae > Stegodyphus > Stegodyphus dumicola. The sequence continues at coordinate 188,946,086 of NC_140772.1, read as the reverse complement.
TCTTACACATGTATAATGTACATTTCACTAAACATACATAAACATGAAGTAGTGGTTTATGAAATAATGAAGCATTTATTATCTTAAGGGAATCAAAATTTACAAAAACAAGTTCAGTACTATCTGTTTGCTTTATTAAACACTTCTTTCAATGTAAATTATTTAAAATGCTTTTTTTTTTTTTTTTTTTTTTTTTTTTTTTAGCTAATACTTTTCATTTAATTGGATAGATAGACAAAATTTCTTATTCAGTTACAACGTTACATTCCTCAAGTCCTTTAATTGTCTTGTCGAGAATGAAAAGTGTAGTCATAAGAAGTGTTGATTTGTAAATTGCTTTAAATCACGGTGTTTCAGAATGATACGTAAGCAAAGGCTTGAGTTTAAAGTCACCTTTTGCATTACCTGCTAAAAACAAGGAGAGTGGCTTTTGGTACAGGACTACACGTTTTTTCTTGTGAAATGGATATAGGATGGCATCCTCTGCTAAAATAAATGGATTTTATTCACAACGAACACAGCTTGTGATGAAAAGTTTTCATCAGCAATAATTTTCTTTAACATTTGTGGAAATTCTTTCACAGCTTTCATGTTAGCCTTAGATACCTCACCACCAATCCTCAAATTGTGAATGTTATTTCGTATTTTGGACTGATCAAACCATTCACAACTAACCACAAAACTGTTTCTTTCTGCATAAAATTTAAAAAGCTTTTTGCTTCCGGTATAATTATAACTTGATTTAAGGAAATCTTATGCTGTGTTTTATAATCAATCCGAATACTGAGTTGTTGTTCCATTTCTTCAAAAACAGTTTCTGAATTTTGTAACTTTTTTGCTAACATATTTGATGATGCTGTAGCAGAAGATTTAATTTTTCCCGAGTTTCGCTGAATTGTTCATATAACTGAAGGGCTAACTTAAGGAACTTGTGAAGCCAACTTGTCGCTGCCCACCTTCAAATCAATCTATCACTTCAATTTTATTTCTAAACAAGCTGCCTTTTTCTTTTTAGAAGAATCCATCGCAATTTTAACAAAATAAAAAAAAAAATAGTTTTTCCTTTCTTCAAAACTATGAAGATGGAAAATAATCCACAAATCACCAAAGTAACTTATTATGTTAAAAAAAAATAGTTTTTCCTTTCTTCAAAACTATGAAGATGGAAAATAATCCACAAATCACGAAAGTAACTTATTATGTTAAAAAAAAAGCCTGATAGCTAAAATGCAACCCAAGCAATATGATGAGTGGACTGATGGAAATTACGAAATGAGTGGACTGATGGAAATTACGATGAGAGTTACTGCACATCCGCACTGTATCATATTGAACATAGACCAGCACTCAATCGCTCTCTTGCAATGCCTCTCATAGCTCATATTGTACCTACAGCCTAATAACATGCAATTCAATTCTATAGTGATATTTTAAAAAATTATTCTCATTGAAAAGTAACAATCAACCGCTATCAGACACAGAAACATGAAAATTGAATTTTCTTATTTTTAAAACAGCATTATGGCAAATCAGCATAAAACTGGGTAATGTAAACCAAGATATTAGTGTACTTCAATGAGTTTTTATAAAAGTTATTCAAAAAAAAAAAAAAAATCCCTATCATACATCCTTTTTTCTCTCAGCCACATTTCTCTTTCATACTGATTTTTTTTCGGGGGGGGGGGGGGTATAGAAATATATTCAATTTAATAAAATACCTTATAAGCAATAAATCCTGATAAAATAATTCCTAAACTATAATTTTTTTTATCTATGTGCAACCAATCAAAATATAATGCAAAAATTAAAGGGTGGAAATAAAAAGAAAGTCTGAAAGATATTATTTATAATCTGCAAAATTCACTAATTTCACAACCCTTGGCCCTGATGTGGGTGGATTTTTGGAATTTTACTGTACTCGATTTATCATTTATTTGTAATTTTTCATTCTTTGCTGCTGTAATGAGTGAAAAGATTGTTGGCAATAGCAAGTCTAAATTATCGGTATTATATAACCAGTAAATGTATTTAGTATTTATTTTGAAAAATTTTTTGATGAAAAGAAAAATAATTAATTTGAAAATTTTACATTTTTTAAGAACTTAATTTAATTTTAGTAACTTATGTATATAATATTATGGTTATACTACATAAATTTACAATTTATATTTATAATAAATTAAAAAACAAAAGCAAGATTGGAAAAGGTATTAAATTATCCTTTTAAATTTCATTATTTTCTTCCTTTCTCTAGTTGATTTTTAATATATATCTTTCTTTGAGCAAACAAAACTTGATTTGTCGATCTTAATTTAACTCATCTTACATATCACCAGTTTTTGTTATCGACAAGCACACGACAGGCTTAACCAGAGTGGTGTTATTATTTTATAACTATCACAAAGTGAAACTTGTAACAGAAAAACTTGCAATAAATTATTCCCTTTTACAACATATGACATTACCTGAAGATAATGCATCACTCTCACTATCAGACTGAAGCAATTCATTCTTTGCTAAAATATTTGGATCAGCAGGTCCATCTGATTTTTTTGAAACATCAAGATGTTTCTTTTCCTAAAAAACAAGATTACAGAATTCTAAGAAATAAGTTACATAAAATGAACAGTAACAAAATAAAAATATATTATTCCTGTTATTACATTAGAGATTAAGTATTAAATATAAAAGTTACAAATTAATAAAAATTCATTGTCCCCTCAAAATATTATTTCAGACTCTCAGTAGTACCAACATGTACATATTCAGACCTGCCAACCTTCCAAACTCAAAAATCAGAATTTTTCCGTACATACATGCACCATGCCTTATTTTGCCTTTCTAACATTATTACTAAACATTTGTTTTCTTTGCACTTATGAATAAAATTCAATAATAAAATTTAAAAAAAAAAAAAAAAAAAAAAATTAAAAACAGCATATGTTTACAATTCTCAATACAATATTAAGTGTTGCAGTAAATTTTTTTATTTTTTCATTCTTCTCTCAGTTCATCACACCAACATTCAATTTTCTTAGCAACATAACTTACCCAAACATATGTTTTCATCTTTTTAACTTTATTATTAAACATCACTTCACATTTAACCCCCATAAAATTCAACAACAAAAAATTTTAACAGCAGCATTATGTTTAAAATTCCTAACATTCCTTAAGTGCTGCCATTAATGTTTTTTCAGTCTGTTCTCAGTTCACCATATTGATGCTCAGCTTTCTTAGGCTGCTATCACACGTCGGTTTGTTTCGAAAGAACAACTGTTTGGAACAATTTTTCTGCTTTGTCACAACAGCCAATCACCACAGCTCACTTTGGGGTTAACACAGGGGAAACTGGTTCTTCATTACAAACAAGCTAACAGCATTCGGCGCTGATAGCTGATTGGTTGAAAACAAACAACCTGCAACTTTTTTCGAAAGGAAGGAAAAAGTCGCATGTTTTTCTTTCAATAGTAAACCAGGCAGAAAAATTGTCCGAAACAGTTGTTCGTGTGAAACAAACGCCGTGAGATATGGGCCTTAATAAGATGACTTGCGCAACTTTTTTTTTTTTTTTTTTTTGTCTTTATATTATTAGCCCGAAAGAGCTATTTGTCTCAAACCTAAACTTTTTCATTCAATCATTTTTTAAATAAAGAGATGCCACAAAATTGGTTAATCAAAGAGCTAAAGCATTTATCATATGAGAAATGACCGAGAATACACGACAGCAACAAATAAAATCGGAACAATGGAAGAACAATGAATAATGACAACCAAATGACAGAAAATAAACAATTTGAATGTCCAATGTCAGAAGAGCTGACATTGCAGGAAAAATGAGTTTCTTTTAAGTGACATTAAGATGTCAACCATCTTAGACTTTTTTTTTAAATTTTCATTGAATTTATAACCTTTATTTTATTTCTATTAACTTTGTGTCTTTTTAACTTTATTCATTAAACATCACTTTCTTTGCACTTACGCCACATAAAATTCAACAGCAAAATCACAAAATGTTTAAAATCAGCATACCTTTAGAATTCATGATGGAGTGTTAAGAACTACCACAGGTTTTTTTTTTTTTTTTTTTTTTAAATATTTTTAATATGCTGATGATCCAAAACATCACATTTTTTCAAAGATCTCATCTGGATGACATGAAGGGCATCTGATTAAGTGGAAATGGTATCTAACTACTGCTGGAGAAGGTAAGGAAGTATTCTTGCATTTACTTTTGCGAGAGATGGGAAAGGCTGCTAATCTGATAAAGGGTAGATTGTAATGGCCCGAAGACTTTTAACGAGTATCTCCAAAACTGCATTAGTGGCAGGCTGTCCATAATCTACCATTCTTAATATTTATGCAAATTGGATAAATGACAGTGAAACAGCAGTAGATGCAAAAGTATTGGACGTCCATGTGTCATGAAAAAAAGGACATCAGAGAATGTCCCCCTTGGTGCAGCAAAATTGGTGGAAGACAGTGGCTCAGCTGACAGCCCGATACAATGCAGGTCCCAGTATAAGTGTTTTAGAAAATAATTCAGCTGACGCTGTTGAACATGTAGCTGTGTGAATGTGCCTCTGCTGACCAAGCATCATTGTCAACTAGGCCTACAGTGGGCCCGGGAGCTTTGAGACTTAACAATGCATAAGTGGAAGACAGTTATCTGGTCACATGAATCCCGATTTTTCATTCATCATGTCGATGGTCGTGTCAGGGTAGGTAATTTTCCAAGCGAACATTTGCTCTTCCTGTACAGCAGGTCATACACAGGCTGGTGGTGGCAGTATTATGCTTTGGAAATAATATTATGGGCAGCTTTGGGATCTTTAGGTGTGGTAGAACATACCACAAAAGCTGCAGACTATGAACGAAATTGCAGATCAGTTGCGCCCTTACATAGTGTTTGTTTTCCTAGCTAGAAATTGAATCTTCCAGCCGGACAAGCAAGGCTTGTGATGGAGTGGTTCTAAGGGTGTAAAGATAAAACTCCAATTAATGTCATGGCCTACTAACTTACTGCTTTGGGTAATTGTCAAGATGGCCAAAGTTATTTTAGAGGGTTCACTATACTTTCCATTAGCACATTTTAATCTTCTAATTAGACTCCATTGAGTATCAGTTCTTGTCGACACTATAATTTTATCCAAATTTTCTAACTGTAAATTGAAAAACTTTATTTAGAGTTTATTAGTTGAAACATTAATACCTTTGTCTTTGAAAATTAAGCAAAATAAAACTAGAAAGCTATTCAAAAATTCTTACGTCAGAAAAAGATGCAGCTGCTAGAAGCCGTTACAGTAAAAACATTTGCAACTCATTCACAAAATATTAATTGACTGTTCAGAAAACTGCACAGTTTCATACTTAAAAGAAGTAACTTCTGATATGTAAATAAAATTTCTTTTTAACTTCATCTGGAACATCTTTCATAATTTCATTAGATGCAGCCCCTATTAACAAATCTTCAGTATTTTTTGGGCCATCTTACTATAATTTACATAATACAAATAATACAGATAATAAAACAACAGTCAGTTTTACAAATTTTGATAAAATGTCTTTAAACAAATCACTAATCATTGAACACAACATACATATTTTTCAGGAGATAAACTTATAGCAACTGGCATATATTTCCCCAGTTGAGGATTCCCCCCCCCCCTGTACAGCATGCTGTTTTTTTTTTTTTTTTTTTTTTTTTTTTTTTTTTTTTTTTTGTCAGTATAGCATCTGGCTCATTAATCTGCTTTTAGTATAGTGTGTGGTTCACCGCAAAAATGTAGTACAAACTATATAAACATATTTATAAACCCTTGATAAAATAAGATCATGTTCTCACACCAAATCAAAGCAGTGTTTTACTTAAGATAACTGAGTCATAAAACTTAATAGCACTGTAGAGAATTAGGCTTAGTAAATTAACTGAACTACTTTAAAAAAGTAAGAAAAGCAAGTACTGGTTCATGTTTTATTCCTTTTGTAAATACTCTGAGGTACCTAATAAAAAATATTAACACTGTTAGTAGAAATCCTTAATAAAATAACTACTTATAAGTCAAAATGTTAAGAACATTAGGTGAACTGCATGCTATACCACCACCAATTCTTTTTTTTTTCATTCACAGAGACATCTGGATAAACTTTATTTTATTTTTTTGTTGTATTCTTCAGAAAACTGTCAATTTAGTTATCAATTATTCATGAAATTAATTTTTCTCACATTTACTTTTAAAAATGGAAGTAGTAGTCATATCTTCACTTACTTTAGGTATTTTATATCTTTCAATAAATCCTTCTATCTTAACTTGAAAAGCATTTACCCTTTCTGTTAGATAATGTAAGTACTTCTGATATGTAAATAAAATTTCTTTTTAGCTTCATCTGGAACATCTTTCATAATTTCATTAGATGCAGCCCCTATTAACAAATCTTCAGTATTTTTTGGGCCATCTTACTATAATTTACATAATACAGATAATAAAACAACAGTTAGTTTTACAAATTTTGGTAAAATGGTCCAATGATTAGGTCCCATTGGTTCAGGATTTTAGATAAATACCCATTTATATGTTTCAAAATTTTTCTTAGTTCAGCATTATGTTGCTGCTGAAGGTGTGTGTCTCTATTTTTAAAAATGGAAGTAGTAACCATATATTCATTTATTTTAGGTATTTCCTATCTTTCCATAAATCCTTCTATTTTAACCTGAGAAACATTTACTCCTTCCATTACATAATATAAATGTATTTGGTTTCATTGGTTGAGAAATTTCTTAGTTCAGAATTATGCTGCTGTTGAATGTGTTTCAATTTTTCTTTAACCTTAAAACACTTTTCAAGATAGTAATAAACATCAATAAGGAACTTATCTATATTTATTGAAAAAGAAGTTGCATGTTTTTCAGCTTCTAAATTTAAAAGGTGACAGGTATATTTCATAACCTAGAAATCTGAGTTTTCTTGTTTCAAAATGGCTGCAACATCAATCTTTAAGCCTACCATTACTGATGCTGTATTTGCACCAAAACTTACACAATTATTAAAGGATCTGTTTTCATTTCAAGTTTTAATAATTAGCTGTGCTGTATGTAGAATACATGCAGAATCTTCTTCTAAAATGGAAAATACAAATTAAGTATACTCAATTTCTGAAGCCAAAGGATTAAAAAAGTAAATATTGGATATATTTCTACATTGGTATCATTGCTTCTATAAAAAAGCAGAAAACAGCTGTTTAAAGCATACTCTTTTGCCACTTTGCCTTCCTGCTCACAACATGTTGCTTAGCCTCTGCTAGTTCTTCTTCATTACATAAGATCAAATTGCGTGTCTAAAATTGTGGGGTATGTTTACAATCCCTATTGTTCTGCTAATTTAAAAAATATGTGCTAAGAAATTTGTCACCCATAAACAAATGACATTTAACTACCAAGATGGTTGTGCTTCTTCTGAAATTCAATGCAGTCATTTACTAGAACGTAATTCTAGTAAACGTAATTCTAGTCATTTACTAGAACGTAATTCTAGTAAATGATTAGAATTGCAAGCCAACTACACAACAGTTTTCTCGACCCTGACTAAAAAGTGAAATGGTGCTTTTCCTAATCGAGCTGTCATGTAACATGCCATCTACAACAAAATACACCAGCACATTATTCAAGTTGCCAGGAAATGAATCTCTGCCACTAACTTCAGTGGATAAAATACCAGCAAAATCAAAAATGGAAATGGAGAAAAGATGTAGTATTTCCGTCTGCAAAATCATTGTGCCTTGCCACACTTCTTGTCATCAAATGTTTCTGATCTCCCCCCCCTCCAAAAAAAAAAATTAAAACATGTATAAACATTTAAGGTGAAAAGAAATCATTTTCAAAAAACTAATCTAGCATAACGAAAGTGAATTAAAGCATACGAATATTCCGAGGTATTTTCAACTACACAATCTAGTGCTTATCATGACTATCACTCTTTCTGTAAATTATTTATTACTACAACTATTCCAATGTATGAATTATGCTTCAGCAATCTTCTTCATTAAAAAAAAAAAAAAAAATTCAAAATTTATTTTCTCTTCCAAGCTCTACTGAAAAATGTGATTGATTTTTCTAGGATGATTTATTCATCTACTTTTGATCCTTAGTTTTGTAATACAGTTTTGAAAGAAAAAAAAAAACATGATTTTCAATCAGAAATATCACATAGAAATTCTTGATCATCATTATTATTATACTGCAAAGCTGAATGCATAATACTGTTTCTTCTTATAATGGATTAAAAGTATAGCATCATTTGAACAAAAACTAAAAATTATATAGTTCTCTACTCCAGACATCTATAATCCGGAATTATCTATAATCCGGACCTCAAAGCTATAAACTTTATGCGCATGAGTAAACGTATAATGTGTTTACGCATGTGCATATGCATTTATGCATGTGCATAATGCATTTATGCATGTGCGTTTAATGTATAACAGACGGTATAAGCTAGGCTAAATTATCTAATTATTTATTTCAGTTAATGTTGCAGATTGCGCTGTTCCTTAATCTTCTAATTGGATCCGGCTTATTATTTTTTGCAGACTGTTAGAGTAATTTTATAAAAAGTAAGCTTGAACATTCGATTATGTCAAAAAGAGTTTCAAATTCTGGAGCTGCCAAAGGATCTACAAAGCGAAAGCTTGTTTCGATGTCCTTCAAACAAAAAGTGGAATTGCTGCAAAAAATGGATAAAGTCTCAAAATTATATGCATAATCGTCTCAAAATTATGTGAGGAGTATGATATTGGAAAGTCAACTGTGTATGACATATGCAAATAGAAAAAGGAACTTTTTGAATATTTTGTGGATTCCGACACCACACTTGCAATGACTAACAGAAAAAGGGTTCATTATGCTAAAAGTGATGATCATGACAAAGCGATGAATGTTTAATAAAGTAAACAAATAAATATTAAGCTTTTTTCTTTATAAATCCTGATACTTTTTAGATCATAATTGCTCTTTATTTCAAACCACGGTTTCATATTTTTAATTGTATCATTTCTGCATGCCATCTTACCAGATTTAAATTGATTATCTATAATCCGGAAAAACCCCTAATCCGGAATCGCCGAAGTCCCGACGAGTCCGGATTACAGACTTTGTACTGTATTAGAAATTTGAATTTTGCTAATTTGGTTTAACAAATTAAAGAATTTTAATATTTTATTTAGGGAACACAATTTATTTTTGCATTACTGTTTAAATTATTATATTATTTTGAATTATTTTAAAAATGAGGTTATTGTTTAAAAATCTGAAGTCTAAGAAGTTACTAATTATTTTAAGAATGAAGTCAACACAAACTTTGAAAAAGTTTATTTACTTTACAATTTTTTCATTATAATTATAATTTTTGTCATGGTGTGAAAATTTTTTTTATTTATTTATAAATTGGGGTGTTTTAGAACAGTTAAAAAAAGCCAGCTGCCTTTAAACAAGGAATGTCGACCTCTTTAAAAGTAACTGCCACAGACCCCCTTGCCCACTGGTGCAGAACACTATTAGTTCAAATGGATTTGCCCTTTAAGATGGACATGTAAGTATTTGGAGAAAGCTGTGGGGGCTTCCAGCTCTAATTTGAAATATCTGAATAATAATAAAAAGCATAATGTCAAGAAAACTATTTAAAAGATGTTAAATGGAATGAGAATTAGTTATAAAATTTTGAAATTTGTTGTGGTTCTACACAATAATTAATGAATGGATGTATTCAAAATTTCTTTAACATTGTATGGTAAAATTTAAAATGCCTCCCTTAAACAATTATGAAGATTCAAAAATTTAATTTTGATATTTTTACTTCCAAATTTGACTTTCTCTCAATCTGCCTTCTTTTAACTAAAAGTTTTTCTTAAAATTATTACTTTGGGACAATGTAAAATGATGTTTACTAAATTTCTAAGACATAATGTCATTACATAAGTTATTTGTCTTAGCGTGAAGTTTAATTTTGTATATTTATTTTTTATTACAAGTAAGTTATATAAAGAATTTTATGGCCATAAAAGCAAATAAATACACTGATTCTTTTTATATATACACAATGTTAGAAGCCTTGTAACCTTGTATAAGAAATGGAGGTTTTTTTAAGGTTAACTGTATAGCATCCCACAGGCATCAGAAAGTTGTTATGGTAATTCCCCTGTGGAGGACCTGTCCATTTTTATCAAATTTTAAAATTATATTGTATTTTTTTCATTTCTGTGTATTAATACACAGGTATATAATATGAAAATATCACTTTATTTTATAATAGGTTAAACTGCATTTTAATAGAATTTCATAACTATGTCCTAAAAGTATTTTGATTTTATATTGATGAAAATACATTTTATGAAAGATTCCCGCAAGACTGCAAGAATTTCGAAGTGATCCTCCGGCTACTTCAACAACTTTAGAAACTTATATTTTAGAAACTTTCAAAAATGATTCTAAATTTTATTTATAAAACAATACTTCTCCTTTACACAAGATGTAACTGTATATCTAAAATTGTGTAAGAAAGTATGTGCTAAGAAATTCACCATCCAAAAATAAATGATGTTTAACTGCCAAGCTGGTTGTGCTTCTTCCGAAATTCCATCCGATCACCCACTAGACTGCTATTTCCACCTAACTATGTGGCAGTTTTTTTCAGCCATAACTAAAAAGTGAATCAGTGCCTTTCATAATTAAGCTGCCATATAATAATATCAAGTTACCTACAACAAAATAAATCATCACACACACATATATATAATATATATATAATAGAAACAAATGTAGAAGCAATGAACAGCAGGAATTTAAACAATTCAGAGATGTTGAAAATCCAATTCACGATGAATAAGAAATTTGCAGTCAAGGTATGTTTAATTCAGCTTTTATTTCAGTAAACATGTTCAGCACATTCAAGTTGGCACATCATGTTTAATACAGCACAATCAAGTTGGCACATTAATTGTGCTTGTTTCAGAAAGCTTACATTTTTGATAAATGTGCAGCAAAGAAAGAAGGAGAGCTAGGCCAAAGCGTAGAAAGCAAGTGCGTTATGTGCAGAGTGAAATCTTAATTCAGACTGAGTTATAAACTGGTTAGGCTGAGTTATGTATGGTTTGATTGGATAGCTAATACTGCTATAAAATTACTATTGGCTGTTTCAGTTTTGGTTCCATTTACATCATCAGAATTACATAAGAGCCATATGACATAGATTAGTCTCAAAATGATGCAGTGCAAATAGAGGTTACTATTTTTAGAACAGAGACAGGAAATTAATTCACACTGCTAATTTAATCTTTTAAATAGTCTTCATTTTTCTTATATATATATATGTAAGATGAAAAATATGTAAATCAGCTTTATAATTTAATTTAATAACAGCCTTTTAATTGCTCTTTTTTAATGTGGTTATTTTCTCCTTATTCTAAAAATATCATTTCTAGATTAATCTATGCCACAAAGCTTGCATAACACTGACAATATAGTTACTTCAGAACCTAAACTCTTGATAATTGAAACCTTTGTAAACCAAAACCTTCTTTCGTGAGCTGCAATATTGGATAAACGCTATCTTCTCTTGTAACTCTGTTGCTGCTTAGATGTTATTTTGCTCAGCTCTGTTCCTGTCGCAATTGTATTAAAAAATGTAAATGTTCCGACAGTTAGTGAACTAACTGTGGCTATAAATATGGATTTAAATAAAAGCGGAATTAAAAGTGTCTAGAATGTCAAATTTCTTATTCATCGTGGATCAGCATTTTCAGTATTCTATACAATCAGTATTCTTCCTCATCAATATGGATCTACGTTCTATGCCAAACAACACTGCTATGTTTTTTTCTCTTTTTTATCACATACACATCTAAATGTATAGTAATTTAATACCTTGAAAACAAATAACTCTAAAACTGAACAATTTTGGTTTGACATTTATGAAAATCTACAAAATCTGAATTCCAGATCCCTATAGACGTTTTAAACAATCACTAAAAGTGCACAAAAATCCCCCCTCCCGAATGACAAAACATAGTTTTGATTTAAAAATTAACATAATTTTTTATTTTACACACTTACCCTTTTTTCTGGCATGCTTTCATCAGATGAAGATAAAGAAATTGAACTTGATGATTCATTCAGTTTTCTTTTAGCTTAAATTAAATTTGAAATATAAAATAAGTAGGTGCATATCATATGGAAAAAGAATATTAAAAGTAAATATTCACTTTTTTATATTTTAAAAATAGTAATAGTATTTAATAAACATGTTAAAGGACCTATGAACCAACATGAACTGGCTGAACTTGAATATTAAAATTTTACAAAATTATACTACATTGAAAAATACTGTTCATTTTCATTTTCTGACACAAAACAACATGCGAGTTAAAAGCTATGAAAAACATAATGATAGACATCACTGCTAGTTCTAAGCATTTTCTGAATTTAATACATATTGATTCAGCAGTAAGTATTGTTCTAACATTTAAATTCTCAGTGCAAATATGTGTTAAGAAATTGAACAGTAAAATAAAAATTATTAAAGTGACATTATCTTGTAGGACAAATATTGAAGATGTGCAGTATTATGCTTAGCATTATTAGGCTTGGTGTTATAAGAAGGATTGGAAAATATCACATTTTTCATCAAATTAAGACAAATAATTTTATACTATATTTTCAATCTGAGTCAATAAAATAATAACTCTCATTAACAATGATTTTTTTTTCCCACCTAATGGGCAAATTTTCAATTCTTTTACATTTTCAAATTTTCATCTACTCAAGAGATATTGCAATAACTAGAATAATTGTTACTCAGAGAATGTAACGTCAAGCAATACAGCAGCTGAGGTAACATCTCCCATCTCATTCTTCTGATTTTATCTACAGTCTGTTTTAAAGAGTACTCTTTCTGTAGAATGACACTTTTACTGTTAAAATTCAAAATGGCATGACCGGCTTTATCCAGTCAGGAGACTTTCTGTCCCCTTCTGCATCTTAGATTATAATATAAAATATTTTGCATTCTTACTTTATTTATTGATACAATTATCATTTTAATGAACAGAAGTTTATGAAAAACAAAGACACTAAAACAAGTGCTTACACAAATTTAGGTAATAAATGCTATTTAAATACACGTCTTTATAAACAGATCCAAAGCTGTGCCATCAGAAGGTTAACAACGGCTGGATACTTTTTAATCAAGGTTTAGTTTACTGGTGACGTTGAGAATAAAAGTTTCCAGTTATGATTTGATTTTAAAAGGGATTTTCTAGAATGTGTAAGACTTTGTAGTAGTGAACAAGACTTGACAGGACAGCCATTATTTTTCACATGTAAAAAAGCACATTATTTATCCTCTCCAGTCTCTACATTAGCAAGAAATGCTTCTGCATCATGTTACTATAAAAACAAATTATAGGTGTTTTCTTCTGACCCCAGTTCTCCAAGGACTGGGTTCACACCTGTTATCTAGACCTTCTGTTTGTGTCTGACCTAGACACAAAGAAAAGGGGGGGTGAAGATAAAAGTAATGTAAATGCATTTTCTTTTATAAATGTGAATTCTAATACATAAACAGAATGATTTTAAGGGTTAATAATTTTTTAATTAAAACTTTCCAAAATTCTAGAAAAATATTTTAAAATTTCAATCAAAGATATCTATACAATTCACTATATTCGATTTTCATATCTTTGGAAGTTCGTTATAGTTATAAAATAACATCAAATATTCAGGAAACTGGATGGCCAAAGGATTCGTTTGTTATAAGCTGAGTTCTTTACAACAGTGTTCAACTGTACAAAGAAAATAAAAATATTTGTAGCAATATAACAGTGTTATGTAAGAATAAAACATAGATATCGTAATGTAAATAAGAAATAAATTAAAATTCAGTTTCTTCCGTATCTTATGCTTAAGACTTTTTTTTTTTTTTTTTTTTCCCTGCCACAGAAAAAGTTGGCAAAATGTTGATTTCAAAAATTATTTGTCCATATATGGCACAACAGGAAGAAACATCATAGAAGAAGACACACGTGCGAAACGTACAATGTGGGTCTATGCATGTACCAAAAAGACAAAAGATGCTTTGAATAGTGTCACAAAAAATATTTGTTCTTTGAAATTAAAAAAAAAAAAAAAAAAAAAAAAAAAAAAACACGAGTCTTTTTTTTTTTTAATCCTTATTTTACTGAGTTTTTTAATCCATGTAGCCAAATGTCCTTATTATGTAGGTACTTATACTTTCACACTGCGATAGAAAAATTACATAAACATTTATTTTTTAATTTTTCTGACGATTTAGTTTGTAAAATAATGTAATATATATATATATATATATATATATATATATATATATATATATATATTATGCAATTCTTACATGCATTTTTTTAAATTAGTAAATTTCGTCATTTATTGGAAACGCGCACGGAAAAAGGCAAGTTTTTTTTTCCTACTGCCTAGGTAAGTTTCAAAGTCCTAGACGCACGGTGGTTTCACAGTGCGACCACCACCCATAAAACAATGGGCAAGAGCAGATTTTTTAAAATTCATATATTATTTGTCTCTAGGATCATAATATTCAAATTCTAGAGTTTTTCGTTAAAAAAATTATAAAAATAATTTCGCGCGCGTCAAAGGGTTAGTAGGAAGAATCTTGCAGAGTGACATCATGCATGCTGCATTAGTACACTGATTTAGGTGAAATGTTCTTATATTCAAAGGTAGTGGTGGTTGGATCTCATTTGTTCAATGCACTCAAAACAAACTCAGGAATTTTACTGCTACGAGGAGTACATTTTTGCACATGTCATTTGGTGTGAGTCTTGAGCACCATACAGGTGACGGTATGTTTTCTGCTCAGTTCTAGGCCAGTTTTGACAGAAAACATCCCAGGGACAAGTGTGAGGATCTCCCACCAAACTAAACAAGAGGACTTTCGACTTGTCATATATTTAGAACACCCATGCTGCAAAGATACTATACATTTACAACATCCCTGCCTTATTCGAGATTCAAATCCAGTCCTTTGGTATGGCAGTGAGAGTTACTAAACACTATCCCATCTGAGCAGCATTCAAAGGTGGTGATTTTCTTTCTTAATCATATTTTCCTCATTCAAAACTTACCAAATTTTAAAACAAAGAAAAGGAGTGTTTTCCAAAAAAATGTGGTATAAGAATTATAATATTCAATTTGCTATGTCTGCCTTCAGCAATTTCTTCAATTTTTTTTTCAGCAATTTCAAATCTGTTATTTTTAACAGCCCCTTAATTTCATGTTTAATCACATATATCTAAGAATTCTGCAAGAACTAAAAGTTATTTTTTTACAGTTTAGTGCATTTGTTTAAAACAAGACAAGTTAAAAGATTTTATAAATATATTTTTCTCTTTTTTTCTACAGTCAAAAGTCTTTAATCCGGACTTGTCGGGACTTCATTTGCATCGAGACTCCCATCATCGGGACTTCGGCGATTCCGGATTATCGGTTTTTCCGAATTATAGATCATCAGTTTAAATCTGGTAAGATGGCATGTAGAAATTATAAAATTAAAAATATGAAACCATAATTTATGAAATAAAGAGCAATTATGATCTAAAGTAAATCAAAATTTACAAAAAAAAAAAAAAAAAAAAAAAAAAAAAAAAAAAAAAGCTTAATATTTATTTGTTTACTTTATTAAACATTTCTTTCAACGTGTGCATGCATAAAGAATACATTACGCATACTCGAAATTAGAAAATTGCAACCACAAAACTATTTGATGTGTATTCGTGATATTTATAATGACGAGGAATTTGATTTAAATCATATCAAAGACGGAGTACATCGAGATTAAATACTACATTTAATAAGGAATTATAAGCCGAGTAAAATAAAACATCTGCCCTGAAGATAAGGATAGTGCTGACAGATCAACTTCCAGTTCATTGCGCGCTGCGACGGCAAAAAAAGTAAAACAGCAAAAAGAAGAAATATTTTGGAAAAAAAAAAGGAGGGAAAAAGTATAAAATTAATTTTATAGGGAAAACTGATGCCCATTCTGATAATTTTGAATAATCTGAGACAATTACATGGGAAAAATTCTTACTATGAAAAAATTAAAAACAAGACATTTTTAATTAATTACATAGCTAATTTTGCTTTTGCTAAGAGCTGTTTCATAAATTGTGCTTCATAGCATTATACCTTGTTTGTTTTTCAGATTCAAAATGAAACTTTATAATATGACAGCAAAAAATGAAAATGTTTTATTTTAATGTTCTTTTTTAAATATAATTTCAATATATTACCCGCTATTTAAATGAAATTTATCAATGTTACGATGTTTTAAAAAAAGTCGTCAAAAAATTCTCAGATCTCGGAATTAAAAATTTCTATAGAAACTAATCTTAAAATCGCCAAAATGTTGAAAAGTCGCCAAATTTAGAACTGTTTGATAAAAGAATTCACATCCTCAAAAGCGAAAAGTTGTTTAAAAGCTCTTTATTAGAAAAAAATGAATTTCGAAATTCTTATGTTTCACTTCTTGCTTAGAGACTAAATTATAACTCATAAACCCATTCAAAAGATTTACCATATATACGGCAGTGAACCGCCAAAAATATTCCTCCAAAATGCTAATTCACACTCAAAATGGCAGTCGTAAAAACACACAGAAATTTTAGATGATTAAAATTAAGGACCTTCTGCTGACTTTGGCCAAAATTAAGGACTTTTAAGGACCAAAAATAGATTCCAAAAAATTTAAGGACTCTTAAGGACCGTACGAACCCTGAATTATAGGTTGAGGTTTTGTTCTCTATTTCTTGTTCCCCTGATATTTCTGAGCTGGAGTGATGTAAAGAAATGTACCAAAAAGATAAAAAATTATCTATTTCTTATAAATTTTGATTTCAAGCTAAAAAGAATTACAAAAATTAAAAATGATTGTCTATATTGATCATATGCTTATTTTTAAGCAACTTTCTTAATAAAAAATACACACTTTTCTTTACTGTTTTCTTGAAAACAATGCGATCATTAGAAGGTTAGTAATACAGCTAAAAAGACAAAAAGAAATCAGTTAGCAGGAGAAAGTGCAACAGCAGACTGGTTGACAGCAGCGATCTCAGTGAGAGCATTGAAAATCTTAATCTTTTGAGCGACTGTTGCGATCTGAGACTTTTCATATTTTTTTTTTTTTTTCTTTTCTTGTGGCTGTTTGCGTTTTGACACTTCCATTTAATAAGTTGCCTTTTTGGATACTGTGTGCTATAATATTCCTGTTGTTTTGTCGTAATAACTTTGTAAAAGTATAATAATTTTGATTTCTTGTTTATAGCAAAGCAATTTTATTTGTTCCACTCTAAGTTAAGAAATTTTATAAAGCATTTGGCAAATCAACTAGTACAATTTGCATAAGATATAGAATAGTATAAAAATTTTGTCTGATAATTTTTTAGAATATTCTATAATGAACAGCATTTTAAAACGAGAGAAAATTTGCAGTGTACATATCAAATGCCTGATTTTTTTAAGTGAAGGAGGGGTGCCTTCTTATCTGAATTACTGAAATCCTCTTATCCTAAAATAATGTGTATGTTTACTAGCTTTTTAATCAATGATTTGGTGCCACTTGGAAAGGCGAAGCTTAATACATGTGCAGCTTGTATTACACTTTCATTTCAAATTCATTTCTGCATATTTCCATAATGCATAAAATAATTTTTTTTAAAAATAGAACAGGTAAAACATCCCTACAAATTTTAAGACTTAATATTAGAAGGAGTGAATGTAATAATAAAATCAAATGAAACATGGTATTGATCTGAAATAGCTGCACAAGATAAACAATTTCAAATGGGGGGAACTGTAGCATAAATTTAATCATATGCATAAAATTAATTGAATAGTCTCCATCATTTTCAACGATCTGACCATCTTTCAAACAATTTTTCAATGCCTTTTATTAAAAAATTCTTTTTGTTTTGTCTCAGAATGTTCATTTATTATACTAATCTTCATTTATTGTGGAAGCTTTTACTACAAAAAATGCTACATTGACCTAAACAGATAATATTTGGGAAAGGCAATACCTGGACTCAGACGAATGAGAAATAAATTTCCATTTGAGAACATTTGACATCTGTACATAGCTACATATCTTGCATAACTTGAAAAAGATTAGCCATAGTATGTTGAAATTTTGTATAACAGACTACTATAACATCTAGTTGTGCATTTGCTTTTTTCATTGCAATCAGTAGTAACAAAAGTATATGTGTACATTGACAAGCCAAAACATCATGACCATCAGCACATTTTTAAATGAACTCATCTGAATGACATGAAGGGCATGTGATTGAGAATGACCCGGAGAAGGTAAGGAATCATTCTTGCACTTACTTTGGCGAGTGATGGTAAAGTCTGCTAAGAAAACTTAACAGAGGGTGGCCTGATGAATCGGAACGAGTATCTCCAAAACTGCATGATTGGTAAATTGTTCACACTGTTGTTGGCCGCTATTAGTATTTATGCAAAGTTGATGTATGATGACAAAACCACAGTGTTGGACGTTCATGTGTCATCAAAGAAAAAGTACATCGGAGACTGTCCGCTTGGCACAACAAAAATCGGTGCCAGACAGTGGCTCAGCTGACAGCTCAATACAGTGCAGATCCAAGTGCAAGTGTTTCGGAACACAATTCCTCAGACACTGTTGGTTATGCGACTAAGGAGTAGATGCTCCACTTGAGTGCCTCTGCTGACTAAGCGTCATTGTCAACTATGCCTACAGTAGGCCTGGGAATATTGAGACTGGACCATGGATAAGTGGAAGACAGCTGCCTGGTCAGATGAATCATGATTTCTCATTGATTACATTTATGGTCTTGTCAATAGTAGGCTATCTTCCAGGCATACATTTGCTCCACTGGCCCCTGTACAGCAGGTCATATGTAAGCTGGTAATGGCAGTATTATATTTTGGGGGATGTTTTCACGGGTGTTTCCGTGACTCTTAGCTGTGGTAGAACAGATAATGAAAGCTGCAGACTATCTGAACATAATTACAGATCAAATGCACCCTTACATGGCATCTGTCTTCCCAAATGAAATCTTCCAGCAAGACAATGCACTATGTCAAAAGGCTCGAATTGTGTTTGAGTGGTTTAAGGAACTTAAGAACTAATTCCAATTAATGTCCTGGGCACCTACCTAACTTGTTGGATCTTGACTCGACAGATCACACTTGGGATGTCATGGAATGGCAGCTCAGAGTTCAAACACTTCCATGTTGGAATATCTCGACTTTGCATGACCACTGCCGAGACACTGGGTACAACCTGTCTCCAGTTATCTACCAAGAACTTGTGGCATCCATGCCAAAGTGAGTTTCAGCTAGTTTGCAGGCCAAAGGTTGCACAACATGTTGTTGAGAAGGTGGTTATAATATTTTGTCTCTTCAGTGTACACCAACACCCTTACTCAGCTTAAACTCCTTACCTGAACTTTATTTTTGCAGTCATTGGTTGTACTCATACAGTGGTTCCCAAAAGTGTTTATATAATTATGATTTTCATTGAAATAGAGCTCTATTCATTTATTAAAGTAAATTTTCTGAATAAGATTTTAATAATAAGATCTATAATATATTCGTAACAAAATTACATGAAATATGTTTAAAATATAGCGAAATTTTATTTTTAAGAAATTAATAATCAAAAAATGACAAACATTTTATGTCACAAAAGTCTTCGGACACTTAAAAAAAATCTTGACAGACACTTGAAAAAAATCTTTAGTAAATATTTTCATTTTTCGTTAAATTAATTTTTAGTAGGATATCTTTTAGCATCCACAACAGCTTTTAAATGTCTGGGAATAGATTTTACTAGTTTTTTTGTAATTTCTGTATCAATGTTCATCAATTCTTCCATCATGACTGTTTTCAGTTCGCTTTTTGTTTTGATGTCGTGTTTTCGTACTTTAACCTCCAGTTCTTTCCAAATGTGTTTACGTGGTTTAAATCTGGCGACTGAGGTGGTGTTTTCAAAACCTGTGGACAATTTAGAGACACCACAGGCGAACGTTGAGAGCCGTATGCTCAGGATCGTTATAATGATTAAAAATAAAGTTACGAGGGCTATTCAGAAAGTAGATTACGTTTTGGAATAAAAAAATAAACAAAGTATAGGAAACAAATTTTATTATATACAGATGAAAGCCACACTCAAATACTACTTTTCTACATAGTCACCATACAAATTAAGGCATTTATCGTAGCGATGTACGAGCTTGGAAATTCCTTCGTCGAAAAATTCGGCCGCCTGCGCCTTCAACCACTTCGTTACCTCTTCTTGCAGCTGTGCGTCGTCATCAAAACGCTGCATAGCCAGCCACTTCTTCATTGCTGGGAATAGGTGGAAGTCGCTCGGTGCCAGGTCGGGACTGTACGGCGGATGAGGAAACAACTGCCACTTAAAAGATTCAAGAACTTTACGAGTGACATTTGCCGTGTGGGGCCGGGCGTTGTCGTGAATCAACAAGATCTTAGAGCTCAACATTCCTCTGCGCTTGTTTTGAATTGCTCTTCTGAGTTTTTGGAGAGTTTGGCAATACCTTTGAGAGTTTATTGTAGTGCCTCTTTCCAGGAAGTCCACCAAAATTACACCTTTTCTGTCCCAAAAAACAGTCGCCATCATCTTCCTTGCCGACATTGTTTGCATGCATTTCTTGGGTTTTTGGGGAGAACTTGTGTGCCCCCACTGCATTGATTGCAATTTCGTTTCACAGTTCACATGTTTCACCCATGTTTCGTCACCAGTAACGATGCGATCGAGTAAAGAGTCACCATCCTTATGGTAAGCGTCCAAAAAGTTCAACGCTGCAGCCATTCGCTGATTTTTGTGGTCCTCTGTCAAGATTTTTTGGAATCCATCTTGCACAAAACTTGTGGTAACCAAGCTTTTCGCTGATGATTTCGTGCAACAAACTTCGCGAAATTTGTGGAAAACTCAAAGAAAGTTCCGTTATTGTGAAATTTCGATTTTCACGGACTTTAGCATCGACTTTTTCGAGAAGTTCGGCGGTCACTATGCTGGGTCTCCCACTTCGATCTTCGTCGTGAACATTGGTTCGGCCATTTTGAAATCTTATGACCCACTGACGCACTCCACCTTCAGTGATAATGTTGTCCCCATACACTTCACGAAGCTGCCGATAGATTTCTATCGGTTTACAGTTTTTTGCAGTCAGAAACCTTATTACTGAGCGCACCTCGCAGCTCGCGGGATTTTCAATTAACGCAGACATTTCAAACCGTCACAGTATCTGAACGGAGCACAGCACGAACCTCTCACTAGCACGGCTAGATGCAGACTGAGCTGCGCAACGCTCTGACCCCAAGATGGCCGCGCTAGCCCCGCCACTAGCGGACACAGACGGAAACGTAATCTACTTCCTGGATGGCCCTCGTATTTCCAATACCCAAATTTTGGTCTGATAATTTTAAATCGTCTCTTAAAATATTTAAATAAAGAGAATGATTCATTATGCCAGCAATAAATAACAAATTACCTAGTCCTGATGCCGCCATGCAACCCCACACACACCTCCACCATCATGCTTAACTGTTCCAAGTTCTTAGAATGAAGTTCCTCATTTTTTCTTCTCCATACAGTTATTCAAATATTGGAACCAAAAATGTTAAATTTGCTTTCGTCAACAAATAGGACATTACTCCAGTACGTTTCGGATGTATTTATCATTGATTTTGCGAATGAAAGCCTAAGCTTTCTGTTTTTCTCACTAACAAAAAAATTTTTACGGGCAGAACGCCCATATACGAGGGCAATCCCAAAAATAAGGTCTCCTATATTTTTAGATATACAAAGAACCGTTTATTTTCTATAATTGCTACATCACTTTAAAGATTGAAGAATGCTTTATTTTCCAACATAATCACCATTTCGGTCGATGCGTTTTTGTAGACGCTGTGGCAGTTTTACAATGCCCATGTCACACCAGCTTGCCGCCATGCCCTTCAGGAAGCGTTGAACCTCATCTTTCACCTCATCATCGGAGCAGAACCGCCGTCCAGACAAATGTTCCTTTGCCGTTTGTGTTTCCTTTCCCGCTGCTGTTTGTGGTCTTCTGTCAGCATATGCTGCACCCATCTTGCACACACCTTCCAATATTGCAACTTTTCCGTTAAAATGCTGTGGATGGTTATTCTGGAAACCTCAGGAACCAAAATGCAGAGAGCATCCAGAGTGATCCTCCGATCTTTATGCACGAGTTCCTTAACTTTCGCGATTGTCTCGTCGGCAATTGACGGCCTCCTGCCCCTTTCTTCGTCATGAATTTCAATACGACCAGCTGTAAATTCTCTACACCACTTGCGAATGTTTTTGACATCCATGCATGACTGTCCGTACACTTCCGTCAATAGGCGGTGAATTTCAACTGGTTTAACGCCTTTTGCGTTCAAAAATCGAATAAATGCGCGCACTTCGCGGTAACGTTTATCGGGAGCTCCATTTCGAATGGCTGCCAAGCCAAGACTGAACATCTGAGCGAAGCGCCTGCATGCCTATGTGGTAGTGCAGAAAGCACCACTCACAACAGTGTTGCCAACAACCGTATTAAAACTTTCTCTACGTCCCCCAAAAATAGGAGACCTTTTTTGGGGGATTGACCTCATATTCCAGCTTCTCTGAGAATTCGTTGAACAGTTTCAGGTAAAATTGAAGAAAACTTTAATAAATTCTGCAGAAACTTTTACAGCACTCAAACGTGGGATTTTCACAAATTTTCTGATAATAAATCTCTCATCACATTTAGTTAACTTTTTCAGTCGACTTTTTCTTACCTTGTTTTCAATCTGATTTTCTTCTTTAAAGCGTTTTATCACATACTGCACTGTAGTATGCGATAAATTAACTAATTTAGCAATATTCTGAATTGATTTACGACTACTATGGTGAAAAATTATCAATTTTCGAATGCTGTTTGTAATTTCTTTACGACTGTGACTCATTTTTCAATAATAAATATAATATTATCAAGTAAACAAATAAAAAATTAAAGCAAACGATTTTTTAAATGCCACCACAATGCAAAAATTTAAAAAAAAGGGCAAACGATAATTCTAATTTTGATTTTATTCAAAAATATTTCAGTGTACGAAGACTTTTGTGTGATAGAATGTTTGTCATTTTTTTATTATTAATTTCTTAAAAACAAAGTTTCACTAGATTTAAAAAATATTTCATGTAATTTTGTTACGAATAGATTATATATCTTATTATTAAAATCTCATTCAAAAAGTTTACTTTTACACTGGTTATCATAAATTAAGGAAAAATCACAAAAATAAGCCAAACCATTTAAAATTTGTATATGTTGCCAAGTAAAAGAGTAGCTGAGTAAAACTCCAATATGCAAATTAGTGGCGCTGCACTCGGAATGCATCATCTGTGAGGAGCATAAAAGTCTATGTTTGAGACCAAGCCTACATATTTCACTGTGATAGTGACATCAGAAATCTTAGATAGCCAATTCGTAACAATGACCTCCAGGCATCATTTGCCTGCAGAACTACGACAGAAAGCCATTGGGAGACTAGAGGCAGGGCAAAGTCAAACAGAAGTGGTCAGATGGCTAAATGTGAGTCTTTCTGTGGTTCATAGACTTTGGAGGCAATTTCAAATCGCAGATTCGGCACCTGGGAGGTTCAGCCAAGGTTAACCAACTGCTACGACGAGCGCCGATGACCGATATTTGACATTATGCGCACTCAGGAATAGAACCGCTACTCCGACTCTTCTTAGATACTCCCTTGCTGCAGCCACCGGAACGTTGGTGTCAATGTCAACTGTGCGTAGAAGGCTTCACAAAGGTGGTCTGTATGCGAGGCGAACAACCATTTGCGTGCCGCTCAAGTCACGCTATAGGAGGGACCGTTTACAGTGGGCAAGACAACAAGTCCACTGGACACCTGAGCAGTGGAGGGCTATTCACTTTATGGATAAGTCCAGGTTTAGTCTAGAAAGTGGTAGTAGGCGTTATTTGATATGGAGAGAACCTGGAACCCGTTACCATCCGTCAAAGAAATGCATACGGAAGAGGCAGTGTCTGTGTTTGGGGTGGCATCTCTTTGGGTGGACGCACAGACCTCCATGCTTTTCCAAGGGGAACCGCGAATGCTCATGTTTATAGAGATGACATCCTTGATGCTTATGTGCGCCCATATGCCGGGGCGATAGGTGATGCTTTCCTGTTACAGGACGACAATGGAAGACCACACAGGGCTCACATAATATATGATTATCTTCAACAGAAAAATATTATGCGCATGGAGTGACCAGCTCGATCCCCGGACTTGAATCCTATCGAGCACATTTGGGATGCTTTAGGGAGACATCTAGCTGTCTCAATCCTCCCTCTTAGATCCTTGCCGTGCTTGCAACTGCTTTGCAAGAGCAATGGTTCTCGCTTCCAATGGAACTGATAGACCGCATACTTGAAAGCATCACACATCGCTGAATGTGCTGTATTGTTTTTAGAGGCGATTATATTTCATAGTGAAGGTATTTTTAAGCCCCGTCCACATGCAACGCTCCTTCGCACAGCTTCCATTAGCAAGGGGAGAAAAAGGAGACATGAAAGAGTTTCGTCTTTAAGACCCATTCAGAAGACCACCGTCTTCCTTCCCCTTTATACCTAAGCCTCTGTGAACAATCACGTCTCCGAATTGGCAGATTCTAATACTGTTTACACATTTTTAACGTTGTTTACTGTTGTTAATTTTGTAATCTGGACTTTCACAACTGGTACCTGAACTTTCGTGATGGTTCCTGAAAAATATATGCTTTTTAATTATTATTTTATAAGCTGTTATTTAGTTCACTCTCGGTGCTTGACGCTATTTTTAAAAGATGGTCATGGATTTTTAAACTGCTTCGCGATAAGATATAGAACTCAAACTTTGTACATACACTGCTTGTGGATGTGGTTGCACACTTTTGATTTTTAGAGGATCAGATTTTTTTCAAATTTAAAGTTGAAACGATTTTTTGCAAATATTAACAAATAAACTGAGAATCTCAGAATATTATAGTTTGCACCATAACACACTGTGGAGGAAAAAAAGAATTAAATAAAATTTTTAGCGTAATTTTTTAAAAAAATATTTTGAGAGAATTTTTGAAAATCGTTCATATTTTTAGACTTCTTGATGGCCATTAATTTTAAAATTTCATATCTAAAAATATATCGGTTACTAACTTCCGACATTTTTACAGCTTATAAAATAAACTTTTCGCATTTAAAAAAATGATACAGGAAATTAATTGGATGATTTTTTTACTTTTTTGAAAGATGTGCAATGAAGGAGAATGGGAAATATTGGTTCTTCTTGGGCATCAATTCGAAACATCGGTTTCAAAGTAATAATCTCATTATACTACACTATTTTTATGACAATTTTTATGTCATAAAAATAGTTGTTATTGTTGCCAATTGTTAGTTCAGCATTAGATCGGAGATATTTCTGAGTTAACTTTCTCTTAGGATGCGTTTTGCATTCCGCTGTGTTTAACGTTCTTATTAGATTGAAGCATAACTACTGATTATACTTAGTGATATTCTAAACACTTGTACGAGTATTTCTGTGGAAAATTCCAGAACTTTGAAATGTTTCTGTTGATAAAATAAATTTAATTAAGCTATCATCAGATTTGAGTGCAATGGCAATCATTTACAAACTATTATCAATCTATTACAAACCCGTACGCACGCAACAATATTATAATTAATTAATGTATTAAATTGTTTTGAACGTGTTTTACAAAACAAAAACAGGTAAAGAAAAATTCTGCTTGCATTTTACAAGTTTTTGCAATTTTTCTGGCCACATAAGGTTTTAAAAAAAGGTTTGTAATTTATGTTTATATTTACCAATTTAATAGCACTAGGTTTGATTTATATATATATGTGTGTGTGTGTACTGAAATTCTGTAATAAAATTTTAAAGATTTGAAATCATTAAATGTCTATTTAGACAGTTTGTAGTCTTTAAACTGCAAATGCAAAATGAGAAACCTTTTGCATTTTTTTCAATAAATCCTTTTACTTAAAGTCCTAAAATATATACAGATACGGACTAAATTTTTATTATTTTTACTGCTTATTTAAAATTATATACTTTATAGAAACAAGGATGAGTTTTGCAAAATACTGAAAGGAAAAAATTATTTGAAATGAAAATGTAACTGAGATCATATTTGTTTTCAAGATTTTAGATAAAAGTGTATTTTTTCCCCATCAGAAACTAATTCATCAATTGCAAAATCATTCCTTAAAGCTATTAAGAACTCTCTAATAAATACAATAAAAAAAAAACTGGGGGTAGACATTGAAAATTGTAGGAGAAGAAAGACATTTTAATAGTAAAATTTTTTTTTAAAAATTTAAATTAAAAAAAATACTAGCAAAAACATTTTTTCAGCTTAAAATTATTTTGTCTCACAAAACCATTTAATAATATTCATAAAAAGTAGATGAAAATGCTTAATTTTTTTTATTAAAAAATCATTCAAAAGATACCGAGTCCCTTGTTGCGTTGAAGCCGATATGCACTTGTCTTAACTTTAGTTTTAATTTGAACGATATTTCTGGAATACCTAGCATCAGATAACCTTGTCTGTATTTGTCTATAATTTGCGTATCTTGTACAGTTCTATCTAATTTTGGGGGGGGAGGGATGCTATAACATCTCCAGACATCTATCAGCCCGACTGTTTGGCAGACAGTCCAGCGAGCAGTAACTATAACTAAGTGAACCGCGCAGTATAGTACGGGAAATATTCCCATTTGCCCTGCTCCGAGAGGTAAGGAACATTCAACGAAGTTCTACCTCCAATTTGGTGAGGCAGTTAATGCTTATCCCATGTTAATGCTTGTGAACGGGACACGTTGAAAGAACCGGTTTTCGCTACCGGTCGAATCTGCTCTTGTGAACAGGGCTTTACTATAGCAAACTGATATCTTCGATTTGTTCATTTTATATATGTGCTAATTTCTATACTACCATAATTGTCTGGTAATTTCTTTTTATGTTATTCGATACCTTACTATGTGTTGTATATTGTGGGTAAGTTCCATAAAATTCTACATGTATCTTTTTCAGTAATCGTGATTTTTCCTTAATTTATGATAACCAGTGTAATTAATGCATAGAGCCCTATTTCAATTAAAATCGTAAGTGTACGAACACTTTTGGAAGTCACTGTATACTCATGTACTTCCAACTACAGAAGAGTTTTAAATGCGGAAAATACTCATGTTTTAGCAATGGCTAATTAAAAAAAATTTTTTTTGGATAAATAATGAATTTATTTCTTAATGCATTCTCTCAGTTTCTATACTTATATTTGGAAAAGTTTAATACTCATTGTGAAAAAAAATACAAGAAGTCTGACAAACTTGCCAAGGTGATATGTATGAAGTTTCCTCTGGCAAATGACTGCCACAAGGAATGTATCAGGGTTTCAAGAGGAGCGAGTTAACTGCACCACAGCCATAAAATGTACTCTTAACTAATACATGGCAAAGCTGCACAGTAATATGCAGGAGTAAATCTTGGTCTTTTAAAGGTAGGCATTTTAAAATTAGTAACAAATTTAATTTTGTAAGTAATAGTTTTATGTCTCTTGTATCTAAATAAATTCATATTTGTGTAATAAAATGCAAAAGTGTCTTCTTTTTATATGGCTTATTTCAAATCAACAAACTGAGTGATTACAAAAATACATGTCTCTACTGGAGGGAAAAAATTAAGATTTAGTATACAAAAACTAAAATAGAAAAACAATAATTCCAAAATTTTTATAAAATTCTAAAATACTCAAAATGAAATAAACATAGCTAAAAAAACAGAAATCAATTTTTTTTTTTTTTTTAAAATTACAGTTTAAACATAAACTTCTGGTGCCCCTTCCCCCAAACTATAGGCTTAACAACTTAGTTAAATTTTCAGATCATGCATGAGATTTACAATTATAACACTCTTGAACTAGAATCCCTTCATTTAATTAAATTTTGTTCATCTTAAAAACAACATTCATAAAAAAACTGTAATATGTGAGGAAAGAATAATGCCAATTCAGAAAAAACAAATACAGTACAAAGTCCAAGATCTGGATGTCCAATATCTAGACCTCAACATCACCAATATGCTCACCTTCTTTTTTTCGTATACTTTAGGCGTGTGTATTTGATTTTTCCCACTATAACTAAGCGTGGACAGTCTTCACTTCGGCACTAAATAAATACCAGAAGTCCATATCCTCCATATTGAAGAAACAATTTAGCATAAATTTGTGTCATCAATAATTTGGCTCCACAGCTGTGTATCTGCTTGGCATACGTATCAAACGGAAACATTCTACATAGAAATATAATTGATTTTATACCTACTAATATTTTATATCCCTGATGTCAACCTGGTGAATCATTATTTATTACATTTTGCTTTCATCACACCTCAAAACCACCAATATGCTCACCTTTTTTTGTATGCTTTAGGCATGTGTGTTTGATTTTTCCCACTATAACTAAGCGCGGACAGTCTCGATTCTTAATTTCACTTCGGCACTAAATAAATACCAGAAGTCCATATCCTCCATATTGAAGAAACAATTTAGCATAAATTTGTGTCATCAATAATTTGGCTCCACAGCTGTGTATCTGCTTGGCATACGTATCAAACGGAAACATTCTACATAGAAATATAATTGATTTTATACCTACTAATATTTTATATCCCTGATGTCAACCTGGTAAATCCTTATTTATTACATTTTGCTTTCATCACCACATGTTTAACAACACATGACAACTTGAGTAATGACTAGTGCAGCGATGACTAAACTTTTTTTTAATAATAGTAATTTAATAATAAAAAGTAAGGAAACCTTTTATATTGACATTACACTTGGTAATGATTACAGATTTAAGTTAAATGCGCTAAGAAATGTTGACGAGGAAAAGTTTTAAAAAAATTTCTTTCGATATGTCCAAAATAGATTTTATTAATGATACTTATAGGCCAAAAGATTACATTTAATCTTTTGGCCTATAAGCCAAAAGATTAAAGCCACTATTTTAATTAAGAATAACTGATTTGTTTTCACATAAAACCAGAACGGCACTAGAGCTCGTATGGCCACACTGGACGGCAGAATTCGCCAAATTTTTTTTAATTTAAAGAAGCACTGAGCAACCAAATTAAAGGATGAAAACTATTTTAGAACTTGGGAGAAGCACTGGGATCTAAAATTTAGGGGCAGCAAAAAATCAGAACTTAGGGAGGCACTTGGTAGGAGAATTTAGAACATGCAGAGACTGCATCAGGTGGTAAGATATCTAGCATCAGCCCTTGATAAAATCTTAAGTATATGTAGGAATTTATTTATTCAGGACTCTGATAAGGCTTAGGCATGTGGAAGAAGTAGATGTAAGGATAATAATAATTCAGGCTTAATTGTCTCAATGCGTGATAGAAGCAAGACAAAATTTAGAGGAACAACTTGTCTTTTGTTACCAATCTCATGATACCTAATCAATAATAGATAATGGATGCCATTAAGCAAGGCTAAAAGTATACTTTTCCTAAGAATCTGATTATAAATACTGATTCCTAAGAATTTCAGTCAATATAGCAGATTGGGATGTTGCTGAACTTTCTGATTTGATCCAGCTTATTATTTTTTGCAGCCTTTCTTTATTACAGCAATTCTATGAAAATTAATTAAATTAATTGCTGTAATAATAATAAAAATTAATTGCTTTAGTAATTAAATTTTATTACAGCAATTCTATGAAATTTCAATTACCGTAATTTCTGGAAGAAATGCTACGGCGTTTAAGTGCACTAAAAATAAAATATTTCCTATGATGGTCATTGTACATAGTTTGGATGGCCTTGTCACTGTACATAGACTGGTGCTGTTCCCACGCAAAAGACCGCTCAGTTGCTTTTTGTGAACGTTATTTTGTTTACATTCTTTCCCTTGAACAGACCTACATGCCTTATTCAACCTAAATGTGATCTCAGAACAATAACATTCTTCCCCCTTTCAAATCAGCATTCTCATCAGTTTGAATAGTCTCTCTCCTCAGCCATTCCATGAATCTTTCAGGACCCATTGTTGGATTTCAAAACAATGTATTTTGTATTTACTTTACTTTAATTTTATACTTATTACTTTTACTTTTTGGTCACTAATAATTGTAGTTAGTTTGGTTTCATGAGAGTGGCAGCAGGGCAATTATATAATTAGGTAAACATGTTTCTGTAGTTAGTTAGGCTTATTGAAGATTAATTGTATGTTATATACCTGAGTGATGTTTTTAAATAAATGAATACTTTAGAATATAGTAGTCTCTTTATAGTCCTTGATACGCTGGTAGCATAATACTTTGACGCATAAGCGAACACCCATCCTCTCCCCACACCTGACTTTTCTGCAATTTTTTTTCAAAGGCGGACATGACTCCACCTGCCTTGCAATAACGAACTCTGACTATTTTCCCTTCAGCATGAATCAATTTTTCTTGGCATTCTGCCAGATACAGATCCCATCAGTTCAGGTAAAAGTCATTGTTGAATAGTTTTTAAGTAAGAAGGGAGCGTAAATTTTTTAAAATGGCACCTAAACGGCACAGAGCTATACTGCTGGTTTTAAGCTTAATGTAATTTCATGTGCTGAACAAATTGGAAATAGAGCAGCAGCTCAAGAGTTTGAAGTGGACAAGAGATGTATTCGACATTGGAGAACCAAAAAAGAACTTAAAAATATGCTACAACAGAAACGAGCCAAAAGAAGTGGTACTGTAAGGTGGCCAAATCTAGAGGAGGACCTTGCAAACTGGATAAAGGAGCAACAAGGAAAGGGAATGGCAATTTCGACTGTAAAAATTCGCTTACAAGCAAAATTTAGAGCAAAACAAATGAACATAAATGATTTCAAAGGAGGGCCTTGCTGGTGTAGCAGATTTATGAAAAGAAAAAATACTTCTGTGCGTCCTAGGACAACAGTCGGGCAACAATTACCAATGGACAAGCAGAATAAAAAGGCATCTTTTCTAAATTATGTGACAGATATTATTGACAAAAAAAAAAAAAAAAAAACTTCTTTGGTCACAGATAATAAATATGGATGAAACGGCATTAGCTTTCGACTCTCCTGCAAACAGAACTGTTGATGAAACTGGTGCTAAAACTGTATCTGTGCTTAAGACGGGACATGAAAGAATGTCATTTACATGTGTGTTAGCTGTGCATCAAACGGTGACAAGCTAAAGCCGATGATCATTTTTAAACGAAAAACTATTCCGAAGGGAGATTTTCCTAATGACGCAATTATTTGTGCAAGCGAGAACGGCTGGATGTGCGAAACAATCATGCATGAGTGGCTACAAAAAGTTTGGCAGTGTCGTAAGGGATCTTTTTCCCAACCAAAAGGGTTATTGATAATGGATTCCATGCGTGCTCTTTTACTTGAGTCAGTGAAAACCAAATTTCAAAAAATGTCTACGACCGTAGCAATAATTCCTGATGGTTTGACAAAAATCTTACAACCAATAGATTTGTCAGGTAATAAATAATTCGAAGCTGAAGTCCGAAAGCGGTGGGAGTGTTGGATGAGTGAAGGATTGCATGCGTATACCAAAAGTGGTAAAATGCGTACAGCATCTTACGAAGAAGTTGCAAAGTGGGTAGGAAGTGTGTGGAAATCAGTAAAAACATCGTCAATAATAGCAGGGTTCAAAGAAGCTGAAATTATACCCTTAGATAAAGAGACTGTAAACCAAGAGGATGAATGTGACGATCTGGAAGACTTAGATCAGGATTTACTAAATCTTTTTAATTCAGATAATGAAGAATCAGATTTTGATGGCTTCATATGATGTACAGGTTGCTGTAATTTGTTTTGTAAGTAAAATTTAAAATTTCTTTTTGTCATCCAAATTTAATATTTCGTTGTTGCAACATTTTTTATAATATACTCTGAGTATTACAAATATGGACTTCTTTAGTGGGTAAATATAAGTATATTCGTGAACGTAAATATATTTTCAACATTTCTTACCTTTAATTTATTTTTGAGTTATGGTTTCATTTCATGCATTTTTCTTAACTGATATGTCATATATCAGGACACATGTTGAGATTTTGCATCTATACGGCCCACAACATCATGTGCAATTTAATCTATTGCAGCATTTACACTGATGCGGCATTTCTGAGTAATTTAAATTTTTTTCCCACCATTTTTCTTGAGTGTGCCGTTTACACTGATGCGGGATTTCTTCCGGAAATTATGGTATGTCAAAAAGAGTTTCTAATTCTGGAGCTGCAACAGAATCTACAAAGCAAACGCATGGTTCGATATCCAATACACAAAAAGTGCAATTGCTGCAAGAAATGGATAAATTATGCAAGGAGTATAGCATTCGAAAGTCAATTGTATATGACATAAGAAAAAAGAAAAAGGAACTTTTTGAATTTTTTGTGGATTCTGACACCCAATTATTCGTTTTGCTAAAAGTGAAGATTATGAAAAATAGATGACAGAATGTGTCAGACAGCATCACATTGAGGGCGTGCCATTGATAGGCTCCAATGCTAATGGCTCAAGCTAAAATATTTCATTAAGAAATGAATGTAAAAACTTAGTGTATATTCGATAGGTTGTTTATGAAATTTAAAAATCTCCATGGTATAAGGCAATTAAAAAATTCAGGTGAAAAAGCTTCAGCTGATACTGAAGCTGCTGAACTATTTGCAGATGGATTCTTTGAACCCATTAATGGTGAAAAAGTTATCTCCAGAACAAATTTACAGCGCTGATGGAACTGGTCTTTTCCGGCAATATGTATTACAAAATAACTTGACAACCTCTATAGAAAAGGCTCCAACTTGTGTAACAAATTTAGCATGTGCAAATGCTGCAAGAATGCAGAAGTGTAAACTTTTCATAATCAGAAAAAATATACAACATTGAGCATTTAAAGGAGTAAAGATTTTTCCTGTTACATATCGTGCAAATAAAAGAACATGGATGATACAAGTGTTAATGAATGATTCATTTGAAAATCATTTCGTACTCATTCAGAGGCTCAGCACAATTTGGTGGGTTTACCTCATGATTATTCTGATTGCAGACAACTGTTTGGCTCATACTTCACTTAAAGTTTCAATGAAAGATAACGTATCCATATTATTCTTTTCTCCAAATTGTATGTCTGTAATGCAGCCTATGAATACTGGAAAAAAAACATACACTGAAATGCAAATATAAAGTAGAATTTTTAAAATCCATGTTAAATTTTTTGAATAACAGTAAGACTATTCAAGAATTTTGAAATATTTTAGCCTAAAATCCTTGTAGAGGATTGCAAGATCCTGGGAGGATGTGTCTCAAGATACTTTAAAAAATGCTTGGCATAATTTATGGTCAGGTGCCATAATTTCATGGTGAGGATTATGAATATGATAGCCATGAATGTGAAGGTTTTCATATATTGGTGAAATTGTTCAGTTAATGGATTTTGTATAGAAATGTGGAGAAGCGGTAATAAATGAAGACAATATAACAGTTTTTCATTGCAATGACAATGCCCCAATCAATCAACAGATGGCAAAATCTGTAGTATGATTCTAGATCCAGAAAACATCGCTATTGATGGTGAAGAAAGTGACTGAGAGGTTACTGAAAACAGAAAAATTCCGATTGATAAGTTAGTCAGAGTTCTCGACACAACAATTACAGGACTTGAACAATGGAACTGTGTAACTGAACAAGAAATTAACACTGTCTACAGAATTAAAGAGAAAATATTAGAGGAAAAAAAAAAAAAAAAAAGGCAACTTAAACAACTTACATTGAAATAAATGCTTAATAAAGTAAGTAAAGAAATGTTACACCTTTTTTTTTTTTTTTTTTTTTGTAAATTTTGTTACCCTTTAGATTATAAATGCTTCATTATTTCAAAAATCCCAATTTCATATTTTTAATTTTATAATTTCTACATGCCATCTTACTAGTTTTAAATTGATGATCTAATATCTGGAAAAATCCCATGTCCAGAATCGCCGAAGTCCCAATGAGTCGTCCAATCTCAGACTTTGCACTGTATTTACTTTTTTTAACATATTTTAAAGATGATGCAAACAGCTTTTGGAAAAGTACTCAATGATGCTACTGTGTGAAAAATCTGGGGGCTGGGGATATTACATTTACAGAAGAAAAAAATTTTTAATTATTTCTGATTAAGTAAACAAAAATTAAAATTAAAGGAAAAAAGTATGCAAAATTTCCATAGAATTATATATTGAAAGAAAATAATAAAATGCATCTCAAAAGTTAGAAACATATTAAAAAATTATACTACAATTTACCTTTAAAATTCCTGTCTTTTAAAGGGGTACGCTTAATACCTTTGCTTCTTTTTTTAGACCGTACAGGAGACTTACATAAACGATCTACTAATTTTTCGAGCTCAGCTATCTTATCGATTTCCAATTTTATTGATGTTTCACCATTTAATATATTATCACACTTCTGAACAAGAACCACTGCGTTTAATTTCAGTTTAGGATCTTCATAATCTGGAATATTAGAAAATTTTTTCTTCACTTTTCTTTCATGCTTATCCTTAACAACACTTTTTTCTGAACTAGATCCTTCATCTGAAGAAGTAATGTCTTTATCTGATTTCAAATGTTTTAACTTTTGATGCACTTTTTTCTTTGATTTCTTATTTGGGATAAATTTATCTGAATCGAAAGCTGATGGACTGAAATCCTCATCATCCTTATCATCGTCTTCTTCAAATTCAGAATCAGAATCATCATCTAATACTCCACCTTCCTTTTCAGCTCCACTTGTATTTGAAACTGATATTTTGTTGTTATCTTTATTGCCATCTTTCAATAATTTATTTTTAGAATCATTAGATTTTGAAGGGGAAGTAGAAAGGATCTTTCCTTCCCTACAACTTTCAGAATCTGAATCATCAAGTAATGCCATTTTGGCTTTAAGATTAGCATCTAAAACTTCAGTTTTTTCATCTGCAGTAGCAGAATTAAGAACAGAGTCTTCAACAGAAGCATTTTCTTCAAGTTTATCTTTGAAAGAAGTATCATTTTTATCCCCATCAGCTTCTTGTACACATACATCCTTATTAGTTTCATTCACTGATAAAATATTTACACTCTCATTTGACTTAGAATCTATATCTTTACTTCCAACATCTTCAGTTAAATCTATCACATTTACATTTTTTTCACAATTTGCCGATTCAAGCTGTTCATTAGCACTATCAGTTTTAAGTTTAGAATTTACAAACACAGAATACTGTTGTAGTAAAGCTTTCATGATTTTTTTTAATTCAGAATTATGATTAACAATAAGTTGTTCAAATTTTTTAACAATATGTTTTAGGCTCTTAGAATGAGTTGTTTCAATGTTTCTCAATTTATTAATTTTTTTCTGGAAATTTTTATTTTCATCATCAGTTCTATCAAATGACGCCGTCACCCAACTTTCAGATGCAATTATATTTTTATTATCTGCAGTAGAAACACTTAACCTTTTTTCTTTTTTGATACTTTCCTTTATACTGAAACTTTTAATCAACTCATAAAACAGTATTTTTTGTTTCAGTTTCCTTGGGTTACACAGATAGCACTTCCAACCATCCCTATTCATTTTAGAGACTTCAGCTCGTCCAAAATTTCGACGCACACACGTGCTACAGAAACCATTTGGGCAATCATCACATAAATACAGTTTTCCTCCATTTCCACACCATGTGCAGTAATTATAATAACCATTTTCATCTTGGGAAAAGTCACTGCAACCATAAAATGATTCACAATCCTGTAAAGGAGGCAAAAATATGTATTTAAGTTCAATCTCTATTAAAAATAAAATGGGAAAATCTAAATGCACAAAAATCTACATATATACACAATCATCACATAAAACAACAGCAATGTATATTATTTTAATGTATTACAAAATAATTTCCCTTTGGTGTATAATTCTTTCCCTTTCATTAAATACCTGATATAAAATTAACCTACCAAGTAAAGTAACCACTTTTATAAATTTAGTTATGCATTGAGATTCATTTCCACTCTATATATTTTAAAACATTTTACTTGCATTATTTTTAAAAATTAGAAATGAATCTCACATTCCATGAGATAAGAAAACAAAACAGCATATCAATCTATTTAGAGCAAAACAAGATGCTATGCATATACATTTCTACAGGGTTTGCACTTATTTCTTTAAATAAAAATTACAGATTTTTAAGGACCTTTAAAAAAATATGAATGAAAAACAATTATAGATCTGTGAATAAATAGAAGTATATAAACTAAAGCAATTATCTATGCAACCACCTTCACTCTTGCAATGAATATTTTTCTGAGCATAAAAGAGGCATGTGGTACGTATTAACAATGTTGAATATAAATAGTATACAGTCGAAAGTCGTTAATCTGGACTCGTCGGGACTTCGGCAATTCCGGATTATCAATTTTTCCGGATTATAGATCATCAGTTTAAATTTGGTAAGATGGCATGCAGAAATTATAAAATTAAAAATACGAAACCGTAATTTATGAAATAAAGAACAATTATGATCTAAAGGGTATCAAAATTTACAAAAAAAAAAAAAAAAGCTTAATATTTATTTGTTTACTTTATTAAACATTTCTTTCAATGTAAGTTGTTTAAGTTGCTTCGTTTTATGTGATAATACTTTCTCTTTAATTCTATAAACAGACATAATTTCTACTTCAGTTACAAAGTTCCGCTGTTAAAGTCCTATAATTGCTGTGTCGAGAATACCGACTAATTTGTCAATCGAAATTTTTTCGTTTTCAATAACCTCTATATCACTTTCTTCTTTATCGGAAGCGAATTATAATGACGAGGAATTTGATTTATATCATATCAAAGACGGAGTACATCGAGATGAAATACTACATTTAGTAAGGAATTATAAGCGAAATAAAATAAAAACATCTGCCCTGAAGATAAGGATAGTGCTGACAGATTTAACTTCCAATTCATTGCGCGCCACGGCGTTTCGGCGTTTTCCCCCCTCGGGACGCTGAGCAGCGTGAAATTGATACAGATTTCGGAATGGTTTGAGAAACGAAGGATATGCCTTTATCCATTTTTTTTGCACCAATTCCACTTTTTGTTTGATGGCCATCGAAACATACTTTCGCTTTGTAGATCCTTTGGCAGCTACAGAATCGGAAATTCTTTTTGTCATAATCGAAAGTTCAAGCTTACTTTTATAAAATTGCTCTAACAGTCTGCAAAAAATAATAAGCTGGATCCAATTCGAAGATTGAGGAACAACGCAATCTGCAACATTAACTGAATTAGATAATTTTAGCTTAGCTTATACCCTCCGTTATACATTAAATGCGCAAGCATAAACGTATTACGCGCATGTGCACACGCATATTTGCAGCCGTAAAAGTCTTAGACATAAAAGACTTTCTACGCATGCGTCGCGGTCCGGATTATAGATCATTCTGGATTATGGGTGTCCGAATTAACGACTTTTGACTGTAGTACAGGTTATTATTAAATAGTCTAATATTTAACGCAAAACATGTTTAATAAAACCAAGTTTGAGAACAAAACCAACTCTCAAAAAGTTGTTTTCAAGTGATTAATATTTTCTCTGTCCTTGTGCCTTGAATGAATTCAATTGTGCATTAATTACACAATTATTTAACACAATTTCTTGAAACATTTATTAACACATATTTTAAAAAAGATTTATACTATTA
This sequence comes from Stegodyphus dumicola, assembly GCF_044657685.1. Lineage (NCBI taxonomy): Eukaryota > Metazoa > Arthropoda > Arachnida > Araneae > Eresidae > Stegodyphus > Stegodyphus dumicola. Next base: position 188,908,171 of record NC_140772.1, on the reverse strand, counting down.
AAAAAAACCTACTGGTCATAATTAAAAAATTCTCTTATGAAAAATATTCATTGAAAACGTCAATACTGAAATCATAATCCACAAAATTTTGTAAGAAATAAAGAATTATATATATAATTTATTATATCAGTTTTAAAAAGATAGAACAATTATACATTAAAATATATAAAACCATAACACAACAAAATATTTGTGTCTTTTTAATCTAAAATTTGAGTTTATCTATATTTTAATCTTTTATAAATTATTTTATTAAATTACAATAAGCAAACTGAACAATTAATGTTCCTATTAGTCTCTGCATCATCCTCTAAAGTACCTGCAATTTATTATTATCTTCCACAACAGCCCTTTGAAAAAAAAATTTTTTTTCCTCTTATGTATACATTTTCTTCGATAATTTTTTTCCTCTTTGAATCTTCTGATTTAATTGAAAATTCCATTGTTCTAATAAACTGTATGCATTTAGAATGTGCAAAATTGGTAATTTTATTTCATTTAGTAATTTCAGTTCTGAAAATAGCTTCAAAAAACTATGAAATGATATAATATGCATTCAGATAATCTTTTCAACTATCAAAATTCAAAGTTTTTAATAGAAAAATTATTTTCCAAAGTTGCTTTTCACCATAACAAACTGCAAAAATAGAACCATTTTTTGCAATTTGTCATAGTGCAAATCACAGAATTAAAAGAAAAAATAAAGGAAACAGAAATTTATCAAGATAAAGACATTTGAGATCCAAAGTAGAAAAGATATCCTTATCATCATCATCTTCAAATTCAGAATCAGAATCATCATTTAATACTTAAACTTTCTTTTCAGTTCCACTTGTATTTGAAACTGATTATTATGATCCTCTGGTTAAGCCTTGTTGTTTGTAGTACTCTTTTATTATGCACATGCCATGCATTTTGTTGGGTTTTTTAATTGCAAATAATTTCTGGTTATTAGAATAGTTTACATATGGCACACACACTCACGATACTTTTCCATTATGTACTCACATGTCCAAATGTGGGGGCAGATGCATAATGGAAATGTACAACTCTTGTTTGTGAATTGCACTAAAGAAAGAACCCTATTGAATTCTTCACAAACCATCATCAAACAGGCGACAGTCCTAACTACAATCAATTATAATCTGCTAGACACAAGAAAAACTCAAAGTAAGGTTGCTGCTTTGGCACACTCTATTAACATGAGGGCTTTTGGCACTGTTTACATACTAACAGTTGCAATTATAAGTAGGTACCATAGAAAAGTCAGATAACTTCTTTTTCATAGTTTTTTCCAAGGATTCTCCAAATAAAGTGATAAACTCATCACAGTCTTACTCTAAACTACATCTACTAAAACTTAATACCATTAATACATTTTTCATTTTGTTATTTCTCTCCCCCCCCCCCAAATTTTTACTTAAGAATAAAATTTAGAAAATTTTGAAAAAAAATTTCAGAAAAAAGTGTAAAATGATTTTTACACAGAAAACTAATACATAATTGAATATCTTAATAGAGTGACACAGTTATAATAAAAAATTACTTAAATGAAAATAATTTTGAAATAAATATAGTAGCTTTCTTGTTTTTGCTAAAACATAATTAAAAAACTCTGCTTTATTTACTCTGTCTGTTACCGTGTTTAAATTTCAGAATCAAGATATTCAAAAAACTGCCACAAAAACATGGGATAATCAGATAGTAATATTTTATTTTAATGCTATTTTTCTCAATAACATAATTACAATTTTTAGTTAAATGATATCACAATAACATTATTATATTTGGTAACAAAATTGCTCACAAATCATCAGATCAAAACTTTTAATCAATTTTAAAATTATGAGAATGTTGATAACTGCCAAACTTGTCAAAGCACAACAAAAGAATTAATACTGAAGAAAGGCAAAAGATTTGTTTTTGATGCAGTAAAGAGAACAAAAAGTGCATCTGCAAAAGGTATGTGTTTTTAACACATATGAGTCTTTAAACCAAAAAATGACAGTAGAAAATTAAAATTGTCTTTTCTCAGGTTCACGAAAGGCATGTATGAACAGAGATGAAACAGTGCTGGTTTTTTGAACAATACAAAAAGCTGCTGATAATCGATAGTGACTTCTAAGAAATATCTTGACTTATACTTTTTTCTTTGTTAAGTGGGTCAGAAATGACAGTTATGTTTACTTATAGACAGTTTGAATTTATCCCACTGACTACATTATGAGAAAGAAACAAACTTTGGTACCAAATGACATTCTTTTATTCAAAGAGTATTTGGCAGAATTACAACTTCAACCTTTGCTACTACAGTAAAAATCATGGGAAAATATTGATCTCTTTGGTTTAATTATAATGGTAAAGCATGCTAGGGCTACCTGCCTAAGATGCCTTCATGGAGAACTTTTTAAAGGAAACTGACTTGCATTCACATGAGACACAGGGAAAACAAGAAGATGGCCATGCAACCAGCCCATTCGCCTGGAATCGAACTACTAGAGTCCAGCAACTTTACTGCTTGGCTTCGGTAAGTGGGGAAAAAATACTGAAAAATAAATTTCAAAATGTATAGCAAAATCATTCTCATAAGAATGACAATAAAGGAAATTTTTTAATATTGTGGTCGTTCTTAATGTTGTGGACTGCTTTACAAGTTTCACTGCAGTGAGAACATCTATTTTAAAAAAGGAAGCTCAAATGTGGAAAAATAAATTTTTGCCTGTGCTTCTTGAAGTTACTATCCTTGCATCAATTTTAATGCTGATCAATCTATTCTCCTACATAAGTTACAGTCAGGTAAAATGTTTCGGAATGAAAATACTCAGTATATCAAAATAGCAAATTTTGTTACACGACAGATCTCAGAAACAGTAACAATATGTAATATAAAGCTATTAAAGGAAACTATTAAAGAAAAGGGGGAAGTATTTATAAAACACATTTTTCCAGTAAATCATATTGATAAAATAAAAATTACTGAATGAATACAAATTTGACTAATTTAAATTATTATTTTTAACTAACCTTAAAAATGAAAGGTTTGTAATTATGATTTTCCAAATCTGAAAATTATTTTGGTGTAGCTTATATACAAATGAACTACAACTTTTCCTCCATTCTCTGGAAAGCAATCTACGTGTGCATGTAAAAAATGTAACTTAATACTCATGTTGCATCCGAGCAATCTTAATTTTTGTAGCATGTCTTCTACAGTAGTTTTGTGATCTAGATGTTTCTCGTTCACTAAAAAATTTTCATTCACCTGTTTAAAACTCAACCATGCTTTGGTTTCACAATTATTCATCATTGTTTCAAATTTGGAATCTAAATAAGATTTCGAATTTGAGGTCCAACAAAAATTCCTCCTTAATTTAAACATCAGAAATAGAAATATGAAGATACAAATGAATGGGAGAATCCAGTAATCTTACAGAATGAAGCTAGAAAGAGAACTGAAGATATGCAGATGAAAATGAAGCAAATTATGACAAGAAGAGAAGCAATTACTTAACATTCAAACAAGAAGAGATAGTAGTTATATGAGAAGAGTACCTAAATCAACTGGAGAATTAACCAAAATTTCGAGGGCCTTTGGTAGTTACCAAAGTTTCACCAAGTGATACCTATAGAACAACTCAATTAGAAGAGAAGGTGAAAGGATGTTTCTTTAGTACGACAGCTCCTATGAGCCAATTAAAATCATGGCAGTGTCAAGCTGAATCAGAGGAGGATGATGATGATGGTGATGACATTAGTGTTAATGATAAAGAAAACAACACACCGCATACTACTAAAAGTAGGACACGGAAAAAGAATAGACCAGGACGGTGAATCTATATGACAGTTTAAGGCTTTCGAACTACAAAGTGTGGCTATTAATTTCCAGGACTGCTCTAATAACACCAAAACAGATGATGTCAAAAATGTAACCTTTTAATATGTTTCAAAGTAATCCCCATCTGCCGTAATACACTTCTGTGCTCGGCTGTATAAGTTGTGGAAACAACTTTTAAAGTCCTCTTTCGGAAGGCTCTTCAATGTCGACGCCATGTTCTTCTTGATGTCTTCAACATCCACAAAGCGTGTTCCTTTGATCGCAGTTTTGAGTTTGGGAATGTTCGGTCACACTCTCTTGACTTGGTCCCCGCAGACTTCCTTTTGCTTCCCAAACTCAAAACTGCGATCAAAGGAACACGCTTTGTGGATGTTAACGACATCAAGAAAAACATGACGTCAACATTGAAGAGCCTTCCGAAAGAGGACTTTACAAGTTGTTTCCACAACTTACACAGCCGAGCACAAAAGTGTGTTACGGCCAATGCAGATTACTTCGAAACATATTAAAAGGTTAAGTTTTTCTCCTCATCTGTTCTGGTGTTATTAGAGTAGTCCTGAAAATTAATAGCCGCACCTTGTATAAATTTTAATATTACAGATTTAATTTTTTTAAGTATAAGTTCTTAATGTTCTGATGCCGTAACAAAGTCAGGATGCCCAAATGTAAACACAATGCATTGATTTGATTTTAAATATGTTTTCTCCGAGTGGCAACAAAAGGGCAGATTTTCTTGGAAGCTGATTTTGAACGGTAATGTTTTTTTGAAACGCATATAGTAATTTTGTATTTTCAGCTGTATCGTTTCAGTGATATGTAAGTAATGCAAGAATAAAGATTTATTAACATAAGTGAAGAATATTTCTTAAAGAAAGTAAGTAACCTAACAAAAGCTTTGGCAAACTGTTTCATAATACTTAATTAAATGTGAAGTGGGAAAAGAAAAATATTTTTGAATTTAACCAGTGGTTTGTTTACCTGGAACTAGTGGTTTAGATATTTTTAAAACCAGGTGATAAACACTTTAGGAAAGGACAATGCTTTTTTCTCAGTGATTCTTTTTCAACATGAAACTGCAGGTTTTATGGTGCAAGGTAATGTATCCATTACATGGTCAACAAGCACAAAAAATGCTTAAAGTTCAGAAATAATATTCACAAAAGAGATTGAAATATCAATGCACGAACATATTTGGGACGTGATTTTCTAAATATTCAGATTGTTTCTGACAATGCTTGTATGAAATTAATTCATATGGTATAAAAATCAAAATGAAAAATTACAAAATTTTCTGTCTGATGATCTGAATCTGTTACTCCTGCAAGTACTGATACTTAAATAAAATTAAATAAATAAACAAATAAATAAGTTCAACCAACTGGATAAAGTGCTGTAAAAAGGGTTCAGTGAAAGAGGTTTAAAGGTAAGTCAAACCAGAACCCATGCTAATAAAAAAAAGTTACATGCAATTCAGAGTGCTTCTCATGGATTCAAAACCGGAAAGCTACATTATGTAACATTGGAAAATGTAGAATAATAATGTAATAAAATGTAGTGAAGACGATAATAGGAAGTGTTAATTCATCTACGCAAACTTATAGATCTTCATTTCCATTCTTTAAAAAGCTGCAAATGCTGCATAATTTGACCTTCCAGGCAGTGAAATTAGAAGAAAAAAAGAGAGAGAGAAATATGTGAGCAAGTACAATCAATATCTTTAAATGCTGTGCCTTTATACTGCCATATAAATTAATATTTTCTGTTTTAATGCGTATTTCAAAGAATCATGTTTTAATCTGATAGTATTTTTGAAAACAAACCAGTGGATTTTGAATCTGTTTTAAATTAACAGGCACTCAGGTAACAATATACTGCAGTATGAGCAATATACAGTAAAATGAACAGTGAGCACTGTACATTCTAATTGAGCACTGTACATTCTAATTAGTTTTTTCTTTAAACAGTATGTTTTCACGTAAAGTTTTACATTTATAACAGTAAAATTTTTTCATTGAATTTTAATGTTTAATTATTTTTGCAAAATTAAACTTTTATATTTTAACCATTTCCCCCAGGTATTTTGGATAATGTTTCCATCACAACAAACTAAAAAACACAACTGCAATAAGAATTTTAATACTAAATAAAATCTGTGGAACAAGACAGATTATTCATTTAGGTAGACTAATGATAGTTTTTTATGGTTCTTCTTGAAAACTTCAAAATTAAAGTTTTAAATTTAGATTATTAAACGATTAAAAAGTGTTAGTATTCAATTTTGCAAAAATATAGAATAAGGTGTTTTAAATATAGTTCTACATCATCATTCTAGTACATATTATAAGGCATCATTAAACAGAAATGAGAAATGAAATCTTTAAAAACATTTAATTAAAAGATCCAACATACCTTACATATTATTACATTCAAACGACGATGTTTTCGTACTTTATCAGGTTCAAAATGATTTATTTGTTGTGTGCATGAGGTACATCTCACCACCAAAGCTTTGATATCAGAATCTAGGAAGCAAAAAGAAGTTTTATTTGCCAATAATGTAAATATTTTAAAATCCGTTTACTACAGTCAAAAGTCTTTAATCCGGACTCGTCAGGATTTCGGCGATTCCGGATTATCGGTTTTTCCGGATTATAGATCATCAATGTAAATCTGGTAAGATGGCATGCAGAAATTATAAAATTAAAAATATTAAACCGTAATTTATGAAATAAAGAGAAATTATGATCTAAAGGGTATCAAAATTTACAAAAAACAAAACGCTTAATATTTATTTGTTTACTTCATTAAACATTTCTTTCAACGCGCGCATGCATAAAGCATACATTACACATAGTCGAAATTAGAAAATTGCAACCACAAAACTATTTGATGTGTATTTATGATATTTATAATGATGAGGAATTTGATTTAAATCATATCAAAGACGGACTACATTGAGATGAAATACTACATTTAGTAAGAAATTATAAGCCGAATAAAATAAAAACATCTGCCCTGAAAATAAGGATAGTGCTGACAAATTAACTTCCAGTTCATAGAGTCCGGATTATGGACTTTGTACTGTATATCTTTTTCTTTCAACAGTGAAAATATATATAAAGAAAATAATACAAACAATTAAAAAACAACATTTTAAAATTTTACTTTTTGGTTCCATCAAAAACATATTTTAAAATGTAACAAATTTTAAATCAGGCAAAAAAGCAACCTTAGTTTGATAAATATTTTGAATTGTTTTAGTTTGGTGTAGATTAGTTTACATGAGATGAGATCACTTAAGGTTGTGATATGAACTGGTGAATCAGCTTGTTGAACCATGAAAGCATAATAAATTCTTAAATTAATGTCTTTTTACAAATTTATTGTTTTTATTTATTGGGTTTTACAAAACTTTAAACAATATTAAAATTTTCATGCCTTCAAAATAAAAAAATTCTTAGAAATAACGTTCGTTAACATTTTTAATGTGTATACTGTATGTTGTCGGCAATAAAGTTTGCTTGGTGAGATTTGTGGCGGCGAAATAGAAAAACACCATTTATTTTTTCTTAAAAAGGGGAGGCTATTTGTCTCAAAGCATGATTTTACTTAAATACCATCCACTGTAAATGATTTACTTAAATACCATCCACTGTAAATGCATTGTTTTACTTTCACCTGAGTCAGTGGCCAAAAAACAAATGCAAGATCCTTCCTTCAAATTCAATAAATCTGTAGTTGATAACAAACTAATCTATTTAAAAGCAATTGATTCCATGCTTAAGAATATTATTTTATTTACTTTCTAATCTGACTGATTTAAATAAAAATATATTTAATTCATAATATACCTCATGTTCTCATTGTTAATTTAAATAGATACTCATCTAGTATCCTGCAAACTGTTTTGCTATTCCACCTGGCATTTCTATTGACAATCTCTACAGATAAGCCATATTTAACTTTAAAAGAGCTCTTTTCGGGGACCATTAAATATGAACTTTCTTAGCTAAGTTTTATTCAATATCTAAAACAAGCTTAAGTTACTTTTTTGCCTAATTTTAAAATTTATATTGGCGTGTTTCAATGAATACTACATTCATTTTTTACTCTGGCCAGTGCTTCTGATATAAAATAGTTGGGGGGAAAATCCTGAAGAAGAAAACCTACCTTTGATTGCTCTCAAAATTGATACTTTTATTCAAAACGTACACCAAACTAAGGTAAACTAAACCTTTTTCCCTGATCTGAAATTTTATATTGAAAAGTTTTTCTTTCAGATCAAGAGATAAATTTTAGAGGACAATGCTTACAAAACTACTTTTAAAATAAAATTAGCAAGCACAATAATTTTTCAGTAAGGTGAAACAATTCAATGTTTCAATGAACCAAACCGGGAAAAAACATTAATATAACTCATAAATGCTATTTTCGTTCAAAAACAGCTATAGACTTACAGTTATAAACCCCTAAATAGCTATAAACTTATAAATGCTATTTAAACTTTTTGATTATCTGCAGCCCTTTAGAAAATGGGCTACTCATTAATGAAAAATGTTTGCATTCCTTCATAAATTTTAAATAATCTTTCTGGCTTCATAAGTAATAAAACAAAGCATTTTATGAGGGGGGAAAACTATATTGTTATGAGCACATCTTATATATATGTGGCTTAAGTGTTTGTCGCCGATAGTTTATATGTTGCTTGCGTAACTGTAAATTGTTTTATTCCCCGTTCAATGCAGCACATGACGAATATTATGAAAAAACTAAGCCGGAAAAATTAAAAATACAAGAGCATGTGCATTTAACATTTAATAAATAAATTTAACATCTGTTTGTCGCCGATAGTTTATTGGTTGCTTGCGTAACTGTAAATTGTTTTATTCCTATGCATTGCACCACGTGACGAATATTATGAGAAAGTTAAGCTGTAAAAATTAAAACTACAAAAGCACGTGTATTTAACATTTAATAAATAAATTTAACATCTATATATAATAGAATTCAAAAATATGCAAATGGTAAAAATCGGCAACGATGAAAAAACAAATAAAATGAAATAAATAAATATCTTTATTACATGCGGCTTAAGTGTCTGTTTGTCGCCGATAGTTTATTGGTTGCTTGCATAACTGTACTAGCCAATGCGGTGAAGTTGCCGCGGCGCAGGGTTGCCATTTCAATTGAGACGTAGACAATTTCCTGTAAAACTTCCCTTTGCTATGACCATCAATAAGTCTCACTTACGCTTACTCAATAACGCTTAAGCGTGTATGCATTTTTTTACCTGAGCTTCATTTGGACACTGTCAACTTTATGTTGCCTGTTCAGGAGTTTGTGAAAGAACGAACGTAAAATTAAAAATAATTGATGGTCCTCTGCAAGGCTAGCTTAAAAATCATGGAAAGATCTACACAAGAAATATTGTGTACAAAGAGATCTTTGACATGTGAATGAATTAACATTTTTTTATTTAAATCACCTTTATTTACTGAGCTAGCGGTGGCTCTTAAGAAATGTACCGCCAGTGGTTTCCTTCATTACACTCTACTTTAAGTAATTAAGCAAGTAGAAGAGGAAAACCCCATGGAGCAGTAAGCAAAAGGGGCATCTTCGCCACCTGCCCTGGGTAATTAATTCAGTTTGAATTAGCTGACACCTTTGCACAAATCATTTTAATTACAATTGATAATATCTAGAACAGCAATCATTTCGTATGACCGCCGGGCTTTCCAGTGGGTTCAATAACAGATTGAATGCACATAGAACTGGTGATAGCTTGATAAAAGTCATTTCCCCAAAAGAAACACTTTACAGTTCTGGAACTTTTCACGAAAGTACTCATATAACTCTTCTCGGTAAGACAGAGCACAAATAGTAGTTACCACTTCAAACTAATAAAAACATTGAACACCACATAATATACAAAGCTTCAATGCATAAGATAACAGACTAATCTCTCATTACTCTGATATAAACTCTGAAATCGAATCTGAACTGAACTGAAAACTGTGCTCCCTCTATTTTTTTATAGCTTTCCCATGTCCACCGAAAAATTCTCAGCACCTTGATTTCTCAAAATTACTGAAAAGCATATGTAGTTATACTTATCTATATGGCCAGATACAGTTACATACGGGGTAAGACTAATTAGAGTTACACGGGGATTGAACATGTCATCAAATAACTGCCAAGTCTAGCAACTTTATACAAGTTTGGCAACAAAAACTAATGCCAGCTTGGTGGTATCATACCAATCCCTAAATGGACTTGCCCCTGTAACACTTTTTTCTGTGGAGTTTAACATTTTTGAGGCATTTCAAGTTACATTATACAACAGATAGTACAATATACATACAATTTCACTAAATTCACAACAATGTGGTACATATAAATATACATATTAATGTACAACATTTTTAAAAATCAATAGATACTGTTCAGCAAAACAACAGTTAAACATAAAAGTACATAATTCCACACATGTAGTATGTGCATGCTGGGTTATCTATTGTTGCATGTACTCTTAAAACATACCAAAAAACAGCAATTCTACTGAATGCTGATAACTATATTGAATGAGTAATCAGAAAGTATTGTAATTTTCTCATTTTATCTTTCAAATTATGGAATAGTTTTCACTCGATTCTAAGCTCACAGCATAACTTTTCCCATAATCTTGCACCCAGCCTTAAAATCTTGAAATCAAGAAAAATGGATAAAAATATGTTTATGTACACAGAAAAGTAAGTACATAATGGTATCTGTTTTTATAGTGGCATTGGCAAGAAAAAATAAAAATAGCATTGGTGCAATTCAGGATTAAGAAAGTGTGATTTATTATTAATTGTTACAAAACATACACAAAAGTAAAACTGACTAATGATGATCAATGCAAATTGGAAATTCAATTTAATATCTACACAGCACAACTTATTTAACGCAGAAGTAATTCAACATAAATTTTATTTAATACACATTGGATGCACAATCAAAATATTACAAAAACTAGACTATACAAGTCATAATAAATTTTGTTTACACAAGTAAGTTGTATTTTCTGTAAAATGAAAAACTGGAATGAAACACTACATATGAAAGTAAAATTTTTGGGCTTCTTTAACTTTTAGCTGTAATGCAGTTTACTTTTAAATTAATCTCAAAGTTAAGCTATATTTTACAAATCCCTAAACAAACTTACTAGTTATCTGGGACCTCCGAATTTCCTGGCTTCCAGTTAAGCTTGGAATTTCTACTACAGGATCAGAATCAGCTGTTTGGTAACAAAATAATCAGTATAAATTAATAGAAAATGCATTATTGTAATAATCTTTAAAATGACAGACTTAGCAATCATTAACTTTTCTTACTTTACTTAAACCTAACAATTCATAAAATTATGCTCAATAAATTTGAAGTAAATTTAAATTTCCATACATATTTTCATAATTATACATAATAAATACAGCTTAAACAAACATTGAACATTAGCAAGATAATTCAAGCAGAATTATTGCAGAACTTTTATAGTTTTCTTGTTTAATGAGGTAGAAAAATTAAATAAATAATTCAAGCAGAATTATTTATTTAATTTTTCTACCTCATTAAACAAGAAAACTATAAACGTTCTGCAAGCATACATACAGTCAAAACAAATGTCCTTATAGTTTAACCTTAATATTTTTTTAATTACAAGGTGTTTCACAAAGCAAAAATATTTACTTGCTTGCACACCGTTATTGAAATATCAAATCATGTTATAAGTTACCTGATGGGGGAAAAAAAGATTATGCTCCTATATTCAGTTTTGTTCAATACATGATTACACAAGTTTTTCATTGTTGGATCAAATAAAGTGTGCAGAATGAATGCCTTCTGTTCTTTGTTCTTCTTTGATAAAGAACACGATCATCAGTGATTTTTTCCTGCGTCTTATCAAAGAAAGAATGTGCATAACAACTTTATCACCTAATCATAAATTTGCCTACCAACTACTGCAGCAGTATACTTTTAAACTTTATAATGCAGTATATAACACATTTCTGCATTGCAAATACAATTTTGAAAGAAAGCTATTTCTTTCCAAAACATTTTGCATTAACAGTCAGAAATGATTACATATAGACACTGAAAAACATTGAAAAAAGATAGAAAAGCAGAAAATTAAACTGACAAGAATGCTAAAATACCATCAATATTTGTGCTCCTGATATTTAACTGAACCCTTTAACTGTGGCACATATTTCAGAAAAACATACCAAAAATGTAAAATTTTTTGACTGTTTAGTTTTGTTCTTTATACCAATATTAAAGTTAGAAAATGGTTATTTAGTAAAACAATAAAATTTTAAATGCTATAACTATACAGGCTGAGGCACTATACAGGCTTTGAGGTATCAATTGTTGCACCTGCTTGTGTTGGCTGAAATAGAAACTTTAGAGAGGCAGGAGAAAGGTTATCCAAACATAAGGGCTCCCAATTTCTACACAAAGAAATATCAATATCATCATCGATTTCCGTACATTTATTGGTAGAAATATCAGTATTTGATCCCAAATAACCTAAACTATATTCTTCATCAATGTCTAAATCAGATATTGAAAAAAAAAAAAAAACCCTTTAGATATAAAATTCACGGGGGGGGGGGGGGGGACAAACTATACGCATGAAAGCAAAACTCTCATTCCTAATACGTGTCTTTGTTTAGCTGAGCAAATGAACATGCCCACATCTTCCACCAACTGAAATTTAGTGAAAAAGTATGACCAAGAACAGCATCTATTATGAAAATAGTAAATTAAGTCTTCAATGAATATGCCAAAGGAAAAACGAACTCATTTTGTGCTTCATGAAATAAAAATACTAATTTTTTTCTGCATAGTAGTTCCCCGCACTGGCCTCATGCAAGACTGGCAAGGAGTTAATATAACATCAACATTAAAAATATGGTTTAAAATATCACCATAATGTCTCCTTAATTTTATTTACAACTAATTAAAAACAGTACTTAAAACAGAAATTATATGCAATCTAAATAATGAAAGTCACAAATATAAATGCAAGAAATGTTACAACTACTTTCTTAAAGCACTAGCTGATGATATAATATTGCATATATTTTGCTATTCTAAATAGATCCTCTATATTTAAGCATGTCGCAAAAATTTTTCATGTCAAATTTATGCAAGTTGGCACTGTATAGGATTCGCAGATAATGTAAACTAAACTACAGATAATTTGCTAGTAGCTTATACTCACTTTTCTGACATAGTCAGCCCAAGCCCACGAAATACCTTGTGGCAAGGAGCACTAGATTATGCCTGCCATTGGCAACAGCTCTGAGCACCATTCAGGTGAGAGAGTGATTTAGCTCTGTTCTGCCCCCAATTTTGATGGAGAGCAACCCGGAGGGGAGGTGGTGTCCGAGGGCTCCCACACCTCTCCCCTTCCACTAAACCACAAGAGAGGACTTTTGGCTTGCCGCATATTTAGAGTGTTGCCAAGCTGCACTGACACTATACATTTACAAAAACCCATGCCTTTTCCAGGATTCAAACCTGGGCCCTATGGCACAGCAGTCAGCGACACTAACCACTATACCCAGTTGGGCAGCACAGATAATTTACAGAATATAACAAAGAAAAAAATTAGAATAAATAAGGAAAAATTTTAACATCATTTTATGTCATTCCGAAGTTAAAAAAAGCATTTTGTATCTAAAAAAAAAAAAAAAAAAAAAATCATACTTTGTACATAAGACAGAAACACAGAACATTCAGCTAAAATACATAATTTATCACAATTTCATTTTCCTAACATATGCACTCAAAATAAAAATTTTGGAGCTTTCCATTTTTAAATAAAACTTTCGAAGCTTTCTACTTTCAAATAAAAATTGAGAAGTCTAATATGCATACTGCAATGCAATTTTGAATGATTAGCAAACATATATTTACAGTGGCTCACACTTGTTTTATGATGCTTGTATTTTGAAATTTATTTGCACAGATCTTGTAAAATATTGAAATATAAATTCCAAATTTTTTCCTAACGTATTATGTTTTCCTCTATTTTAAGACTAGCTCACTGTAAAATAAGAATTATCGGTTAATCTTTGGAATATGGTAACAGGTAGTTTGGTGACATTTTGGTAAGGCGATAAAGGGCTAGCTAGGACTTTAGCAGTGTACATGGATAAAGTCAAGAGTGTACGCAATGCCATTTTTTTGCAATTCTGGGATTTTTTTTAAGTGAAAATAGGTCGACATGTACATGGATACCGTGTACATGCAATTCTTAAAAATGCGGCAAGCAGTTGGCGATTCTGCAGTTTCTCCCAATTTCGCACCTAATCTTTGTCATGATTAAGCAATTTTGTTCCATAAAAGTTCAAGCATACGCGTAATTTGGCTAGCAGATTGTTGGAAAAAAAATGTTGAGTAAAAAAAAAAATGCCTTTACTTCGTGAAAACAAAATGGCGTCCAAAAAAAAAAAAACTAGCAGGTTGCTGTAGCAGGGTTGGTCGCCAAATTTTCGCCAAGTTGCCATAATCCAAAGATTAACCAAATTATCATTTTTCTGCAATAAAATAATTTACTGCACAAGTGTCAATAAGTAACTCATGTAATGATTTGGACACTAGTAACTTTTGTTGGGATGTTTTGAAGACATTCTTAATGCCATTTTTTGGTTTTAAATTATATCATAAGAATAATCATCTGCATTTGTAAATTTTTACTTGCTTAGTAAAATACAGTCAAAAGTCTTTAATTCGGACACCCATAATCCGGAATGATCTATGATTTGGACCTCAAAGCTACAAACTTTCTACGCATGTGTCGCGTTAAGGCATGCGCATAGGCGTTTACGCGTGCGCGTAAGACCTTTACGGCTGCAAATATGCATGTGCACAAGCGCATAATACGTTTACGCATGAGCGTTGAATGTATAACGGACGGTATAAGCTAAGCTAAAATTATCTAATTCAGTTAATGTTGTAGACTGCGTCGTTCCTTAATCTTCGAATTGGATCCGGCTTATTATTTTTTGCAGACTGTTAGAGAAATTTTATAAAAGTAAGCTTGAACTTTCGATTATGTCAAATAAAATTTCCGATATATACTTACTAATATGTCAAGGATGTACAAAGCGAAAGTATGTTTCGAAATCTGAAATCTGTTTATCAATGTCACGCTGCTCTGCAGCGGCAGGGGGGAATGAATAGGAAGTTGATCTGTCAGCACTATCCTTATCTTCAGGCCAGATGTTTTTATTTTATTTGGCTCATAATTCCTTACAAAATGTAGTATTTCATCTCGATGTATTCCGTCTATGATTTAAATCAAGTTCCTCGTCATTATAATTCACTTCCGATAGTGAAGAAAGTGACACAGTTGTTATTGAAAACGAAAAAATTTCGATTGACAAATTAGTCGGTATTCTTGATACAGCAATTATAGGACTTGAACAGCGGAACTTTGTAAATAAACAAGAAATCATGTCTGTTTAATAGAATTAAAGAGAAAGTATTATCACATGAAACGAAACACCTTAAACAACTTACTTTGAAAGAAATGTTTAATAAAGTAAACAAATAAATATTAAGCTTTTTCTTTTTGTAAATTTTGATACCCTTTACAACATAATTGTTCTTTATTTCATAAATTATGGTTTCATATTTTTAATTTTGTAATTTCTGCATGCCATCTTACCAGATTTAAAATGATGATCTATAATCCGGAAAAATCGATAATCCGGAATCGCCGAAGTCCCGACGAGTCCGGGTTAACGACTTTTGACTGCATATTGACAGTTTATATCTGAAGTGAACATGGCAAGATGCTGCTAATCAATGGTGTTAAAATCTTAACTATTTATATTTAGATGGGAAAGCTTTAGGCTTGATGAATTAAAGTTGAGTGGAACTGTTCAAAATGCAATGAAGTCTGCACCATATTGCAAACTAACAAAAAGGTTACGTTATTTAATTACGGCAAAGCCTCGAGGGCTATCTGCCTAAGGCGAAGAATGCCTTCGTGGAGGACTTTCTAAGGGGAACTGGCTCGTATACACGTTACACATGGGTAAAACCACAAAAACACCCATGCAGTCAGCCTGTTCGCGGGATTTGAACCTTGGACTGAATTACCAGTGTTTAGCGATTTTACTGCTCAGCCGCTAACAAAAAAAATCTATGATTTAGCCTAAGAAAATTAAATGAAACCCAAAAATGAGTGCTTTAAAACTTATGCAGCAGATATTTTAAAAATAACTCGCAATTAAAATTAACCCTGAAAATGTTGAAACAGTCATTAAGGAACATGGATACAGTGGGTTATCAGCAAGGAAAAATTCTTCATCATACGGATGACAATGAAAATATACCTGGCGCTTACAAAATCGATGGGTAAGCAAATATTTATCATATTGAAATAATATTATATTTGCAGATCATTTGGGTCTAATAGATTAAGTGAGGCAAAACTTGAATGAAGAATTTAATCTGAAAAACTTACTGCATGCTACTGAGCATAAATGAAGACAAAAGCGTGATGGTTTGAGCATGTTTTGTAGCTTCTGGATGAGAAATTTACATTGTATAGAAAATAATATGGTTCAGTAAAAATATATAAATAATCTTAATGAAAACCTGAAAGCATTTCAAAAAAAAAAAACTTGAAAAATATATTTAAATTCTATCAGGTTAATAATCCTCAACATGCAGAACTAAATATTCATCTGTGGTTATAATAAAACGATCCTGAAGTTATCAAAACTCCTCCATATTCTTCAGACATGAATCATTATCAACTTAAATTGGAACATATATGAAGTGAGTTGATGAAAAGAATAAGTAAACATGACATTTCTTCAAAAGCTTATTAATTTCTTAAATGAAATTTTAATATTGTTCTGTTAATGGGATCATTCCCACATGCTTTGTTAAACTTGCCAACAGATTGGTTCACATGAGGTCACCAATGTTTACTTTTAAAATCATTACAATGTTTACTTTAGAAAAAAGGGTACTTTTCCGTTTTGCCAGCACAAGCGATAAAGTCGCCAGTAATGGTACAAATGATGCCAAACAGGATATCTTTGCTGGTAACCTTTTACGCCTCATTTTCAAAACAAGTAGCAGCCATTTCGGTACTATTCGGTTTTGAGGGCGGTAAAAAATCGCCAAATTATTATTGAAGCCAATGCTGCCAAAAAAAATTGCGGTAAGGAAGTATAATAATAAATAACTATCTAAAATTGATGTTTTAATTTCGATGAAAGGTTAATTTCATATTATACTTTTTTATTATTATAATTTATATGAAAAAGGCTAAACATGACTGAATGGAAGCATAAGACTAAATAACTATTTCAGATCATTATTATAATTTATATAAAAATTGCTAAACATAACTGTGTGGATGTCTGCATTGCTATTTCGCAACTATGACTTATCACTAAAGCATAATTTCATCTCATTGGTTTTTCAAATGTAATTTTCTATAATGAATGATGCCTTTTCTTTGAAAATATTCTCGGTAAAGTGCAGAATCGCTCACTTATTTGTTTGCCGCTTTTTACAAGGGTAAAAACAATTGGATTTTTGTCAATTTTCTTTTACTTTTAAAGTGAAAATAGGTAGATGTGTACATAGATAAAGTCAAGGGTGTCCGCAGTGCCATTTTTGTGCAATTCTAGGATTTTTTTTTTAAGTGAAAATAGGTCGATGTGCAAATGGATACTGAGTATGTGCAAATATACTCGTCTTAAACATGCGTCAAGCAGTGGCCGATTCTGCACTTTACCCAAAATTCTATTTCCAACTTTTCGTCATGGGCAATTCCCAAATTGTTAAATCCATAGGATATCAAAAAAGGATTTAAAAATTAAACTAGTATTTCAATGGCGTCTTAAGAAATATAGAACTATATAAACTTACGCAATCTGAAATCAACACATATGCTAGATTTGGCACTTTTGCGCATACATTTTCGCTGCATTTTTCTTACGGCCATCAAAACAGAATAGTACCGTCATTTCTTATCAGATTGATTGTTTCTTTCAATACTGGCATACAATTACATATAATTTATACCAAATAGTTCAATTTTATGCCCTAAGGGCATTCAAGGTAATTAAGTCAATTAGGATGCAATCACACTGCTCACCCAAAGGTGAAAATATAGAAAAGGCAAAGCCAAGGGTTAAATTCATCAATTCTAATGATAATGGTACTATTGAAGTAAAGCACGGCAGTTTTACATAATTTCCGAGTAAGCTATTTGTACAAATTGAAATAATTCTAGCATTTAAACTTATATTCCAAATTAAGGTTTAATTTGAAATTAATGTAGATAATTACTGACAGAATTAGATTTTTATTGCGTAGTTTAGGTGAGATCACTTGGGGTCACCAATTAGACTATTATTTAACCGAGTTTGTGTGATGGTAGCAGCATAAACTCAATTAAATAAGAAAAGTGCAAATGTTTTCAGACATTTTAAATGATATGCGAAGTGTCATTAATCTTAATTTGTTAATTCATTTTTCACGTTTCTTTGAAATTGTTTAATTTACATTAAGAATTTTCCAATTTTGCAAATATCCGTATTGCCCTCGGGGATGTTTCCGTAACCGGCACTAGGAGATTATTTTTATGCTTCAAATTTTTTGCCAGATCATCAGTTTTTAAGAATATCTGAATCTGTTCTTGATAACAGAACAGTACCACAATTTTTGGAGGGATGGAATATTCTTACTTGAAAGAATCAGTTAAATCAACACCAAAGCACATGAAAAGTGTAATTTTAGTTAAAGGATAAAACTGCATATTACGGTCCAGTTTGGCACGTTTTCAAAAAATCGCCAAGTCACCAAATCGAATGTTTTTGCGCGTTTTAGAAAATCGCTAACTCATCATATCGCCATATTAGATGCTTGCAAATTTGGCTGATCTTTGGAATATGGTAACTGGTAGTTTGGCGACATTTTGGAGGCAATAAAGGTTACTACCTGGGACTTTGGTAATAATGTGAGAAGTACTCAGTTCCGATTACGCATTATTTTGTGTGAGGGAAATGAGAGATCATGAGATATGTCATGTGACATTAATGGACGAATTACAGTTCTTTAATCGGAAAAGGGGGGGGGGAATTTGGAAAACTGTAGTACTATATTATTTTGTATTAAGCTTCATTGTGTGTTGTGTGAAATAGTGGAAGTGTGCATGCCACGTAATGAAGATTCTGAAGATTAGGTAAGTTAGTATTTTTAATCATTTGAGGATATTATTTTTATGCATTGTTCTAAATGTAAGGAGTAAATAAATTAATATGATATTATTGGAAAATTGTTATTAGCAATGATTTAGTTTAAAGTAATTAGGATTGTAATCTAATTTTTATTAATTTAATGTATGTGCTTATTTATATTTTAAGTAGTGTTTTTTAACTTAATTATATTTTAATTTAATGATCGTGATTTTGTGAGTTATATGTTTGTAGTATTTTGGAATACGTTTGAGTAGAATACGTTGAGTATTTTCAAGCATTTTCGTGAAATTTTTCTAATTTATGAGAAAAAAACAGTGCACATGGATATAGTGAAGAGTGTGCACAATGCCATTTTTGTGCAATTCTGGGATTTTTTTTAAGTAAAAATAAGTCGATGTGTACATGGTTTAGAGATATTTTAATTAAATGATAGTTATTTTGTGAATTTTATGTTTGTAGGAATTTGGTATACGTTTCAGTTGAAGTAAACGTGCATGGAAGTAATTTAATTATTTGACACTAAGTATTTGTAACCATTTGTAATGTTTGCAGTATGAATTCGTTTATAATATAATAGATAATTTAGAGGTAAAAGTTTTTGTATATTTTATTTATTTTATACGTGGAAATGTTCCTCTTTGGAAAGGGTATATACTTTTTGAGATCAGGTAATTTCATATATGTTCTTTTTACCAGATTTAAAGATTCATAAAATTTTCATGCATTTTCGTGAAATCTTTCTAATTTATGAGAAAAAGCAGTGTACATGGATATAGTGAAGAGTAGTGATGAGTCGGTACTACCGAACCGGGTATTTTGTAACTGGTACTGAAAATCGGTACATCCAAGTACCCGTTACTTCAGTACCGAAATCGGTACTTTTCGGTATTCATTACTTCTGTACCGAAATGGGTACTTTTCGGTATTCGTTACTTCTGTACCGAAACGGCTGCTTTTCGGTATTCGTTACTTTGTAACGAAAATATGCGTCTCTTCTCGGTATTTCGGTATTCGTTACTGGAGGATCGATGAGGGTTCAGCTCACTTCGGTTTTGGTACGAGGACAGTAGTATCTGGTTGTATTTGCGAAATGGTGATATGCGCTCCTTGTGTCCATGAATGGTCTGCTCATCAGACACTTCCGTAGTTGACATGTTTTCTGATATTCAAAATCTTACTCCGTACAGATAAAATCAAACACGTGGTGACGTGGCAGAGTTCTTTTAGTGCGCAAAATCGTTAGCTGCGTATTTTGGTACTCCAAATCGTTACTAAGGTACTTCGGTACTCCAAATCGTTACTAGGGTACTCCGGTACGGTAAACCGTTACTAGGGTACTCCGGTACAGAAAACCGTTACTCCGGTATTTCATTACTTCGGTACTCCAAATCGTTACTTGGGTACTCAGTACTTGAAATCGGTTTTCGGTACTTTTCAAAGTAACGGTTCTTTGAGTAACGGGTATTTTGTACCGCGTACTTGTCTGTACCCGTTACTCTCGTACCGGGTACAAGAATGTACCGAAGTTGCCCATCACTAGTGAATAGTGTGCGCAATGCCATTTTTGTGCAATTCTGGGATGTTTTTTTAAGTAAAAATAAGTCGACGTGTACATGGTTTAGTGATATTTTAATTAAATGATAGTTATTTTGTGAATTTTATGTTTGTAGGAATTTGGTATACGTTTCAGTTGAAGTAAACGTGTATGGAAATAATTTAAATATTCGTAACCATTTGTAATGTTTGCGTTATGAATTCGTTGGTGACGTTTATAATATAATAGATAATTTAGAGGTAAAAATTTTTGGGATATTTTATTTATTTTATACGTGGAAATGTTCATCCTTGGAAAGAATATATACATTTTCGCGATCAGGTAATTTCATACGTGTGCTTTTTACCGAGTTTAAAGATTCACAGAATTTTTTTGCATTTTCGTGCAAATTTTTTGTAGTTTATGAGAAAATAGCAGTGTAGATGGATAAAGTTAAGAGTGTGTGCAATGCCATTATTTTGCAATTCTGAGAAGTAAAAATAAGTCGACGTGTAAATGGTTTATGTGTATGTGCTATTCTGAAAAACACGCAAGGAGTTTGCGATTGTGCACTTTTTCCCAATTTTCCAGTTAATATTTGTCATGATTAAGCAGTTTTGTTACATACAATTTCTAGCATAAGTGTAATTCGGCTAGTAGATTGTTGGAGAAAGTGTTATAAAAATAAAAAGAAAAAGAAAAGGAGCATGTCTTTACTTTGTGAAGACAAAATGGCGGCAAAAAAAAAAAAAAAAAAGTAGAGGGTTGCTGTAGCAGAATTGGTCGCCAAAAAATCGCCAAGTTACCATAATCCAAAGATCAACCGCAAATTTTAATTACTTCTGTAAACATCCAAAAATATCTAAAACCGGAGTTCAAGAAAAACAACAAAAGAGTATTTGAAAGTTAATAACTATGTATTTTATAGGATCAACAATATTAAAAGTTTTCATAATATCATATACCATTTTTAAGACAGTAGAAAAATGGAGTAAACGTTTTATCACTAAATTTAAGAAATTGTAATAAGCAATAAATTTATACATAATCCATGCACCATTCTATCACACGCCTTTCGCCCTTATCTTGCAATTGAATTAAATAAGTAAAATCCACACGTTCAACTCTTTTGACGCCAGCCAGTTTGCTCACACAAACCACGAGAATTTTGATTTGAAATGACGAAAATTCAAAAAGCCCGCCTTAATATTATAAACTGTAACCTTAAACCCTAACAATTTTCATGACGCCAAGAGGTTACCAGATTTGGCGCAATTTCGCGTCATTTGACGACTGGACCGTAATCTGCATTTTAGCCTAATTAAATATTGGATGTGCCATTACTTTCATGATTTTATTAAATATAAACTGCTTGTCCAAACAGTCCGAATACTTATGTCAGTTTATTTTCTTAATTTTTTTTAACCTTCCAGCACGCATGTATGCGCAAAATTTACGACAAATTCAGTTTTTTAATGCATATTTTTTGCATATCAAAGCTGAGACATTTGCATGTCATTTCTACTCCTCCTTTCTATCCTTTCCCACATCATTGAATGTGCCAACAAGAAGTACTTTGACTTTTTTTTTTTTTTTTTCCTGGGCTTTTGTGCTACGTGGTAGCTTTTTTGTAAAAGTTACGACACGTGTGTGGTCATGGATGAAAATTCGAAATTTTTTTTCTCAAATATTTTGTAATTTTGTGTTATTAATTGCCGTGTATTATTTTAATTTGAATACATTTGGTTTGGTTAATTTTATACCAGTTTTCGTGGCAAAAAAATATGTGTAATTTTGCTCACATTCTTCAATAATTATCTGATGAAGAAACGGAAGATAAGAAAACCTTTGGATGGGAGAACAACAACAATTTTTATTCCTTATTTTCTTTTATTTCTGGTTTTTAAAAATAAATAAAAATATTAAAGTTAGTTTAAAGTGCAGGGTAGAGTAGACTTTAAGGTACCCCTCGTATTATGGCGAAGTTGTTTGATTTATCGCCAAGTTCTTGTTTCATTTATAGTAGCCTGAGTAGTTGAATGTTATGGAAACCCTATTGTGACGTAATCGGGTGCATGATTCTGGGAAATTTTAGATCATAGGATGTTTTGTAAGCATTTTTGTGGTGTGTGTTAAAACCGTTTAGATGGATTTGAATGGGTTTGTAGGAAAAGAGGTTTAGATGGTCACTATGTGAAGCGTTCGATCAGAAAGAGTACCTGGTTTGAAAAAAGTCATCTGAGTATGATTGATATTTTGATTTTTACGTGGCTCTGGGTGTACGAAGCGAACTCGAAAATCATGGTAAGTGAATATTTGCTTTTGGTAGTGCTTAAACGTATAACATGTTTTTCCTTTTTTTATGTTATTTTATTGTTTGGTTTAAAATGTGTTTTATTGAGATTATGTATTTTTTGTTTGCCTATATTGTAGAATTTGGTGCTCCTTTGACTTTTTAAGTGAAAATATATCGATGTGTACATGGACAAAGTAAAGGGAGTGCATAATGCAAGTTTGTGCAATTCTGGGATTTTTTTTAAGTGAAAATAGGTCGACGTGTACATAAATAAAGAAGTGCGCAATGCCATTTTTGTGAAATACGAGGTTTTTTTTTTTAAGTGAAAATAAGTCGATATGCACATGGATACCGAGTTTGTGCAATTGTTTGTCTAACGAGTAACAAAATTGAACAAAATCGGTATCCATGTACCACAAAAAATCGCCAAGGGGTACCCTAAACTATACTTTTACCAAAGTGTGTTTTTGTAACCAGTCAGAATTAAATTTTCTTGCAGAAGTAAGTAATGCTAAACTTACTTTTTTTCCTACCAAAGTGTTTTCCTTTTTTATTTGTCTATACTTGCCTTTGATGAATATTAAAATTAGCTTCGATTTTAAAATATAATTATTAAATAATAAATTTAAAATTTTCTATAATGAAATACATCACTGCTTTTCCATTTCGCTAACATAAGAACTTAAAAAAATAATTTACTTATATTCGAATAAGATATCATTTATATTTTGCAACAAGATTAATATTTTATTTCTTAACAAATTTATTATTAATATTCACTCATTTCTGTCGTTTTTCGTGCCAAAAACGGTAAAATAACAGATGTCGTAAAAAATACGACGCGTGCGTGCTGGAAGATTAAATAAGCTTTTTTTTTTTAGAAAAAACACAGGTTTTTAAAAAAGATACGAAATAGTACACGTGAAAGTAAAAGTCACTTCTCTAAGGCACAAATGTGAAATCAAATATGTGCCACTGTATTTCAACGGTAAAATCAATTTCACATATTCGTGAAAAAACTATAAGTTCGAACAGAACCTCCGACATAAATTTCTAACTCTCCTCATGAGGAAATACAGAGATTGCATTTATTTATAAAAAATTTTAAAAGTACATACTCGACGAATCAGAAAAGGTTTTAAAGTACATACCGTATGAATCTGAATTCTTAGTCTTTTTCTCAGTGGAATTCACATCATAAGTTTCCTCCGAAGCCATGGTCTGTTCTGTCAAAGAATCTTGTAACTCCTCTTTTACTCCATTCATTTTTAACTTTGTACACAATAGAAAATATTAGAACTTTATTATTCTATTTAAACTAATAATAAGGCACAAATAAATACGGAAAGAATAACATAAATAATGATAACACTACAGTTCTAAGAGTAGACAGAAACATAAAAATTTTCTCATCTCAGCATTCCCCATCGTAAATTAATCAGATATAGAAAACACAATCAAAGTTAATAATTATTCATGAATAACAGTAAAAAAATTTTAACTTTAACATTTTATCGAATTACAAATCTTATTACTAGCAAAAACACGACAAACCGCTGGCGCGGGTTCCAAACTAAACTCCAAACTTAAATTTATTATTACATGGCATGAGGCTTAGAATCAGCTTAGTGTCAGAAGATCCTGTCGTATGTGGCTGCAGGTCGCAATAAATACTGCCCTTTGCCCAAGCTCCGTCCCTGAATATCAAAAAATGCACATAACATTAAAATAGCATAAGTTAATCAAATAGAGGCTTTACTTAGAGGCAATCATGCAGGGAGCAGGTGATAAAAGCAGGCAGCGTGTTTCGAACTGCCGATGTTGCAACTCACAGGGCTACAACGTGCAGGTTACAAATTAAATAATCACAGCAGGGATAATTAATATAAAGATTTAATATGGATATCTCACACAAGCTGAAAACGTTACATTAATTTATCAAGTGCATACATATAACTGAGTCAAAAGGGAATTTCCCCGCTTAGTTCCCAGTTAAAAAGAAAAAAATAAGAATAATAAAAAATAGTCCAATCAAATGCGGCGCTCCTTCTGTGGACTTCGCACAGCCGTTACGTAATCGTCTGTTTGCAGCAGCCGTCTCCAACATTCTCCCCCTCTTTGAGTCGACTTCAGGTTGCCTCAAAGACATACTGGTCGAAGAGATCCAATTTCTGAGGCACCTTGATCACACGTCCAAATCTTGACACTTTAGCACCTTGCAGGATGTTACTACAGTCATTTGAAGAATCATTAGAATCTGAATGCTCATCACTAGAAATAGAAGATATAGGATTAGTAAAAGAGTTATCGTGTATGAGATCAGTGGGTGTGTCCGTTAACTGCACTTCCAATGGAAAGACTCGCTAAATGGGACGAAGCAGCGTACCAGCTTGAGTCTTTAGTTCTACAGTTCTCACCTTGCCATCTTTCGCAGGAATTAGTCGAATGACCTTAGCTGAAGGCCAATGCATCCGTTGTTTTACGTCATCTCCTATTAGGACAATTTCACCCAGCCGTAGCTCTGACGCTGGATCCTTCTTATTTTGGACCAGAAGGCCTAAATATTCTTTCCTAAAATCATTAAGTAGTTTTCGGCAATGTCTAGCCCTTTTTCGAAGACCTTTCGAATCGCAGAAATCAACATCAGGAACACCTAAGCTACGATTCTCGATGAGAAACATGGCTGGGGAAAGTGGGATTAAATCATCTGGATTTTCCGACAGATAAGTAAGAGGTCTAGAGTTAATTATTGACTTGCAGTCGCACAATGCTGTATACAACTCCTCGGTTGTAAGAACCGCGTTACCGAGTGTCCTTCTCAACAGTTCATTTACTACACTAACTAACCTCTCCCACCAGCCTTCCCACGAAGCAGCTGTGGGAGGATTAAACTTCTATATTATACGTTGTATAGCCGTTTGCCTCAAAACGTTTTCCCAATCGGTGTTACTAAGTTCTATTTGTGCTCCTCTGAAATTAGTTCCGTTGTCGGAATAAATTATTCTCGGGCTCCCCCTTCTGGCTATGAATCGTCTCAATGACAACAAGAATGCGTCGGAAGAAAATGAGGAAGTCAATTCCAAATGAACGGCTCTATATATTGCACATGTGAACAAAACAATCCAAACTTTTTCACCTCCCTTCACATATCAGGGTCCTGCCAAATCAACTTCTACTACCTCGAACACCGCTGCGTCATTGACACGATCGCCTTGTAGCGACACCGGCTCGTAACCGGGACTCTTGGCCTTGTATCGATTGCATCTTACGCAACGTTTTACGACTTTCCCGACCGGTCTTCTGCCCCTCACAATCAAAATCGCTCTCTTAATATTCTAAGTAATATTTGGGTTCCAGCGTGACAATTTTGTAAATGATAATATTCTATCAGACGCTGGGTGAAAATGCACCGGTCCGGTAAATTCATTAGACAGATAAATTCAGGGTCGTCTGATCGCTCTGTAATGCGCGTTTTC
Source organism: Stegodyphus dumicola (assembly GCF_044657685.1). NCBI lineage: Eukaryota > Metazoa > Arthropoda > Arachnida > Araneae > Eresidae > Stegodyphus > Stegodyphus dumicola. The sequence goes on along the minus strand of NC_140772.1, from coordinate 188,881,752 downwards.
ACCCTTTTTATACCTTCTCTGTCTGAGATGACACTCATATTGGGAACAGAGTCGGCGGAGAGAAAATACTTATTTTGTACATTTTTATAAGAGTTTTTTCTGCATATTCCGTCTCATGAAAGGTTAAATCTCCAGTCTCTCGAAATGCACGTTTACTTTTTGCGTTTTTTACAAACCGCAATATCCATGCCACTAAATGAAGGATTGAAAATTCGAAAACCTAATTGCATACCAAGGTATTTCCTCTTCAACTGAATTAAGGTTACACAATCTAACCTTCCTTTTTTCTCGTTCTACCTCAGAGGTCTCGTAAGCCAAACGGTTTAGTGGCCAGTTGTTGTTAGGTTCCAGGAGCCAGGACGGACCCTCACACCAAAGAGAATCTGAAAATGAACGAGGGGAACTGCCTCTTGAAAGCACATCTGCCGGGTTTAAATCACCTGGAACATGGCGCCAACACTGAGAAGGAAGAAGACTGTTTATTTCTTTTACCCTATTCGCAACGAAAAGTGACCAATCACCACGGTTCTTAATCCACCAAAGTGCTACCATAGAATCACTCCATGCAATAATTTTCCAATCAGGCAAATCCAAGGCGGCGTATACTGAGTGAACCAGTCTCTCGCCAATGCAACAGGCCATCAATTCTAACCAAGGTATCGTCAGAGATTTTAAAGGCGCTACCCTGGATTTGGCTCTGATCAATCGAATTTTGACTCCCACGGGCGTTACAGTTCTAATGCAAACACATGCACCAAAGGAGCTCTTACAAGCATCAACGAATAGATGCAGCTCTGAATTCTCATTTATCTCTACATATCGTGAAATACTAATTTTCTCAAGATAATTAATTTCATCCTGCCACTTCTGAAAAGTTTTCTGAATGTTATCTGGCAAGAGATCATCCCATTTTAATTTCATAGTCCAGGCATCCTGTAATAGTAACTTAGGTAATAAGGTAGTTGGACTCAAAAAACCCTGCGGATCAAACTTTTTATGCACCATAGCCAAAATATTACGTTTAATCATCTCATTATCCATTGAATAATTAACATTACATTTTAATGTATCGTTATCCAAATCGCATAAGATTCCAAGAAGAGAAGTTATACCTGAACTACAGGAAATACAATGACCTGGAACATTACTTTCCCAACCCCGTAGGTTAAAACATCCCCGAGCCATTACTTCTGTCGCCTTAACTATAAAACTTTCTTGCTGTTTGATATCGTAAACCCCAGTAACACAACTGTCAACATGAAACGAATGCTTTAAATTTTGGGTCACATCGTCAAACTCGGGGCTGGGGAATTATCCAAGAGATGCTCTATCGATGCAGAGAGTTAAAACGGAGACGAACAAACGCCGAACACCACTCTGCAGTGTCTGTAAATCATAAGTTCTTCAAGAGTTGGAAGAAAAAACTTCAAATAATATCTGTGTTCTGGGATAATACTCAGCTGAAGAAATGCTTTTTCTATGTCCGATGATAAACCAACAGAATATAAACCTGTCAATTATATCAGGTATGTGTTCAATTAAGTTCGGCCCTCTATTTAAACAGTCATTAAGGATGGTTGATTTCTCTCTCGGGCTGAAGCGTCGAACATCGGCCTTACCTTCATTGTCTGGCTAGTATGCCTTGTAACAGGTCTATGGGGGCAAATAATAACTGAAAATATCAATTTCAGTTTCAGGAACCTTTTCTATTATTTTTAGGTCTTCCCATTGCTTAAAAACTACCTTATAGTCATCTAACTGATTTTCCTCGTTAATTCGTTGACACATTCTTTGATGCCTTTTTAAAGTCATAGACTTATTGTTAGGTAACAGAATTTCAGATTTAAAGGGTAGTGGCAATTCATATCGGCCATCACGAAGAACATTTAAATTCTCTTTAAATTGCTTAACGGTGTCAGAGTGAGCAAGTTTACGTTTAACATCTTCAGTTGGGTCTGTTATGCCAATGGCATCTAAATTACAGAGTTCGGTTACGCTAAGATTAGCACAATGCAACGAAATACATTATTGCACAAATTATTTTGTAGTAATGCTGAAATAGTAGCTGAAGTAGGTTCTTTAGATAAGCTGTTTACTTTACCAATCACAGTGTATCCGAATTTAGTCTCAACTACAGTTACACCAGAGTTCAGTTTCAGAAAACTGCCAGTAATAATGTCCCCAATGGCATCTGCTCCTAAAAGCAACTCAATGTCATATTCTTTAGCTTGCAAATCAGACAAGGTAATATTTCTTTCTTTTAATTCTTTTAGGGTATTGGGATCAACTACTTTTGGAACACATCCACATATTTTGTTTTGAGAAAGCACTTCAAAGTTATGGTCATAAGTACCCTCAAAATTTCTTAAATTAACATCAAACACTAAATGGGAATGAGGACTTGTCTCTCTCCCCACCCAAACAAACCGTGGATAATGGTTAGTTTCGATTTAGGACGCAGTTGCAAACACGCGATAACCCTTTCTGAAAAATAAGATTTCTGAGAACCACTGTCCAAAATCGTACGAACTGTAAGTTGTCTACCCTCAAATACTATTTTTAAAACAAGTGTTTGCAAATACACATTTCCATTAACAGTTGACTGATTAGACAACACATTACTTAAAATAAAAGTTTCATTTCGCTTTACTTTAGTTTTGCATGCCCGTGAACTATGTCCAACTCGTAGGCAGCGAAACAGGCGCGCTTTTGCACCAAAAGCTTTCGTTTATCTTCTAAAGACATTTTGCGAGAAGAAAAACATTCGGAAGAATTGTGTGATTTCTCACAAAAAATACAACGTAAATTTCGCCTACCTGTAATATCTTGAACATTTACCAAGGCAGCAGATGTAGATCAACCCGGATCATCACAATGGGGACGCGAATGCGCAGAAGGTGAAGCTCCCAACCCGGTAGGAGCGAGCTTAATCATTTCCTCACTTTGCACTTCATTTTGAAGAAAGCACAAAAGTTTATCCAACGAACGCGCACTATTTTGCTGTGACGCAGTATCTTCCATCGAGCGGCTTCTTTCCCACGCACGTAGAACAGTTTCTAGTAAACAGGACTGAACAAGTGGTTCCAAAAATTATGCAAATTTTTCCTTAGTTCTACCGAGGCTGTCCAGTGCCATAAGCTTGCTCTCAAGTAAATCATAAAGTTCAGCTAAATCTACTTTAATCCTACCAGCAGCATTTTTCATTACTATGGAAAGTAGATCCCGTACATAAATCTGAACCAAAAGTTCATCTCTCCCGAAGCGTTCTTTAAGTTGTGCAATCACTTTGAATAGTTTTCTTTAGTTGGCGGAAAACTAGTTACCAGTCTTGACGCTTTAAAATCTGCTACCACACATTGTAAAAGACATTGAAATTTGTCTTCGTCCACAATGGAGTGGTCGTTGTGAATTTTTTCAAACTGGGACCAAAAAGCAAGTCTTTCGGTTCTCCACTAAATTTACTCAATTCAAGTTTCGGAAGCTTGAATTTCCTTTTTTGCTCGGTTGTTGTTCTTTCCGTAACCGAATTTGCCTTTTTTTTTTTTTTTTTTTTTTTTTTTTTTTTTTTTACATTTTCTAACAGGGAACAAATTAAGCAGATCTTGTCTCGGTATCCTTCTGCTTTCAAAAAATCTTCGGAATATTCATCTTGAAGGGCATCATCAGTCAGCAACAAATTCGAAACTTCTTCTTGAGTTGTTTCCAAACGTGTGAATTTGTCCTGAATCTGTTTAAACAACGTACTGACTTCGTCACTTTTTAAACTTTTGTTTTCGATCTTCTGAGCTACATCGTTGCAGCATACCGTAAACGCTGTTCTCAGCGACTTTCGTTTTGCTTTAAAGACTTTTATATCCACATTTCATCAAAAATATAAAGTAGCGGACGCCAGGTTTACTATGTTGCAACTCACAGGGCTACAACGTGCAGGTTACAAATTAAATAATCACAGCAGGGATTATTAACATAAAGATTTACTAATATGGATATCTCACACAAGCTGAAAACTTTACATTACTCTATCAAGTGCATACATATAACTGAGTGAAAAGGGAATTTCCCCGCTTAGTTCGCAGTTAAAGGCAAAAAAAAATAAGAATAATAAAAAATAGTCCAATCAAATGCGGCGCTCCTTCTGTGGACTTCGCACAGCCGTTACGTAATCGTCTGTCTGCAGCAGCCGTCTCCAACAGCCGACCTATCATTCCACTGTCTCGTTCACTGATCAATGTGTTGGTTCCTCTTACGGAATATACAAAGTATTCAAGGCAAGGAAAAACGGGTCGTTTTTTGCGATCTACTCGACAAAGAGCAAGTCTCGATCATTACAGAGATCGACGCGTTGGAAAATTTTCCTTCGGCTGAGTAGCTGCCGTTTAACTTTCTGACTGCCGTTTTAGAGCTGAACTGCAGACGGCGGAGGTCGCGGATACTTTTTGGAAACTCGAGTGTTTCATGATAGAAATAACACATTTGATGCTGATGATTCTAGGATTATTTCGACTTACCAAACCTATAGCATGGACCCTTATAAATAAATTAAGGGCATTGTTACGTTACGTAAAAATACAAAATATCAAATTAATAAATCTAATTTACTTTGTACTTACGTTCAATCTGACTGCCGAGTAGATCTTCACAAATCCAAAAATGTGAAACTATTAAAACAACTTTATTACAGTCTGTTTACAAAACATATACATCACCAAAATTTGTTACGGTTCTTCATTTGTTTTACATACTACCCTTTTTCTTCCGTCCCTCAGGTCTCAACTGTTTATTTATTTCAAAAACGTCTACATTGCTCGAGCGTTGTTAGTCAGCGCCCTCTGTCTATCAGCTCGTGATTTCGTACCAACCTCCTCACCTTGAATACGATGGAACTATACCCAACATCACAGAACAAGTCTCTTTGGCTTATGTATTATTCGTCCCATTCTGGAAATAACTGGGGGAGATTTCAGGTGTGCTTTCATTCTTCCATCCGGAATAGACTGCAAAACCGTCATTTCGTTTGCTTGCTCACCTATTTCTAAAGGATAAGTATTCTGCAGTGGTCTTACTATGTCACCGTTCCTTGTTTTTACTTGAACAACACGAACATGTCCATCCTTCCGTGGATACAGCTTAATTATCCTTCCTAGCTGCCAATCAATCCGTTTACTGTTTTCATTCCCAACCAAAACCATTTCTCCTAATTTTATTTGTTTTTGATTTTACCGGCTTTCTTAGAATTTTTAAGTAGTCGTAAGACTTCAGCTCTGAGTCTTTTTCTTAAATCTTCTCTCAGGTTTCTGGCGATACTGCCAACGCTTATTCAGCTCTGTTCCATTTATGTGATCAAATTCAATCGTAGAACCTTCTACATTGTCCCTTAAAAACATATTTGGATTTACAGACATTAAATCTTGAATGTCTTACGATATGTATGTCAAAGGAGCGGATTTACGACATTTTCAACTTCATATAACGCAGTGAGTAATTCTTGTCCTGTTGGATTAAAATTCTAATCTAGGCTTGTCCTGCCTAAAATACTCTTCAACATGTCCTTTATAATTCTAATCAATATTTCCCACCATCCTCCCCACCCTCCACTTCCTTCCAATTATTTTTTGGAAAAGGTTATTAGTTCCCATAAAGTTAGTACCATTGTCTGAATATATAATACTTGGTCTTCCTCTCCGAGGTATGGCTTTTCTCAGGCTTTGCATAAATGTTTCTATGGAAAGAGTAGTAACAGTTTCAATGTGTATTCCCCGATAAACGGCGTATGTAAATATCACTATCCATGCCTTCTTCTGGCCTCGAAGGTATACAGGTTCAGCCAAATCGACACCCGTAATCTGGAAAACTGCAGAGTCTGTTATTCTCTCCCCTGGCAATGGTATGCGGTTTACGTCAAAATTAGTTACCTTAAAACGTCTACAGCGATCACAGTTTTTTATTACATGACGAACTGTACGCCGGCATTTGAGAATCCAAAAGTGTTCTCTCAGAATTGCCATTAAGGCTTGAACACCTGCAGGAGAATTTTCCTCGTGTTTTTCCTTGATTAACAGGTTGGCTAATCAAGAATCGGAAGGAAGAATTATCGGAAATCGAAAATTTCTACTGTCGTTTCTCTGAGAGATCTTTTTCGTAGTTCGTATCAGTCCTTTCTCATCCAGAAAAGGTTGCAATGATACGATTGTTTTGTCTTCATGAGATTCAAAACTTTCTTCTCGGATTAATTTTAAAAGAATATTTTCTGCTTCTGCATATTTTGCAAAAGTAATGTTACCGAAAATATGATCTTAAGTAAATTTCTGGCATTTTTGCAGAATCGTTTCATCCAACCTATCCTCCTTACTATCTTTTTATGTGACGAATATCTGTTGTAGAATAAATCTCTCTTATTTATAACGTTGGTAGCTGTTAGAGCACATTTTCTTTTCCCCGAATTTATTATAGATTTGTCGGGTTTGTACTAGTTCATAATAAGTGTCAAACCTTAAGTTTTTTTTTCAGCCATTCTGGGCCTTTCCACCACTGAGCCTTCACTAATCGTCGTGCGGTACACGCTCTTGAAGCGATATTTACTAGGTTCTGTGAACCTGGAATGTGATGCCAATCATTTATGCTGCTTACTTTTCTAATTTCGTTAAACTCTAATGCCCACGAATGTAGACCAAACAGCTTCTCGTTTAATCCAACAGAGAGGCATTGCTGGAATCTGTCCAGTAAAAAGTTTTAATGTCCGTTAGATGTAAGTCTTCAGTCTGTAACCACTGCAGCTAGTCGAGCACCAATTAGGCAAGGTAATAATTCTAAGCGAGGTATTGTTTTCACTCTCTTTGGAGCTATTCTGGACTTAGCTTGCACTAACTGACAATGTACGCCTTCATCATTTTCTGTTCTAATAAATATGCATGCTGCATAGGCCATTTTGCTGGCATCACAGAACACGTGCCGGCTCCATTTATCAGGCTCATAAATTTGACAGCGTTTAGCAATCCAACGAGGAATTTTAATATCTTTCAATTCAAGAATTTGACTATGCCTTAAATTAAACTTCTTCGAAATCTTCTCTGGCACTTCTTGATCCCACGATAGTTTTGATTTGCAACAGTCTTGTAATAATAATTTCGGCAGCAGTTTCAAAGGACAAGAGAATCCAAATCGGGTCGAAAATCGCTTGTGCTGAGGATATTTTCCTTTTCGCTACTTCTTGAGCAGGAATTTTTTTGTGTCACAGCTGAAAGTATTTTTTTTACGTCTCATACGAGGCCCAATACAGAAATACAATTTATTGTATTTTCGCTTGCCTTTAAAAAAGGTTCATTTTCTGAAAATAATCCAGGATCATAATTTTTTTTTCAGGTGTATTGTATTGCCAGTCCCGAAGCTCAAATTCAGCATCTGACATTATCCGTTTTGCCAAACTGTCAAAACTGGTCACGCAACTATGGACGTAAAATGATTCTTTCAATTTCCTGGCTGTTTCTTGAGTTTCTTCCCCCCCCCATTATCCAAGTGAGTAGCACCTAATAAAAAGGGCGTGAAGTTATTCAGAATGGTACTTTGCAATGTCTATAGATCACTAAGTTATTTGGATCGCCATCTTTATACCACAAGAATCTCAAATAATCTCTAGCTTGTGGATTCAAATTTATCTGCAAAAAGGCTTGACGTATATCAAATGTCACTCCATATCTTTTCAATCGAAATCGTAAAAGTATAGAAGGTTCTAGAAGATTGGGACCCTTTTCTAAGCAGGAATTGAGAGGAAAAAATTCAGTACTTTTCCGTTTTGGCGGCGCAGGTGACAAAGTTGCCAATAATGGTACAACTGATGTCAAACAAATGGAATATCCTCGTTGGTAACCTTTTACGCCTCATTATTAAAACAAGTCACAGCTATTTTTTATCAGATTGATTGCTTCTTTCAATACTGGCATACAATTACATAGCATTTTTACCAGATAGTTCAATTTTGTGCCTTAAGGCCATTCGCGGTAATTAAGTCAATTAGGATGCAATCACACTGCTCATCCGAAGGCGAAAATATAGAAAAGACAATGTCAGGTGTTAATTCATCAATTCTAATGAGAATGCACTAGCGAACTAAAGCACTGCGGTTTTACGTAGTTTCTGCGTAATCTATTCGTACGAATTGAAATAATTGTTTCATTTAAACTTGTATTCCAAATTAAAATTTAACTTGAAATTAATGTAGATAATTACTGACAGAATTAGATTTTTATAGCGTAGTTTACGTGAGATGAGATCACATGGGGTCACGTGGTATGAACCGGCGAATTAGGATGTTGAACCGTAAAACCATCGTAAATTATCAAATTAATATCTTTTAACAAATTTATTGTCTTTATTTATTGGTTTTTTACAAAATTTTAAACGATAATAAGATGTTTATGCCTTCAAAATAAAAAATTCTTAAGAACTAACACTTGTTAACATTTTTTATGTGTATACTGTATATTGTAGACAATAACGTCTTCTTGGCGAGATTTGCGCCGACGAAACGGAAAAGTACCCAAAATTCTTTTCATGTATTGAAGCGTCGAATACTGGTTTGATTTCAGTAGCGGAAGAATGCTTGATTACTGGATGATGCGGCAAATAGTGTCCGACTTGCTCTTGCAATGGAACTTCTTCTATAATACCTTGTAGAATCCAGTCCTTAAAAACTTCTTGATAATCATTCAAGTGACCGTTAGCAATAAGTTTACGAACAGTAGTTAAAAGTCTTTTTTCAGAGAGTTCTCGACAATTAGAAATTGGCGGATGTGTTTCCAACCACGGCCGCGATACTGTATATCTACCATCTTTATCCCGTTTTATGGTTTCGCGAAATTTATACAACGTAGCCGCTTGCAAGTCTTGTTTTAGAAGGCTTTCTGGCGGATCGGTGATACCAGTAGCTTCAAGCTTCCAAAGATCGGCAACTGATTTTCATTAATGAACAAGGATAAAACAGAAATAGTATCTTCATGTGTATACACATTTGGTAATTTCCCTATTACTGTCCACCCTAAATAAGTTTCAATTGCAGTTCATCCGCATTTTAATTTCCTCACTCTGCCAGTCATCAACTTCCCAGCAATATCTGCTCCAATGAGAAGTTATATTTTTGTTATGTTGCAGTAGAGGACCTTCCTCCTTATTGTAATCACTCAGCCATATTCCTTGTCGTCTAATTTCTTTCATCCACATTCCCTTTGATACAGCAATAACTCCTGAATTAAAGGTAAAAAATAATTCGATTGCTTTTATATCTGTATGATATAGGCTTCTGGTTATTGATCTATCAGATAAGCCATTCCTTAATTTAATTTTAGGGAAAATAATATATTTGGTATTTTTCTTTTCACATATAATGAAGGATGGATTGGATTGGATTATTCAA